>NW_006432669.1:11042221-11072769 GCF_000325575.1 Pteropus alecto
TAATAATTTATTACATATAACAAATAACATATATTAATAATATATATTAAGTGAGAATAAACTTTTGCTTGAGCATTTTAGAAATTCTATCTGCCTCTGTCCATTGCTGGGAATTCTATTCTCTACTATACTATCTTCTTCAATTTATATCACCTTAAATATGATAGTTTTGGGAATTGAATCTCTAAAACTCTTTACTACCTTTAGGTTGTAATCTCACTTTACCAGATGCTACAAGTTATTCAATGATCTTTTAACAATATTTTATACTTAGATTTCTCATTTTAAAAACTAGAAAGTATACTTTCCACAAGAGAGCTCACATTCTCTTTTTCTCTGAAAAATTTTCTCAGCAGTGAAAACAATGCTATTACACATAATAGACTCACTAAACCAATACTCCTGTGTGCCTACTGACTGATCACTTAGAGGATATATAAGACTGGAATCTGGGTGGTCGTAGAACCAGAAGGAGACTGGACGATCATGAACGAAGCTATAAAAGAAGGCTGCAGTAACTTGGATAGGCTCTTCATTTATTTATAAATGCCTGTGAAGATTTTTAGTCTATCTTCTTTTCTGGGATATTGGGCCAAATCATGTAGACAGGCGGGTCTTATCCCCACAAATCCTTGCATACAAATGAAAGACACATACGTGAGGTTGAGGAGCAGAAAGCAACAAAATCTTTCTCTACATGGGTCTTATGAACACCATCATCCTTCAGGTCCTCTGGTCCTTCAGAGCTGTCTGCTGAGGGCACTGGAGAGTCGCTGACCCAGACCTCTCCACTGTTTGCTGAGGGGATACCATCCTGTTATGTTATTCACTCTAAACCCATTTTAGTAATCTTTTAATGACTAAATAAATAGGAAGCCCTCAGTTAAGGTGTTCTAATTAATTGCACACACACACACACACACATAGGCACATGCACACACACACAGACTCACACACATAGTATAAGCCTAACACAACATTATCTCTATTCACATTTAACAGGCTGTCAATGAATAGCGACCACCATCTAGACCTCGACATGCCTGTTGTTCAGGGATAGTAATCGTGCCAAAAACTATTATTGACTATTCTTAAGTAAAGTAACCAGTTTTTGATTTAATAATAATAAATAACAGTGCAAAGTCAAGAAAAGGAATATCTGCTTTATTCAACAACAAATATAAGATTCTAAAACAATTCTTCCCTTTCCTTCCCCATTGCTGTTTTTTTTCTTCTAAGCCATTCCTCAAGTGATATAGTTATATTAAAGCTTGAAATAAAATATTTATGATAGAAAGCAATGTCATAATTAATTGGTTGGGTTTATAAAGATATAAATTATAGTAAAATTCACTCTAAGTGTACATTTAACTATTTTTGATAAACATATACAGTCATGTAACTACCACTGCAATCAAGATATAGAATAACCCTTTCGTACTCTGCCTCTGACAGTCACTGACCTGATTTTGCCTTTTTCTTATGCCATATAAATAGAATTATATACTATATAGACTTTGGAGGCTGGCTTCTTTCACTTATTTAGCATTGTATTAAGTTTTGATCTCTTACTATCATGTGAGATAATTCTCAGGTCAGAGATCATAAAATTTTGATTAGCAAATATTGAAATTAAAGCCATTTCAAGCCAGATATTAATAATTTTACATAAAGATAATTTAGAGTTAACATCAATATCATCATCACTTGCTATGGTTCACAAAGAGTGGATGGCATTTATATTTATTTATATACCAATTTCTTTATTGTTGCCACTAAGTAGTCTTGCCAAAGAAATATATTTGGTATAATTACACTAAAGTGAGGCACAGGGTTTTTACTAGATATAAAACACCCAGTATGACCCTGCGTGACACACACCTCCCTGTCCTCTGGACCCCATCAGAACTCAACACCACTGCAGGCCTGGATGATGATGACCTTGGGTTTATCCCTAAGATGGCAGCAGTTTCGATTGTTGAAAATCTAGAATATGGTGTCATAAGATAGCACATCTGACTTTCCGTCATTATGCATAGTTCCACAGATTCTATCCAGAATGCCATGAAACATGAACACCAAGAATGTGCTGTCTGAGGACCTGTGCTCTGGGCAGGCAGCAAATGTCTTTAGCACTAACTCCATGGCCTAAAAGAGAGTAAACTTTTAAATATCACATCATAATGCCTACCCTTTGTACCACTGATGCTTTGAGGAATAGAAAGAATAAATGACAACTGCCTGGCACTTTCCAGTGACTGATATATAGAAGAAGGTACTCAGAAGTGGCCGTTGTTATGTTATTTTGTTGTTGTTACTGTTAATGTCACAGTTCCTAGAATAATTCTGGCAAATATTTTACAATATACATACTATAATATTTATAATTTTAACCATTCATAAGTATACAATTCAGTGGTATTAAATATAATTACAGTGTTCTAAAAGCATCACCACTATCTATACACAAAACTCTTTCATCATTTGCAACAATATCTCTGCACCTATTAAACAATAACTCCCCCTTATCCCCATCTCCCAATCCCTGGTAACCTCTCTTCTATTTTCTTTTTCTTCTATTTTCTTCTATTTTGGTGACATTTCATGAAGTTGTTTTTAAATCTGATGTCATGAAGATATTTTCCAATGTTTTCTGCTAAGAGTTTCATAGTTTGAGCTCTTAAGTTTAGATTTTTTATCTATTTTGAGTTAATTTTATGTATGGTGTAAGGTTAGGATTCAACTTATTCTTTTGCATGTGTATATCCAGTTTTCCCAGAGCCATTTGTTGAAAGACTGTCCTTTCCCCTTCCAATAGTTGTGGCACCTTTGTTAAAAATCAATTAACCATACATATCATATGATGGCTTATTTCTGGATGCTCTATTATATTCCATTGGTCTACATGTCTGTCCTTATATCAGTACTATATTAATTCCTATAAGCTTTGTAGTACATTTTAAAGTAGAGAGGTATGAGTCCTCCAACTTTATTCTTTTTCAAGATTGCTTTGCATATTTGGGGCCCCTCACAATTCTATATGAATTTGAGAATTGGCTTTTCTATTTCTGTGAAAAAAAAAATGGCTGTTAGAATTCTGATAAGGATTATGGTGCATCTATATAGATCACTTTGGGTAATATCGGCATCTTACAATATTAAGTTATGAAAATGGGTTCTATTTCCACTTATTTAGATCTTCTTTAATTTCTTTTGTCAATGTTTTGTAGTTTTCAGTGTACAAGTCTTTTACCTCGTTTGTTAGATTTACTCTTAAGTATATAATTATTTTAGGTGCTATTGCAAATGAAATTGCTTTTCTAATTTTCCTTTCAGATGTTTATTGCTAATGTTTAGAAACAACACTAACTTTTGTGTATATGTTGATCTTATATCCTGCAATTTGCTGAATTTATTTATTAGTTCTAATCGATTTCTTGAATATAGAATATGTCATCTCTGAATGAGATAATTTTACCTCTTCAGTTACAATTTGAATGTCTTTTACTTATTTTTCTTGTTTAATAACTGGCTAGAACTTCTATTACAATATTGAATAGCAGCAGTGAAAGCAATTACCCTTACATTTTTTCTGACCTTAGTGGGGAAGATTTTAGCCTTTCACCATTGACTATGATGTTATTTGTGGTTTTTTTGTAACTACCCTTCATTATGCTGAAAAATTTTTTTAATTCCTAGTTTTCTGAGAATTTTTATGATGAAAGGATTTTAGATTTTATTTTATGCCATTTTATGTATTGGTTGAGATTATCATGTGTTTTTCCTCCTTCATTCTATTAATCTGATGTATTATACTGATTGATTTTCTTATGTTGAAACATTTTTACATTCTTGGGGAAAATCTTACTTGGTCAGGGTGAATATCTTTTTAATATGCTGTTGGATTCCATTTAATAATATTTTATTGAGGATATTTACATCTATATTCACAAGGGATATTATTCTAATTCTTTTCTTGTTATGTCTTTATCCATCTTTATTATCAGAGTAATTCTGGCCTTTTAAAATATGTTAGAAACTGTTCCTCTTCAGTTTTTTCAAAGAGTTTGAAAAAACTGGTATTAATTTTTCTTTAAATGTTTGCCAGAACTCACCAATAGAAACATCTGGTTCAGAACTTTTTTTTTGTTGTGAGGCTTTTGATTGGTAATTTAATTTCTTTACTAGTGTCAGTTATTTCTGAATTTCTATATCTTCGTGATTTAGTCTTATTAGGTTGTGTGTCTCTGAGAATTTATCTATATCATCTAACTCATCCAATCTGTTAGTATTATAATTATTAATAGTACTTTCATAATTTTTTTATCTTTGTAAAGATGGAAGTAATGGCCCCAGTTTCATTTCTGATTTTATTTGATTCTTTTTACTTCTTTTCTTTGTTAGTTTAGCTAACAGTTTATCAATTTGGTTGATTTTTTTCATTATTATTATTATTTTGGTGTATCTTTGTGCCTGAGATTAGTCTGAGGTTAAAGCTTGATCTTCTCAGGTATTTTTTGAACCTGGGCACAGATGATAGCTTTCTAAATTTCCCCATATTCACAGTTGTTTTTTTATGTAAAAAACAAACAAATAAACAAACAAAAAAACAGGTGCAGCTCCATTAAATCCCCTGGAAGCTGTTTTAATCTGTGGGGTTTGAAACAATGCCACCCAGATTCTGTGTCCACCCCTCAGCAATCTAATGCAACAATACAATCAGAACAAAGAACCCTGATATTTGAAGGACAAGGTCCTTCCTTATTATGGGCAAGGATCCATTGGGTGGCACCATAAATGCATGTTGTTATCCTATAGCTGCCTGCCACAAGACTCTGGTGTTAGGGATGAGTAGTCATCACTGTACTCACAACTAAAATTGACCAAAATTAATGGCAATTTATCAGCCAAGCTGTTCCCTGGAGCTGCAGTTGTTCAAATACAATCCAGAATTACAAAATAGTTACTTCAGATCATTTGTCAGTACAATTGTTCTCCAGGTGAAGAGATGGATTTCTGACACATCTTACATCTCTGTCTTTCCTGATGTCACTCTTATATGCTGGTTATTTTTCACTTGCAATCTCTAGATCCATTTCCTGTTCTTATCGTCTTTGTTTTATTGCTTTCTGGATCATAGTGGTTGAGCTCTCTTGTCAACAAGTTTCATTATGTGTTTAATCAATAGAAGGCACTAGCAGGAGATTTGAGGAAATTGAGAGCAGTAAAAGAAAGGAGTTAGGATATTCTACCCCTCCACATACCTACATACCCCAGTATTACCACAGTTCTATCAGTGACTGTGTCCTCTGTGACTACAGTGCCTTCTGGGTAATCCATTTCTCCAGCTGTCACTTTATCACCACATTCCAGAACAAAACGTGTGTGTGTGTGTGTGTGTGTGTGTGTGTAATTCCTACACAAAGTGAGCAGTGTTTGGTTTAATAATGAATTAACTACAATAATAATGACAACATTGTGGCTGAAATATACACACACATACATATACACACTATTCAAAGGAGGTATAGATAATTATAGATGCCACCTTAACTTTTTTATTTTAAAGTTTAAGAAAGCAAGTTCCAGAGTAGTTAAATGAATGGCCCCAAATTAGAAAGCTAGTTAGTCATTAGAGGTAGATTGGCCTGTAGTTTATATGTACTGCACAGGGAAGAGCCTCTTACCCTGGCTGTGAGATTCTCTTCCACATGCACACAGTAGCCCAGGTCCTCAAGCAGCACCTTCATTCCATTGATGTCATAGTCAGAACCATTACGCCTTGGGAGGTAGCTAAACTCTGTGTTACAGATGATGAGGGCCAGACGAGTGCGGTCCTCTTTCTCTCTTATTGGATAAATCTGCAGAACAATGCATGTTAGAGGCATCCCATTTTTTCTTACACATACACAGCATAGTCAGAATTACATTTTAAGATGTGACAGTTCTTTGTCTTCTAACTTTTGCGAGAACTTTTCCTTTACTCTCTATTTCTAGTGGATGAAAGATGAAGTTTCTAATAGAAAGCAGAGGGAATGATTAAAAGAGCAAAACTCCAGAGTAGTGAACAAGAATCAATGTGGGCTTTTTATTCAATGGTTTTGTGGAGTGCACTAGAATATTATCTATTTCCTTCTCCCTTCTCTTCCATTCAACTTCCATTTAACTAAAACTTATCTAATGTGTAAGATCCATCTCAAATGTTTCGAATATTAAAGACATTCTCCACCTACTTCGGTCTATATTGGTCATAATTAAATGTTTATGCCTCTTATATGGGCATTATTTTTATAGCACCTATATATAAATATACATGTTTTAGCATCTCTATGTAATGCACTGCCACATTATTGTTTCATTATTGCATATCTAATTTTATTAATAGAAGAAATTACATACCCATACTTATTTATTAATTTTTATAGTGCCTTAAGACATCACTAAAAAGATTATCTAAGGAAATTTTTCATTTCATTCATTGATTATCTCACCCTTCCAGCCTCCTTTTTGCATAGTTCCAGGAACTTTTCATAAGGACATAGCTTGAGTTTGCTTATGAGTTCTGGGGATGCTGACTCTGTTCTTCTAACAAGAGTTTCTGTAAGACTTTTAAAACACATGGTATAATCAGAATTGTGATATTTTGGTATACTGGCTCTCTTCTTGGGCCTCATATCCTATAACACCCTAGAAACTGATACAGAAACTCATTCTCCTAAAAGATAGAAGGAAACTTTGTAAGAAGACAGCTTGTAAGAGTTATAGTTTTGTTTAACATATTGTTAACAGAGATGAATGGTGGTCAGGCAAGAGAGACAACTCCTTTGTGGGAAAAGTTATCTGACTATGAGATCTACCCAAGATGCAGAAGTGTATGCATGTGACTTTCTGGGGAAGACTAGAAAGACAGACATCTAGTAAGATTCTCCTAATTGATTTCCTCTCATGATTCTGCTTCTTAATAAATGACACTACTCTTCTCATTTGCCTAAGCAGAAAACCAAGAGGTCTTCCTTGATTCTACTAGTTCCTTTACCCTCTACCCATTTTATCCCCCAGACTCATTCTTTTAGTATGTCTTGTAAACTTTATCACCAAGATATGTCCTATATATTGGTTCTTATCTCTCCACTGATACCCTTCCATTCCCAGCACCAATATTCTCCCATATGGATAACTAAAACAGCCTGAACACTTATCTCTCTACATCTACTCTTATCCTACTACATTTCATTGCCTTAATAGTGACCACAATGGTTTTTTAAAAAAGTACATAAGACTTTCTCTTTCTTTAGTTCTGAAGTTCATTCAATGTACTTCCTGCCCTTAGTTCAACATCTTTCAAGAGCAAAAATTCTGCAAAAATGCCAGTGTAAATATCCTCAAGAATAAGACTTAAATCATAATCACAGATATCCATCAGACAAATTTTGCAAACTTTCCTCTGAGGAGACACTTGAGATGTCAGCGAGTTCTCTTCCCTTACAATTAACTTTGTTTTCTGGGACATTACATCAGCATTGAATGAAACACTCCAATGGCTTCTCATCTCAGTTAAAATAATATCCATGTGGCTTTAATATGCCATTTCAGGACCTGTATGATCAAATCCTTGCCTAAACTTTACTTCCATTTTATTCTTGCTCAGCAACACATACAATTTTTCTGTTTCTCAAATCCCCTTTACCTATTGCTGCCTTGAGACTTTTGCACTTATTGTCCTCTCTGTTTGTGGTTTTCTTTCTCTAGACCTAGTAAGACTGGCTTTTGTCATTCATATCATTAGCATGACCTTAACTGACCACCAAATCCAGTTAATGTTCTACTTACTTTCTATCCTAACCTATCCCATTGTCATCTTTTAGTTTTCTTTATAACTCTTATCAATATCTGCAAACATGTTTATTTTTTTTACTTCTAATTGCTACCTACTCCCCACTGGAGTGTTAAATCCATGTGAGTTCTATTTTAAAGTTATATGTGCCCAAGGTGAAAAAGAATGATTGGGAGTAGTCAAAGTTTTTGTTGAGAAATAGGAATGAATGATGAATGAATGAATAAACTGGTGAGTTCAAGAAATTCAGATTAAATTTTAACCCAAATTGTTTTACAAACTGAGGCTCCCACGATTGAGATAATTTACAGGCCATCTGAGTCCTAGCATGAATTTAGCATAAGACTTTTAAAATGAGAGTGACTGTGTTCTATTTGGAGAAGCCCAATGCAACATGAAGAGCTGTGCAAAGTGCTATAGAAGCTGGACTGGAGAGGTAGAATATGTGCCAGAATTGTGGTCTATGGCCTCAGTAAAATGTAAGGTCAAAGTTTTTCAAGTTATGGAAAGACATTTTATTGAGTACTCTATTTTGTATTCTGTTACTCTGACTTTATAATGTTATCAAAGTAGCTTGAGACACTTGAGATGTCAGAAATTTCTTTAGCTTCTTTCCTGGGGGGTGTGGGGAAACATTTGGATTTGACTATGAGAAACATTTCTAATATTTCTAATTGTGGGAAAAAAAACAGTTGGAGAAACAATAACACTTTGCTTATGCAAAAGAGATGGCATGTTGGTTCTATCATTATTGAAAAACTCGAGTTATGTATGTTAGGTGGCGGAGGGGAGCATGTGTCCAGAGAAATGACTTAACATGTCCAAGTCAGGTAGAGAGAAGGGGAGGGGAAAAGGGCTTTTAATTTACCTTCGAGAGACTTTATGAACCACAGGGCCTACTGTCAATGACCAAAATAAAGGTTTTTGTCTTTTATTTACTTGGGAGATTAGAATAAAGTTTTCCAAATTATTTATGTAGGACTGAATACTATCCTGATAGAAAGATACTTCAAAGAGTAAGATAGGGTCTAAATGTAAAGCTGCGAACTGAGAGAATTTTGTAGAGATAAAGCAAAAGAGAACAGAGGAAGCAGGTAAACTTCATCTGTGGCACAAGAATGGGAGCTTAAGGGTGAGGAGTTATGAGATTAAGAGCTGATAAGTCATCTATTATCTGGCAAGCGAATGAGAAATAAATAATGCATGCCAAAATGCAAGGGCAAATTGAGATATTCCTTAAACAGAATTGAGGAATCTCATCTGAATAAAATCCCAACTTGCAAGCAAGTGTGGAATTTCTCTTGCAGACATAGTCAATAAATAACTGGCTGGCATGGGACCCTTTGCAAATCACAAAGTCAATCAAGTCACGGGCCTTGGCTATAGTTGTAACATTTCCCTTTTTTACTTTTTCAATCTCCTCTTGATTAAGCACCTTTTCACTTAAGACATCATCCAGTAAATTATTAAGTGTGTCTTCAGATATTGAGTTAACAAATATTTTCCTTTATTCGCTTAGTCTCCTATCTGTTGGAAACACAGAAATGTTGAGACTTACAAGCAGGAAATATCATTTTGTCACCTCAATAACTAGAATACTCTTTTTTCTATATCCCCTCTTTGTTCGTTAAGTATCCTAAGGAATGAATTATTTACTGTATCCAAGGCCTCTTTCATTCTTTCTAAACCCATGGATTCCCACTCCCAGAATTCTAACCCAGCTAAGTCAAAATAAGGCTGTACTTATCCAGACTGTTCTCCTTGTTCTGCTTTGGTGAGTTACAGGCAGAGCCCAACAAGTGTCACCTGAGGTATGGCTTTGAGGAATATGTCTGTGGAAATCAGAATCAATAATGGTCATATTCATGTTATTTTTATTTAGAGACAATAGTCCATGGTGATCCTGTAATGCAGATTCTGTTTGGACATTTGAGCATTCAGGGAAGATCTATATAAAAACCTCAGAAAATAAGTTCACACACCTTACTGGCATTTACTTTTCCCTCTGAAACACCAGGAAAACCCGGATGACTACTAGCCTTGTGGATCCCCATACCTCAAACCTGAAAGAATGTAAATCAAGAATGAAGGTTCCTTCCTTTCTTTTCTAGCTAAATATTGCTCACACAAGCTATGTGAAATACAGGGGAAAAATTTTGAGTCATTTTTATCTTCCATATATATCTTCTAAAGATACAACCTGATAAAACAAAACAAAACAAAACTTTACCAGCCATAGCCTCCATGGCTCTCTTCTTATGAGGCAGGAAAAAAATCAAAGCAAAAAAAATACTCAGAGCAATCAGGATCTTCCTGTTAGGCAAGGCATGTTCACATCTTGAGACATAACTATTGCATTGCACATGTAGATGGCTATATATATGACATCCACAATGTCATATTTATAATTTAAAATTAAGATCACTTGAGAAGCAGCAGCATGAGTGGGAGGAGCTCTCTAACTCACCTGTGTCTCTCAAAGTGCCAGAAATGACTATCTATGTGATAGGTGCACACCCTACTTTTGAGGACTGAGAGACAACCTTACCATGAGAGTTATAAAATTCAGAGTCAAAAAGGCCTGTATAAGCAAACCTTGTAATGCTTTTACTAATTTATTACCTAAGTTCAATGCTTGCTGAGATTTCTTCCTCATGAGCACTAACTTTCTTTGTCCTGTCAATTTCTCACAAAATTTTTGTTTGTCTAAAAAGGATAAAAAGATGCCAAATTTGAGCATTTCTTTGAACTCCATTTTATTATCTGAGCATCATATTGTGATTTCCTCATACATTTATCAAGTCATTATGGGTACATCTTAAACTCATACAATGTTATATGTCAATTATATCTCAATAAAGCTAGGGAAAAAAAGAATGAAGTTACAGAGTTAAGCATTGACTTAGGATATCACTAAACTAAAAATGAAATCAACCAAATTTATTGCGAGCGTCTAAGCCCACGGGCATCCTCTCTTGGCTTTGGTAGGCATGCATTTAGAAAGGTTGTATTGTATGGTGGCTCATGAAACAGTTTCTGTTACTCATTTCCTCCACATACACACATGTTCTATTTAATATAGGAAATAAATTCTATGGTGTTCTTTAACCCCATTTGCAATTTTAATGAAAAGGGGTATAAAATAATGCTTGTCTTCATCCTCAGTCTTTATTTTAGCAGTAAAACACTAAAACAATTATGAAAACAACTATAAGTTCTTTAGACAGGCCTGGTACCCAGCACCCCAGACAACTGGGAATGTCTGCTGTAGTTTTCTCTATAGACACAAGTTGGTTTGATGGCTCCAAAGGCCACTTGTAACATGAGATCAAGTTTAATAATTATCTGTCTGCTATTAATTCTCTTTAATCATAACCCATGTCGTTTTGCCAGATTTCTGAATCAATACATTAAGGGCTGGAAAGGTGTAATAAAAAGTCATTGGTCAATGAATTATGGTATTCCTGTATCCTAACCCTAGTCTTTCCGCTTTCCAGTTCTATGACCATGAACAAGTAAGTTAACCTTTCTGAATCTCATTTTATTCACTACAAATAGGGGTATCTCATGGAGTTTTTGTGGAGAGCTGATGAGATACTTTATAGCTAGCAAGATTAAGCAAATAAACAGACATGACTCCTGGTTAAATTGTCCTAAATATTTCATGGGGCATATTTATCTAACTATTTGGAATTATTTATACTAAAAAGATATGTTACTTAAGTGAAATTTAAATTTAACTGCTGTCTAGTGTTTTACCTGGCAATATTATTGACACTTTGGGCGAGATAACACTTACTTTGTTGTAGGGGGCTGTCTCCTGTGTGGTAGGATATTCAGCAGCATTGCTCCCTTAGACACACTGGGGGCCAGTAATGCTCCCCCAACTATAACATCCAAAAATGTCTCCAGACATTGCCAAATGCCAACCCCATCCTCACTCTACAATGAACCTCTCTGGATTTTGAGTTAGATATTGTGGGTAAAGTCCCTTCTCTCTCACAAGTATGTCAACTTGGGCTTAGCCTCAGTTGCTCTAACTATACAAAGAGGATAATGAATTGTCATGTGGATTAAAAGACATTTATTTAATATGCATTTATATAGTGCCATGTGCATGCACATCTCAATTATTTATTAATTTAATATATGGGATGATCCTATGAGGTGGGTGACTTTAAGTCTATTTGATAGATGAGAAAACTGAGGTATAGGTAGGTTAAACACTTTACCCTAGATCATACAGCAAGGACGTGGCAGAGCCAGAATCAAACCCAGGTGGTCTGGCAACAGAATCTGGTTCTTCATTGTGCCAGGCTGCCTCTCAGAAATAAGGATGTAGATTACATGGCAGGTGTCTGGCACATTAAAAGTTTAATAAATTGTATTGATTGTCAGAGTTAGATTAGTGTTATTATTTTACACAGTCCTGAAAGCAGGTTCCATGCCATATGTTTCCTTTTGTACATTTTTTACACTGCGTCCTTACAACCTCCTTGTGAGCTAGACAGGGCAAGCAAGTGACAGCAACTTCATCTGATGAATAATAATGAGCCTGCATACTTGCCAGAGAGATGAGATGAGCCTGAGTGAGAATCCGGTTTTTCTCATCCCTGAGCTAACTCTAATCAAAGCCAATTCCATCTTGAGCCTCGTGCCAAGTCCTAGAAGAAGACAAGGAAGATTATCACTAACTGATATTTTCTGTTGTTTTTTAAATTTATTGTCTCTCTCTACTACAAAAAGTGAATTCAGGAAGGAGTGACCTTGCCCATCTCTGTTTCTATGTCCACATCACCTAAAACAATGAGTGTTGTCTAGAGGGTAATCAGTATATATTGTAAGAGACAAATATTTTAGGATGAAAAAAGAGTAAATGTCAAACACAGCAAATTTGTGAATCAAAAATAATTTAGAAAAATATCTGATAATGTGGGGAAATTAATTCAAAATTCAAACTTAAACCATGAAGATAAACATGAATTAGATAAATATGAATGATTGAATTTAATCAAAAGACATCCCTCATTTAATTTCATTCATTAAATACATATCTAAAAAGTGTCTAATAAATGTCAGGCACTGCATTAAGATCTAGAGATTCAAAACAAAATAAGGTATTGTCCTTGTCCTTAAATATTTAATGACTACCAGGTAAAACAAATGTGTGAGTCATCCAGTGGTGTTACAGAATTAAAATCTGAAAAAAGTGGGAAGAGAATGCAAATAATTAATTGCTCCTCTGCTAGACGAACAGGTTTGGCAATAGCTTTTGTGTAGAAAAGAAATCCTGGACTATTTTGTTCTCATAAGTTCACTGGGCACTAGGATAACTCAATACAATCTTAGGTTGTATTAATCTTAATTCACAAAAAATATTTATTATGACACTTTATTCAGTGAGTATAGTATAAGTTATAGCCTACTGGTTTCATAAAGCTTACAGTTTAGTAGGAAAGAAATAGTTAAAGAGTCCACAAACCAACACATATAAAAATTGCATGTTATGGTTCATACTACAAAGAAAACATGTGTGTGTGTGGGAGGGTGGGGTGAATTGATTTCCTATGACTTTTGTAACAAATTACCACAAATTTAGTGGCTTAACAGCAAAAGTTTAATAGTTTACACTTTTGGAGGTCAGAAGTCTGAATGCGTTTGACTGTGCTGAAATCAAGGTATTAGGAGGTCTGTGTTCCTTCTGGAGGTGCTAGGGAGAATTCTTTCTCTTGTTTTTTCCAACTTCTTTTGTCTGTCCACATTGTTTGGCTCATGGACCCTTGTCACTCTGACCACTGTTTCTGTTATCACATTTACTTCTGTGACTCTGACTCCCCTGACTTCCTCTTTTCCTCTTAAAGACCCTCGTAATTACATTGAGTCCACCTAGATAATGCAGGTTATTCTCCCTGGCTCAAGATCCTTAATTACATCTGCAAAGTCTCTTTTGCCAAGGTAACATATTCAAAGGTGCTAGTAATTAGGACATGGACCTGTTTGGGTGTCCATTATTCTGCCTACCCCAGGGGAGATGTTGGAAAATTAGGCAACAGGGGTAGCAGAATTTCAACAGGATGGTCAGGAAGTTCTTACTGAGTAGATGAAGCTGTGTATTCAATTAAACAGTTTTAATTCAAGGGGAAAGACTGTTCTATTAATTCCTGAACTATCTAAATCACATACAGAATATTTTATTTATCTCCGAATATCAATTTTAAAGAATTTTTCACAAACTATAGAATATACAATATTTTATTCTGGAAGATGAAGGCATATGGAAACTGCAAAGGGTGATAACAGTGTGGTTATTTTAAGCTCATTTTACAGTATATTATAAGTTAAAGAAAATATGTGATTATGTTATGATTGTTGCCACCAATATTTTCAATGTAAAAAAGTTACAAATATAAAATTAAATTTATTAAATAAAAACTTTGGAATCTTAAATATGATTTTTAAACATCACTGTGAGTTCATGGTATCTTCATTTTTAACAAAATATATATTTTCTAGCTCTTTGCAAAAGGCCTAGAAACCATGACAGTCTAGTATAAATGACCACCTCTAGTGTCCAGAAATAATTTCTGAATACTGTTTGCCACTAAAAGGAATAAGGACTCCTTGGAGAAATAGCTATTCCCAGGTTAGTAGCAGGAAATGTACAAAAGGAATGTGGAATATCTTCTTGAACCAGAAAGCAAGTAAACTCTCATGGGATCATGCTAAAGAGACATAAAGAGCCACCTTGAGGGGTTCCCACTAGCTAATGATGGGGCAATTTTTGCCTCAAAAATGTCTCCAAATGATTAAAATATATAGATATATTTTATAAACCAGTGTGCACCAAATTTTTAAGGAGTAGGAAAACAAAATGAAACTCTTAATCAGTTGAAGTTGCTAGAGTACTCATTAATTACTCTGAAATTTGTTAACTAAAGAGAAATAAATTAACCCTTTATCTTTTTTCCTATAAAAATCATATTTAAGGGTAACAAAATTAGACCTTGTACATGTTGTGAAAGTCTTATGTTATGAATAAGCTGATTAATGGAATAAGAATGATGGAAAACCAACATTTCATAACTGGTAATAAAAAATACATCATGGCAGTGGCAATCAATGAGTGACAAAATCATTTGTAAAAGATTGACAGTCACCTCTATAAAGAAAGGATCAAACTGTCATCACCTAAACCCACAGGTCAGTTTTCGCATTATTAAATCTGAGACATCCTAGACTTTATGTATATTCTGATATAATGCAATATGAAGTACTCCATGAAACCCAAGAAAAATTCTTACAAAATAAAATTAACCTGAATCTAAGCGAGATTTTAGAATCAACTTCCAGTCTACAGGAACTCTGAGGTACAGATGAACCACCATAGGCAAGCAGTCAAATCCAGAATATGGGATATTCCATAGAACAATTTACCTAATTTCTAAAAAAGTTCATTGCCTTTTGAAAAGAAAGGAGTCATTTTTGATCAGAAAAATATTAATAAGAGATTTAAATATAATCAAATACAAATAGTATACCTGATTTGGATTCTAAGTTAGACAAACCAAGTATAAAAATGCATATTTTTAATATAAATAATGATCTGTATTATAACCCAAAGAATAAAATAAATATCTAAGAACTATTAATGATATAAATGAATGATTCGAAAAATAAATAAATGAGAAGGAAAAGACAAATCTTCCTTATAGAAAACCTCAAATAATATATGTAGATACTCTTTCTTCAAAGAGGTGGAACATATGAAAAATAAGAACTTTACAGTGGAGAAATCTAGCATGTACCACTATACATACATAAATATACACATATACATATATGTATACATATGCATGTACATGTGTGTATATGCACACATGTATACATCCATGTATATGCATACACACACACACATATACAATATACATCCTAATCGAGTAATTAGGTTAATATTACCCATGGTAAGTCATGTTGATATCAAATGACCCTTGATATGATGCAATGAGAATTGCACTTAACCTTTGTTGTCTTCCTCCAAAGACGTCTATTATTCTAGTCTAATCATGAAAAGGCATTAGACAGACCTCCGAGAAGACATTCTACAAAATAGCTCCTTTAAAGTGCCAAGTTTATAAAGCATCAATTTAATTTTTTGTTGTTTAATTTGCTGTTGTCATTCTCTATGTCTAATCTTCTCTTACAGGTTTATACTAAAATACATAACCTGTTCAGATAAAGGACTCAGTTATTAAATCACAATCTACCATAGTGTCTGGGTATCTTTTTTTCCCCATAATTAGATGGTTTGGGGGAGGTACTATAATCATTTATATTTACAATTTTAGATTAGTGTCTATCATGAGAAATTTAGGATTGGATTGATCTCAACTTTGAAGATGATGAAAAAGTTACAAAACTTATAGTGGAAAATGATCCAGAATGAAGCCAGTGATAAAAAACATTGACTCTAGTCTGTTGCTTTAGAAAGACATAAGCTTAGTATTAAGGGCCTTGGCTCTGGCTAAATAGAGTCTGAAAATGGGAAAATTTATGTTATGTATATTAATTTCCTAATGGTAAGGTGATATTAATATGCTAATTTCATCCATGGAAACATAGTAACTGATTGTTAATAATTTTCAAATTTCAGGCATTTTACTGTGGTATGTACTATATCTTTTACATGTGGTACTATGCTTTTTATACATGGTGGGTACTATACCTTTTCTGTGAGCCTTTAGGGTAAAACAGTGGGAAACATGCATTGATCAATATGGAAAATAGAGAAGGTGACTATGCACCTAGGAAGTTCTTCACATTGACTTAATTAATATTGACCTTGAAAAATTCTAGGAACTTTTGAAAGCAACATCTAAATAGACATTTGAGATATTTAAATGGACATACAGAAACACAGAATAGACTAGTAGAGTAATCTCACAGAAAAGATAAACAACTTCTGAGCTCTGTTGATATCTTTTTTTCCAGGATACTTCCCTCTAGCTACTAAGTCCAAGATCAATGGGAAGAAAAAAAAAGTGGAGAACTGTGAGACTGTGAGGATGAGAGTGAATGTGTGTGTGTGTATGTGTGTGTGTGTGTGTGTTTACAAGTAGGAGTGGGAAGGCAGAGGTTCTGTTTATTCCCAGCCCTGATAAATCTTCCCTAGTCACTGTCTCTTCCTGCTTCCTCTTCCTCCTCCTTCTCATTCTACTACTCTCTCTCTCTCTTGTTCACACACAAACACACACACAAACACACACACACACACACCTACACACTTGCTTTCTCTCTCTTTCTCATTTTTTCTTTTCTTTTTTTTTTTTTCCTTTTCTATTATCCCTCACAAGTGAGAGGAATTACTAATCTGACGTATGCTTCCTAGACATTGATTTGGCCACATGTAGTAATGGTTTTGGAAAGTGATTTCATCGTAATGGCGGAGCTCCCTTCTGCATTCTTCTTCTGTGAGCCTAGAGGAACAAGGAAGGGACCGAGGTTAGGAGGCATATTTGACTTATTTTCTTGGGCATAAATGTTCTTCTTTGTCTCATTCCCTGTCGTTGCAGTTGTGAGTGAACCGAGTGTCTACCACCTCTTGGAAGACGGTTTGACTAACTCATTGATGCTCCTATTTGGAAACATTCTCACCTTTAGTCTCTGTAGACTGGTAGAAAGAGAGAAATATCCCTCTATTAAGTCTTAACATTATATTTTAGCTCACTATGTGAAAGCACTGAATTGCAGATGGACTAATATATAAATGAAAACACAAAACACCCACACAGACTTATACCCCCATTCATTATAAGTTCCCAATTTATCTGGTCGAGGATATAGAATTTTATGTATATTGGTAACTATTCATTTAGGAGCAGTTGTGAGCATCTATGGAGATTCTACCTTGCCCCTCAAAGTAGGGTCCTACCAAGTCAAAAGAAGAAGCCAGTTTCTTTCTAGACTCTGTGTTTTAAAATACGGATTTGGATGAACATTGGAAGAATTTACACTAAGCATCTATGCACTGCCATTTAAAGACATGTTTTACAAATGTCAAGATTTTCTGTTTCATAAATCAGACTTAGCTTTCTGAACATCATATACCAGAAGAAGACCTTTGTCTCAAATTCCACCCCCTGATTCTGACTATTTTTATCTTTTTTCGTGGAGAACAAACTCTTATTGAGTGTTGGGAGCAATGAAGAGAATTTATATTACCATCAACTGGCTTGCTTCAAGTATCCCCTCTCTCTGAGCATCTTTGATTTTATACCCTTTTACCTGAGAGATTTCATCCTGAGTTTGATTTGAGAACTACAGTTTTCCACTGATATTTTCCATTATTACTTACCCCCTAACGGCGAGTGCAGAAATAGCGATCAAGTTACTAACATTAGCAAACAAAAATGTTTTTCATCATACTTTACATCTCTCTGCTTTGAAAACCTTTACGGACTTCCAGACATTTGTATACCTTGAGGATTTAAATTTGTATAACTGAAATCATTGTTTTTGAGCATTTATGTCCATATGCATGTGTGAATGCTAGTGTGTTTTAATAACACTTTCTGGTAATTAGCAACCTAAGATTTTTTCTTTTATTTTTCTTTTTAAGTTTCCAGAAATACCTCTGAAAACTGATTTCAGTTTCGGGGACAATTTTTTTTAAAATTTCTGGGTTATATTGATTTCTCCTGCCACCCCACCCCCCCTCAAAAAAAGAGGTAGTCACATTGCTAGGAGACTTTGGAGCAACAGTTTGTTGTTGAGATGCCTGCACAGACACGTTTTTAATGTTTTGCATGAGTATTCACGGTAAAGTAAAGTGAAGCAGGATGTGTTAGCCATTTGCAAGATGGAATTTCCTTTTTCTCCAAAGGGCCAGAAAAAGCAGTTCTAACAAAACTTCTAATTTATGTTTCCAATTTAATTTTATTTCTTTTGATCTTGTTTTAATATGAGAGCTAATTTTTTCTTTTCTTTTCTTTTCTTTTTTGTTCTCTTTGATACATCAAGTTACACATTGTCATATCAAGCCACATGTTTGTACTGGTGCCACCCCCCAACTTAGGAATATTTATTATTTACTTATTCATTTATTTCCTTTTTTTTTGTTTTACATCTGACTCAAGCATCTCAGTAAAGGTTCCAAATTGTACTGGTCCAGGTGATCTTTTCCCTTTATGATTACTTAAATACTAACAGCTTAAAAATAAATATAAATCCAGGGAAATAAAATAAGTAATTAAAAATAAAAAATCTTAACTGCCTTTCAGCTTAAAAAAAATCATCCACAAACAGAAACCACTTAAAATATCACAGCAAATACCACACGGTTAGGCAAAAACAGTGAATACGATGAAACAATCAAATATGTGTCTTTGATATTTTGTTGAAAACAGTCCTTTAAATATTTTCATGGACATGAGTGTCACTCTTTGACTTTCTAGCTAATTAGCCTGAATATCTCACTCCACTATAGTCAATTGGGTAAATATAGATATTGCTGTATTGTAAGAGCTCAACATTTTAAAATCTAATTAAGAATGGCGTAATGTACAATCATAGTAATAAGAATCAATAATAAGAAAAATTATCCAAGTCTTTTCAAATTTTATTAAAAAATATTAAGTAGGGCTATTTTGTGGTCTCAATATTCTACAAGTTCCAACTCATAGCACTGCCCGTATGCCTTGCTCTCTACCTGAGTCTAAACTAAGGCAATGATCAGCTCTCCTCCTCAAATAGGGACATGGCATTTGGAAATATCTCTCATCTGGTCATACATCTTGCCAACTCTTCTGAGACTCAGATTTCCCTTTCTTTCTAGAGCTCAACAGCACAATTTCTATTTCTACGAGTTATGACTGATGCGTTATCCACATCCCAAATGCTTTCCTTTAGCTCAGTCATGTCTGGGCTGTCTCTGTGCAGAATTTGGCCTAACTAAGAGCTTGAACACCTTGATTCTACCACCTGTTCTCTTTATTTCCTAATGTTGAAAGCCTTTGTATTACATTATATAATTTTGATGCTTTAGAAATATGGATAGATGATATAGATAATATAGATAGATGATAGGTAGATAGATAGATAATTGATATAGATATAGATATATAGATATAAATAGATATCCATTGCATCATTTGAGAAATTTAAGCCTTGACCAAACCTTGGGCCTTCCCTTTTAAACTCCCTTTAGAGGTCATCAGGTTCCCCATTCATCACCGGGTGAATAAAATTAGAAGTCAAGGAATCGTGCTTGGGATCCCTTCTCTTGGCTTGATCTTCTTTATTTATCAAGTGGGGGAGATAGATGAGCAGTGGTCACATTTTGGAAATAGACTGTTAAATTCCTTTAGAAACAGCTTTCAGGTTCTCAGGTTTCCTTCTGAACAGCTCACTCTTTCACTGACTTCTAACACTTCTTCTGAAATGAAGCTGTGCTGATGGGAGTGTCTTCCTTTTTAATCTATTCCTGAGGAAATCTGCAACATCATAGACTGAAAGAGCAGATTAATGGAGAGACACTGAACATGGACACTAGATTTGAGGCCCATTTGGGTCAGAACTTACTGGAAGTAAAGCAGCAACACAGAGCAGGTCTGATACAGTATATCTGTGTGAAGCTTTGTGGCCCCTTGTATTTTATGGAATTCCCCATTACAGTCTCCTCCAGGTGTCCTGTCAAGAGGCGAAAGGGCAGCTTAATGCTTGTTACCACTGCCTTTTTCCACTCAAGCTTACATTACTGTGTGGGAAGACTTTAAACTGACAAATAGATGCTTTGGTTGAGGGAATAATGCAAGCTTGTGTAGGGAGACAGGCTTTATTGGAGGGCTGGAAACAGAGCTATTGTTAGGGGCCACCTGGCCTTGGTTCTGCTTTTTTCTCCTGAAGCAAGTTTGATTTGAGAACCAGCCAAGTGCTTTTCTTGCCTTTGCCATTGATTCGTCCATGTATATCTCCTTTGACAACTTCACAGGAGGAATGCATATCAGTATCTTTGACTGCATTTGGGCATTTTTGTTTCTTGTCTATTACTTCATTATTGGCTTAAAATTGCAAGGAATAGTCCAATATATACTGAAAGCTAGGTATTCACTATAAGCCCATTTAAATAAATTTCCTAAGTCTTTTTATTGTTAATTTTTTTATTATTTTATTTTTTCATTTTAATTAGTTTCAAGTATACAGTACATTGGTTAGACATCTATATATTTCATCAAACAATCCCCCCAATTGCTCCTTCCCCTGACCCTCCACCTAGTTAACATATTAATGCTAACTGCATTCCCTATGTCATGCTCCCCATTCCCGTGAACATCCTTCAGCTACTAATCTGTACTTCTTTAACCCTTCATCCCATTCTCCCAGCCCCTCTATTGCCCTCTCCCCTCTGTACATCATAAAATTGTCCACTATAATTATGAGTCTGTTTTTGATTAGTTTGTTCTTTTTATTCCTTAGGTTCTGCATATAAGTGAAATCATATAGTGTTTATCTTTCTGTGTTTGACTTAAAAACCTTCTGGGTCTATCAAAGCAATATCTTTTTCCATCCCCTTCCTTTTAGTCTATGTGTGTCTTTTAATCTGAAGTGAGTCTCTTGTAGGCGGCATATGTAGGGTTCTTATTTTCTTATCCTTTCAGCTATTCTATCTTTTGATGAGAGCACTTAATTCTTTTCCATTTAAGGTACTTATTGATAGGAATGTAGTTGTTACCATTCTTTATTCCTATTTTTGATACATGTTTTTTCTTCTTAAAGAAGTCCCTCCAACATTTCCTGTTATACTGGCTTGGTGGTGATAAATTCCTTTAGCTTATCTTTGTCTGGGAAACTCTTTATCTGTCCTTCAACTCGAAATGATAGCTTTCCTGGATAAAGTATTCTTGGTTGTAGATCCTAGGTCTTCATCACGTTGAATATTTTGTGCCGAGCTCTCTGTCCTACACAGTTTCTTTTGAGAAATCAGCTGCCAGTTTTTTGAGTGCTCCCTTGTAGATAACTAACTGCTCTTCTCTTGCAGCTTTTAAGATTCTCTCTTTGTCTTTAAACTTTGGTATTTTAATTACAATGTGTCTTGGTGTGGGCCTCTTTGGGTTCATCTTGTTTGGGACTCTGCGATTTGGGGGTTGTATGTCTATCACCAGGTTAGAGAAGTTTTCCATCATTATTTCTTTAAATAGATGTTCGAATTCTTGCTCTCTCTTCTTCTGGTACTCCTATGATGCAAATGTTGTTACCTTTAATGTTGTTTCATAGGCTCTTTAAATTATCATCATTTTCCTCAATTCTTTTTTTTTTTTATTGTACTGTTCTGATTGGATGGCCTCTGTTAAGATAATGTGTTCTTCATTTCAGACTGATTCCCTTTTATAATTGCCATTTCCATTTTTAAGTTTTTTTTTTATCTCTTTGTCAAAGATCTCACTGAATGTATTTACACTTCCCAAAAGTTCATTGAGCATCTTTACAACCAGTGTTTTGAACTCTGCATCTGTTAGATTGCTTGACTCCATTATATCTGGATCTCTGTTCTTTTCTCTCAAATGGTCTCTGCTTCTTTGTCTTCCCATTTGGGCTGCCTTTCTGTGTCTGCTTCCATGTAATAAACAAAGCTCTAAGTCTCCCAGTCTTATTAGTGTGGATTTGTGAAGTAGGTGTCCAGTGGCATATCCTAGAGAATTTCAGCTGTAGGCCAAATTTAGCCCCAGTCTCTATCCCTACAGGGCCTGTTAAGATTCAGCAAGCAATCCACAGATGCTGTGCTTACAGTTGCCTCAAAAGGCCACATTAGAAACCGAGGCCAGATGCCTCCAGTGTGAGTCTAGGCGCTGCTCAGCAAGGAGCACTTGACTTACTGAGGATATACCTGGATGTGCCTTGGTTGGGGCTCGAGTTGGGGGAGGCAGGGTTTCAGGGAATCCTCTGAGCGGAATAACCTCTGTTACCAGTTTGATGATGTCACAGCTATGTCGGGACTGTGTCTGCACACTGGGAACGGGGAGGGCTCAACAGAGAAAGATGGATACCGCTGGCACTTCTACACAGAGCAAGTCTTGCCTCAGCCCTCGCTCCAACAATGTCTCCCTGTGAGACCCTGGTGGCCTCTGCACATAGCTGAAATGGCACTTGTGCTCAGAGCAAGCAGGTCCGTCACTGCAAAAATCCACTTGTCACTGTTGCAGCCTCCGTCTCACTCAGCTGCTTGAGACTGGGCAGCCCTACGTCCTCACCCCGTCCTACTTTCTGCCATTGCAGGGTGATTTCTTGGATTTCTCCCTAGTTGTATGGCTCGTTCATCTAGATCCCAGGTGCTTTTTCCTTGCTGCTTCTCCTTGTTTTCATCACAACTTTGATTTGGTCGCCAGAGGGATGAACAGAGCATCTATCATCTATGCCATTTTTTGTCCCATCTCTTATTAATCTTTTTAGATAAGTACACTCTGAGATGAATATCAAGGTGGTCCTGGTGTAGCCCTTTCTTCTGGACACTTCTTAAGTCAGGAAATTTAAAACTTCTGAAGTAGAACAATTTATTGCTAAACAAGTCTAATTGTAATAAAAGTGCTTTACTGTACATATAGCTGCTTTCCAACTCACCCAATAGTATGTATGTGTTATCTTAAGAGCACTTCGTATGTATGTGTTATCTTAAGAGCACTTCAGATATATCCGGTAACTAGCTTCTCAAGTATTCTCTGTGTTAAGCAATCCCACATGTGCAGAGTTACATGGTGAGTAAGATGTCAAGATGAAAGTAGGAACAATGGTTATCTGACTTCTGTTCCAGTTTTTTTTTTCATGATCCCATGGCTTCTCTGAATTAACTCCAGCATCCTGCCTCTTTTTTACCTTCTAGATTCTAAATTGTCATAAAACAAATTAACAAGAGAAAAACAAAATCTTAATGTGTATAAGTGGATGAGACCCAGGAAAACTGAGTAACTCCCCAAAAAGACTGAAGCCACCACCGTAAATACCATCTCCTACTAAAGACAAAAGATGTTTGGAGTGGGGATCCAGTTATGGCAGGTTACCAGGAAAAGCTTAGGAAACAAGAATAAGGTTGTTATGCAGATTGAAGTTATTGCATTCTGTATTGAAAAGAGTTTCTAGAGATAAGGTCAACCTTCTCTTCCTGGTACAGCTAGAGAAACACCCTTTGGAAAGGAGATTGCTCTTATACATGTAGGTGTCTCTTACAAAAAGATAACTTCTACTCAGTTTTAAATCTTTTCTATGCCTGTAATTTCATATAAATAATCAGCTTAAAATAATCCTTATGCTAAAGAGACTATTTGGGGGTAGCAAATTCTGCTTCCTGACACTAGCCATCTATAAGAAGTAAACCTGGGGCACAATTTCCAGCTTCTACCAGAGATGCATGACCTTTCTAATATGAAACTTTCTTTACAGGGACAGAAATTAACAGAAATCCTTGCACGTGGCAGTAGGCATCATACTATGCCATAATTAATTTTTTCTCGAGTTATAAATATTGCCGAATTTTAAGGCAAGGCTTGATTAATTGTGCATTGTGTCCTTTCTTTCAAGTCATATAGCTAGTGTGATTTACTTTTTTCTGTCATTCACACTAAATGTTGAACCAGTGAATTGTCAACCATTTCATGCAATATCATATTTTAATTATACCTGAACCAAGAGATTCTAAATACCATTTATCGTTGGCAGTTTGTTTATGAATCTTGCCATTAGTGCAGTATCACCAAACGCATTCTGTTAACTTTACCAGTCTTCCTCTCTCTCAGCTCTAGCTATAAAGTGACCCAGAAAAAGTCATCATTGTTTTTTCTTTCACCCCGGGGCTATTGAAGACCAAAGATGAGGCTTTTGAAAAAGGGAGATGTGGCAGACAGAAAATAGACGTTGAGCTGTAAATTGGAGAAAGGGCTTGTAGAGCATGTCACAGGGGCCAGAAGGATATGGATCAGTTTCCCCAGGGTCTAAGACACAGGAACTAGGGTCTGGGAATAAGGGATACTGGGTTAAACTGGGCTACTGAACGGTCTATGAGTTAACAAATAGAATATGGAAACCAGAGATTGAGCTTCATGATACAGTGGCTATTTCATCCTACCTTTAGAAGCATATATTAAAACTTACTTGGAGAGAATTCTACGTTGCTGGAAGGACATGAGTCTTTGGCACACTGGCCTGGTGCTCTTTCTGAATGATAGTGTAAATCCAGATCCATTGCTGTATCATTTTCATTTCTCTCTTTTTCCATCTGTTCCTGATCTAGCACTCTGTCCTCTAACAAGCCACTATGTCCTTGCTAATTGAGTCAGTAAAAAATAAACAAACAAACAAACACCTCATCTGCTAAAAGCAATAAATTGCCAAAAGTGGTAAGTATGATAGGAGATGTCATTTATTTCCTTCCCACTGTGGTTCAGGAGTCCCATAGGAATGACCTGTTAGTAGTTGAATTTCCCCCTTTTCATTTATTTTCTTCTGAAGGACTCCTATCCCTTGTGCTCAAATGCTGTCAGAACTGTGCAGCTGTGTTTATACACGTGTGTGGAATCCTCTCCTTGGTCTCCCTCAGTGAGTCATTTGATTAGTCCTTAAAAATGCAGCACCCAATTTTTATGTCTGCAAGCCCTCAGTTCTGAAAAACAGTCCTGATCTCCTATAGGGGCTGAGTAAATTCCCTAACACCTTTCTAATGAGGCCAATAGTCCATGATGCTTTCTCCATTCAAATGAGTTGATCTCAGTCAAATTTGGCCCATCCAGAAAATCAGAAAAGAATCACAAAAGAAGCACAATGCATTAATAAAGACCCAGCCAGATCCTTCCGGATTTTGTCATCCTCTTCCAAAAGCCCAGAAGGATACTTGGCTCATCATCTCATCCTTTTTCACTAGCCAAACAAAAAAGAGCCTCTGGCTCAAGAAACAGAGCTAGTCAGGCAATATTCTGCTGGTGAGGATACTTTCCTTCTTCCATATCTTTGTCCTTCTCCATTTCTCTTCTTTCCAGCCTTAAGCAACTTGACAAGAATAAAGATTTTAAAAACAGATACTATTTTTCTCAAGGATGTCCTCAAATATCAGTCTTTTTATATGGCAAAGACTCATTGTTCACAGCTCTGTCCACAAACTTTTGGAAAAATCAAAGATAAAATAAAGAAAAGCATACTGTTCCTTTCTTTTTTCGACAGGGCATATAAACTTTTACTAGTTTACCCTAGACTTCCTGTGGAGTAGAAAATTAAACAAATTCATACCAAGTTCCTACTTACATTCAGCATGTTCCTTGTCTTTTCCCAGGCTCAGTCTTATGTAGGATAAAATTATTGTTAGAAAAGGACAAAACAACTCTGCACACTTGTATGTCAAAAATTTCCTTATATGTACAGTTTTTCAGAGTCATATTCCCTGATATTTGTATAAGATGTGGAGAGAAGAGCACCTTCTGGATTCCAGTGATTGAGAAGAAGGGAACGAGGAATACATAGACTTCAAGAGACTGTCATTGTAAGTGAATTAATAGACCTGATGCATGAGAGAAAATTGAGTTGGGAAGTTGCAGAGGTGGAAAAATAATACTGTCTTTGTTTTTTGTGCATACAAGAAAGACAGATTTGATAAAAGAAAACATGTCAGTACATTTTATCAGACATTTGGGCTGAATTCAGTTCAGGAAGACAAAGCTAGAAGGAGAATTTAAGTGATAAATCTGAAAAATCATTTTCATTATTATGTGAGTAACATGTAGGATTAAGGAGAGAAGTCTAGGAAATTAGACATCGAAATTTCCTCTTTGCTTTGGTGTGTGAGATATGTTAACCCTGAAGATTAATGAGAAAATGAAGACATTAATGTTGGCTATGTTTTTTAATGACCACAACTATCTTGCAGATAACTAAAAGTGAAACTCAGAGTCCTTATGACTTTGATTAAATTGAGTTAAGTCCTAGCTCTAGAAATCATATCCATCTCTCTCTATATGCCCCTCAGAAACCTTGCCTTTCTCCAATAATCTGCAACCCCTGAGGAAGGAGAAGACAGTAGTCTGGACCTGACAAATGGTCACACACGGTCAGGACCTCTAGAAGGCTAAAGATAACACCTTGACCTAAGTTATGTTTCAGTTCCTGAGCCCTGAGGTGGAATGACCCACTCATTACTTTTCCATGAAACCAGACTGAGGAACTCAGGAAAAGAGCTCAGAACTGTCCTTAAAACCTGAAGAAATGATTGATTGCCCTTACCTCACCTCCTACCAACCAGCTCCCAGCACAACCGCAAACCTCCTAACCACAGTGTCTTGTGAATTTGCCCCATATAATCTATAACCTACACATCATTGTTGAGTTTGAGCTTTTGAGCATTAGCTTCCTCTACTGCTGGATGGCTCCATTCATCAATAAAATAGCCAATATTTCTTCACTGCAATTCTTGGTGTTCAGTGCTTGGCTATGCTAGCGCCGAGTGGATGAACTCTTTTTGTTCTATAACAAGTACGCCTTTAATCAATTGAGAACATAGGGATTCATGCTGTGGATGTGGGAGCAGAATCAGTCCGAACGGCTATTAATACTTCCTCAGGGAAAAATTAGTTAACCCGTTTGATTGCAAACTCTGTGCTGCAACTCCTTTGCATTACAAATGTGATTTTTTTTTTCCATCTTAGTGTGACATAAATTGAAATGTTGATAGGTTTTTCCAAAAAAAATAAATGAGTCATGATAAACCTTTTCCTGTATGAGGATGAATGTGGCGTACATAATCATTACTTGAACAGGATGTTCCTTTAAAAAGCAACTGAGATTGCACATCTCAAGGAGGTTTGGATGTCAACTTAGCAGCATGTCTGGCAACAGGATTTTATTCCTCTCTGTCTCTCAGAAACACTGTCAGAAGTCAGGAATTAAATCCTTTGGGTGACAAATACCTGTCCTTACTTTCTCTACTTAGATGTCATGACCACTCTTAATCTTTCACTCCTGCCTGAGCTAGCTGGTAGAAAACCTTGTATTGTGTGATTTGATAAAATTAAAAAGTGACATCCTAAAGAATAATACAGAGAGATTAAGGGTAAAAAACAAACAAACAAACAAACAAAAAAACCTACACTAAAAACTTAGAATAAATATAGAATACTTTTAAATTTCTTTATGATAATGTATGTGTGTTCATTCCTAGTTATGGTGATTAAAGTGTATTAGCTCTAGTGAGAATTCTAAATGGAGAAAAGATAGTATGATTAAGTGATTTTTATTATCTTAAAACAACAAAATTTCATGATAGAAAATTTGGAAATTATTGATTCCCAAGGGACGGTATGCTTTTCTTTCATTTTAAATAAAAGAAAAATACCATCCACATTGCCATTATAAGCACTTATTGTAGTTTCTGTATTTTTATCTGTTCTGCAAAAAGCACATCATAATAAAATTGTATTTATTTATTTATTTATTTTGTTATATAAAGACATTATACTGTCTATGCATTAGTCCAAAGTGGATTTTGACAGCAGTTCCAAAATTAGAAACTTTACCAGAACAGTAGAAACATACCAAAACATGCTCACACCATTGTTCTACACATAATTAGAGGTGCTATGACTATAACTTTATGGAAATTTTTATAAAGAAATACAAAATGTTTAGAATCACATTTGTTATTTTTTTAGTGGTTCTTTAAGTGGTTCAGGTTGAACTTTTAACTTTTCTATGTTCTCCTCTCCTCACAAGTTAAATTAGCCATCTGTCATAAAAGATGAAGTTGAGTGTGAGTTCAAAGCTTATGAAAATGACCTTTGATAGCACCAAGGTCATGACTTCTTGTATTATATGCAATTGGTAGAAAAATAACTGAATTGTACAAAAAATACATTAAGGAGAGTGGAGTTAATATTAGAAATTAAAAATATGTATCTTGTTTACAAAAATCAGCATTTTAAACCAATTCAATTACTTAGGGCTGCTTTCGAGACACCATGATTTTTGAAAGAATTTATGTAAGAATCACTTAAAAATTGTAAAGTTTTTTTTTGAACTGCTAAAGAGCATTAAAAAGCATTGTAATGCTTCTAAGCCATGTTAATTTAATTTTTTAATTAAATTTATTGAGTGATGTTTGTTAATAAAATTATATAGGTTTCAAATGTACAATTCAATAATACATTATTTATATATCTCATGTGTGTTTACCACTCAAAGTCAAATCTCCTTCTGTCACTCTATATTTGACCTCCTTTACCCTTGTCTACCTTCCCCCTCTCCACTTTTTCTGTAGTAACCACTACATTTTTATCTGTGTCTGAGTTTTTGTTTGTTTGTCTTATTCATTTGTTGCTTTCAGTTTTATATCCCACATATGAGTAAAATCATATGGTCCTCAAGTTTTTTGGTCTGACTTTTTTCACTTAGCTTGATTATCTCAAGATCCATCCATGTTATCACAAATGGCGGCATTTCATCTTTCTTATAACTGAATAATATAGCTCTTCCTTGTTAGTGTAGTGGTAAGTATCCCCGCCTGTATGAACTAAAATTAGTGACCTAGATTTTCTTTTCTCACTTATGTTGCTTCTAATCCATTTAGGGCATTGTATTTATTTTACAAAAATACTATGATGCATTTAAATTTTTCTAGTTGTGAGAAATGATAAATGAAACAAACAGAAGGAACTCTGATAAGTTTAATAAATACTTGGCAGAACTACCAAGAAGGGAAAAACTTGGTGGTTCTATAATCAAGACACAGTGGGATATAGCTGTCAATATATCACTTTGTCATTTCCAGTTGTATCTCTATAACACACAAGAAAAACTTATTGGCTCAAATCATATAACTGTAATATCATAATACCACTTTGCATATGTATGGATTCTAGATTTGCAATGTGTCCATGGGAAAAATCTAAAAGATGTCCTGTAGATCAAAAAGGAAATATTAACAAAACTGGAAAAGATTTCAAATAAATATGTTAAAACCATATTTGCCACTAGGCAGAGAAATCAATAGGTGTATTGTAAAACTAATTCTAAGAAGAGTGAAGAAAAATATATAAGAGAAGCTCAGTGTTGGAGCAGGAAAAATATATCAAACACTAACAGGAAAGGCAGGAGTTAGAAATAGCCATGTTTTAAGCAGATAGAATGGAAAAAAATAAAATAACATTTTCAACACCTTTCCTTCTTCTCAATTCTTATTGTTACATAAGTAAGTGATGGCATCTGATAGAACAAAAACAATGATTTTGATTTCCTTATGCATTCCTCATTGTATATTCAACCAAAAATTGTATAAACAACCCACAATATAATTCTAATGTAAATGAAAAAATATGTAGTCAAAATTAAGTAGTAATGGAAAATGCTAAGATGTCCTTTAAACTAATAATGGGTGCTTATCTCAGAAGGTTAAGAAATATGTGTAGAAAAAAGATTGGGTTTAGATTTAGAATTGACATCTCACCTTTCCTTTTGAGAACCAAGATGTCAGCATTAACTCCAACATCCTGAAAATCATCACAAATAAGATTAAAAGAAAACTGAGGCAAGACTAAGGCCTTTGTTTGTTAAGCAGCACTGTGTGCCTTTCAAAAATTTCCTCTGCACGGAAATGAAAATCATGCCATCTGAAAAGCAGCCCTAAGTAGCTGAATTGGTTAAAAATGCTTTTTTTAAACAAGATATGTTTTTTCAATTCCTAATATTATCTCCACTC
>NW_006432669.1:11072780-11083674 GCF_000325575.1 Pteropus alecto
TTCCTAACATTTTTCGCTTTTTGTACAACTCAGTTCTTTTTCTACCAAGTGCATACTATGCATAAATAGTATTATAATACAAGAAGTCAATGGAGAATGACCTTGAAGGTGCTAGTTTTCATGAACTTTGAAATCACACCCAACTTCAAATTTTGTTAGACCTTACATTCTCTGAGCCTTTTTTAAATTTCATAAGCAAACATAGTGAGAAGTCTTTTCATAGTTGCTGTGTTGAGTACATTAGATCATATAATTGAACATACTTAACACACTGGACCATAGTAGGTATAAAAATCAGTTCCATCTTCTCCCTCTTTATTCCAATAGAGGCTTTCAATATTCAGATAACTTCCAAAATCTCAGTCTAACAGAGTTTTATGTGGGGAAGAGTCACGTACCATAAGAATTCATGATCTCCATTGACTTCTATTAACTACATTTGAAGTTACTAGAATTCTAATCTTCAGGTAAGTGAAATGTTACTATACATACAGATTATCTAGGAACATGCATTTTCCTTCCTTTACATCATTTTCTATGCTGTCATGTATTCTTTTTTGGGGTTAGAATATACATCACAGTCCTGTCTAATACTCACTAGATTATACTCTTGAGAGAAAGTTTGATGCTAGCACACAATTGGCACCCATGAGTGTTTATTGAATGAATGGCTACATGAACCAATGAGTGACATTGATCAATTACTTGGCTACTTGGTTAAAGAGGGAGAATAAATTCTCTATTGCTTTTCCAGCTCACTTTAAACAAACCCATTTTTTGTTCCTACGCGTAAATGTAAAATTTTCAAATCTGCCTTTGTCAGTACTGAAAAGTATTTGGATTCCTGTAGTAGACAATTACTCCTTTAGAGTTATTAATTTTAATAAATAGATCATGCTCATGAAAATATTAAAAACACAAATGATAGTTCTCACTTTGAAAGCCCTAAGTAATACTTTAATTTTTGTCTTTATATTTACCCACTGGGCCACTCCAAGAAGTAGTGTCACGGATTATAAGACGGATGAAATAAGTAGCATTTCTTTGCCAAAAAAAGACAGTCTGAACTCTAGGCAGTTTTTAGCAGATCTTAATGCTTTTCCCATGTTAGTTCTATTTCACAGGAATAAAAACAGAGACAAGAAAGCAGCAGCTCCAGGAATGACTGAAAACTATTATTGAAAGCACATCTTTCATTGACAAAAAGGTGGCCAGATGACCAGCAATCTCCATCGCTTGAGCTCATCATGCACCTGAAATCATCAGACACAAAGTTTCACTACAAAACTGCAACAAAAAGTGTGGCAAAGATATAAAATTTAAAGAATTCTTTACAGTTATTTAAATACAGTTAGAAAAAAACTTTTTTCTCTTCTTTTAAAAAAATAAATTATCACAAAAACCTACTTGATATATTTAAAGATAAATGTGATTTAAAATCTATTTCAATTTTAGTAAGGTAAATATTTGACATATTTATGATTGTAATATATCTTATAGTGTTGAAATACTTTTTTTTTATTTTTCTTGTTTATATAAAAGGTGTTCCAAGGATGAATTACATAAGTTAGGGATCCCACAGTTGTAATGAATATCACAGTGAATTTATTTTTGTAATGAAAGAGCAGAAATGTTATTTTCTTTCTGACATCTCTATTTTTATAACATATTGAGAAAGAGAGAGAGAGAGAGAGAGAGAGAGAGAGAAATGGGGGTGGGTGGGGAGAAGAGATAGAGAAAGTTATATATGAAGAGAGACAGAATAAACGTTTTCAGAAGTGGAGGTCTTACCACTTGACCTTTATAAACATGAATCCTCCACCCTGAGATTTTATTTAATCTTTTTTTTTTTAATTACTTTTGCTGTGACAGGTGCTGAACTATCTTTTTCTCATTTTTGCCCTCCTTTGCTTTGTCTCATTTTTTATTTCTCTTCCACAGAAGGTACTCAAATATATTACAGTTTAGTTGACCGAATGTCCTGATTTGCCCCAAAAGGTTTTTTACTCCAGTTGCCCCAGTGTAATTATTAAAAACTTTCTTTCATTTGCAAAAGTGTCCCTATTTGGGCAATATCTTATATGTATCTTATATGTCACTGTAGTGATGGAGGCTATAATGTTATACTAGGCTATACTAGGATCATATTCCCAGTTTCTTTAACCATTCCTCTAATGAAATAAAGATTTAAAAAAAAAAAAAAAAAGCAAACAAAAAAAACAGAGGCCAATGTGTAGCCTATTTTTGCTCATAGATAGTGGGGCTGTCACTACCCCACAGAGTCTCTCTGGCAAATGAGGATAATGTCCCCTCAAGACTGTGATGCAGAGCTCGGTGAGGAGAGCTGAGGCCTTAGTGTGGCTCTTACTCATCCCAAGGGCTGGGCACCATTGTGTCAGTAATCTGCACACAAAGTCCTACTACAAATTATGTATTAATCAGAAAGTGATTAATTGCCATAAATTACCATTATTCTAATTTTCAAGGTTTTTGACATCATATCTTATCATGGGGTTCCTGAGCAATTACCAGACTAAATAAGGAATTGTAAGTAGATAAGAAAGGTTGATGAAATGTTTTCTATATAGAAAATTATAGTAGGGAGAAGTATGTAAGGAAATCACTCATTCAACAATCTTAACAAAAACTAGGAGATGAAGAATCTAAGGAAATACAAATGCCTTATAAGTGAAAATTATTTAGTGGTCATTTGCTAAGGGATAAATGGCAAATTAAAAGTAAATAGTTGAAACCTCTGAATAATTTGTTGAACAAGTATTTTAAATAATCTCTTAGGATATGTTGATTTAAAACATAATCTCTATAGATTTCAAAATTAATGGAGCAACTTTTAATAAAGTTTTAATGGAAGGTTATTTATTACATTAGTGAAAAACATCTCTTTTGAAGTAGGATTCATTAGACAGTTAATTGGGAAAAACTAGAGACATTGAAGGACAAAGAGTCTTTACTATAATTCTGAAATACCTAGTTAATGCAATGAGTCATGTAATAGAAATAAGGAGTATACGTATTGGAAAGAGAAAATTGCATTCTACTATTTTAGAAAACTTGAGAGGATCAAAAAAATACACTTAGATTTTATCATAATAAAGTCAAAAATGAATATTTTTAAAATAACATGTTATAGATCACTAATAAACAGCTAAATAATGGTAGGAGAAATGATCCCATTCACAATAGCAACAATCTATATGCAATACCTAGAGAGAGTTTCTTCATGAATAACATCTGCAGCAGATTATAACACTGCAAAAAACAGTAAAGACCTTATTAAAGTGGGTGGGAACTTGCCACATTGCTTACTGGAAATTATAAATATCATGTGTCTGTAGTAGAAGATAATAGAAAAAACCTATATGTCCAACAAGAGTTGAATGAATAAATAAATTATAGTTTCTTTAGATAATTGATAAAATTAATGAATTATAGCTTTATAGGTCAACATAGATAAATCGTGTGAATATAATATTTGAGAAAACAAAACAAAAATTCTAAAAGTATATGTAATATAATATTTTTATAAAGTTTCAAAAGAGGCAATAATACTTAGTACTATGTATAAGATATACAAGGAAACTATAAATACCAAATTAAGGAAGCAGTTACCTCTACAGAGGTATTATGACTATGCAGAGACACATTAGGGCATCCTGTGGATATTTTAACAGCTTCATTGAGATATAATTCACATATCATACAATTTATTCATTTATAGTGTATATGTCATTCTTTTTATTATATTCATGAAGTTGAGCAACCATCATCATATCAATTGTAGAATATTTTCATTACATCAAAGATAAACACTGAAGCCATTTGCAATCACTCTTCACTCCCCCTGCAATACTGAGAGATTTGAGCAATCAGTAAATTACTTTATTTCTCAAAAGATTTTCCTTTTCTGGACATTTCATATGAATGTAATCATACAATATGTGGTCTTTGTGCTTCATTTACTCAGCATAACATTTTCAAGTTTCAAACTTGCTGCAGCAGGATGTATCCATACTTAATTCATTTTTTTCAGTCAAATAATACTCCATCATATGACTATCCCACATTATACTTTTCCATTCATCAGTTGATGGATAGACATTTGGGTTGTTCTTACTTTCTGGCTATAAAGAATAAAACAGCTATGAACAGGTTTGTATAAGTTTTTGTGTGGATGTATATTTCCATTTCTCTTGAGTTCCTGTGGATTTTTAAGCTGATATGTGGACATAAGTATTATATAGATATATTTTTAAATTGGATAGGTTTTTTATAATGGTTCAGAAAATAAGTACAATAAAAATGAACTATCAAATTAATGTGTAAAATTGCTATGAATCCAATATCCCAGGTAAATTTTAAGATAATCAAATAAAGTGATCCTACAGTACACTCAGAAGAAAAAAAATAATTAAAAAGAAAAAAAAATGTATGAGAGAATTTAATTTAAACTATCAGAAGTATTAGGAAACTGAAATAATGAAATATTTTTATACTGCTAAAACACTCAATGGTATTGAAACTTTAAAACAGACATACCACCATACAACTTGCCATAAGTAGAAATTTAGTGGCAATAAAACCTAAATAAATGTCACTGACACTATCAGTTTAGTATTTTCAAATTTTAAAGTACAGTTACCAAAACACATAAGAATTAAAATTGAATTGAATTGAATATATATATATATGTATATACCTATATATACATATATAGATATAGTCACATGACAATGATAAGAATGTTTTGAGAAATGTATCATTAGGCAATATCATTGTGTGACATATTATACAGTGAATTTATGTTACCAAACCAGTTCAGTGGGCTGGTTACCTGTCATGCACAGGAAGCCAAAGTCTGAGGCAACAGGTTTTCACAGAGAAAAGGTTTTATTTTTCAGGTAGCTGGACAGGGAGACCAGAGACAAAGCTCAGATCAGTCTCCTAGAACAAAGGCCCAAGATAAGTTTTAAGAGATAAGGTTAAGAGGAGATTATATGTACTCATAAGGGCTAACTTGGATTGGACAACTTTGAAACTTAGCCATTTAGGCTAAGATATGGGGAAAGACAAGAGTAAGTGTAAAGGAATTTAAATTTGGCAAGGCCTGACTGGTTGAACTCATGCATTATTTGTGGTATTTGGTTTTCTTTCCAACTGATCAATAGTTTCAATCACCCTTCACTTCCAAAATGAGTTTGCAGAAACTAGGTGTTTAAAGGTTAGTTTTGTGGCAACTTGAACTTTGGTTCCACTGAGCTTTGGAGGTCACATCAGGGTCACCCAGTTGCTAACTGCATAGACCCAAGTTATCTAGATCAGTTTCAGCTGATGTTAGTAGGTTATAAAAGGGCTGTGGAAGAGCTGAGGAATGGCCTCCTGTTGTTTTCTGCAAGATACTTAAAAAAAATTGTCACCAAGGAAGAGAAACATGATTAATGTTTGGTTAGTGCTGAGTTTCATGTACACAAACCTAGGTAGTATAACCTGTTATACATCTAGGCTCTATGGTATGGCCTTTTGCTCCTTGGCGACAAAAATGTATATACAGCATGTTACTGTACTGAAAACTGTAGGCAGTTATAACACAATGGTAAGTATTTGTGTATCTAAACACGGAAAATGCGCAGTAAAAATATAGTATAAAAATTAAAAATGGTACATCTGTACGAGGCACTCACTATGAATGGAGCTTGAAGGACTGGAAGTTGCTCTGGTTGCATCACTGAGTGGGTGGTGAGTGAATGTGAAGGCGCAGGACATTACTGTATACTGTTGTAGACTTTAAAAACACTTAGACTTTATTAGGCTACACTAAATCTGTAAACAAATATTTTCTTTCTTTAATAATAAATTAACCTTAGCGTACTATAACTTTTTTATTTTATAAATTTTTTGTTTTAAACCTTTTGACTCTTGTAATAACACATAGCTTAAAACACAAACACATTGTACAGCTGTACAAAAATATTTTCTTTATTTCTTTATTCTATAAGGAAAGAGAATGAAGTAGAAACAACGAAACACTGTTACTTTTTTTTTTTTTAAATGGTGCTTTTTGTAGGAAACCCAGGTATTAAAAATGCTACACCATGACATTTACACATTGTTCTGCAAGTATTTACAGACATCTCGACTTAGGAAGATCTATCTTTTAAACACTAATCTCCTAAATTTATTTAAAAACTGAAAATATTTATTAAAATGCAGCAATGTTCAAGAGAATGAGAAGACAAGCCACAACTTGGTGGAAAATAATTGAAAATTATATTTTTGATAAAAGACTGTTATTCAAGCATACAAAAAACTCTTAAAACCCAACAATATGAAAATGAACAACCCAATTAAAAAATGGGCCAAAGATTTAACAGATATCTCACTCAATAGATATACAGATAGAGATCTGGGGAAAATATGGTGTAGATGATAAAGGCTCTATTCATCCCTTTGGCAACCAAATCAAAGTTATGATGGAAACAAGGAACAGCAGCAAGGAAAAATTGCCTGGGATCTAGAGGAACAAGCCATACAACTAGAGAGAAGTCCAAGAAAATACCCTACAACGACAGAAGGTAGGACGGAGCAAGGATGCAGGGCTGCCTGTCCCGAGTGGCTGAGTGAGACGGAGGCTGCGGCAGCGGCAATGGCAGCAGCAGAAGCCTCTTAAAGGGGCTGTGTCCACGAGTGGATTTTCACGGTGACAGATCTGCTCTCTCTGAGCACCAGTACCGATTTGACTGCACGCAGAGGGCACCAGGGACTTATAGGGAAACATTTTCGAAGTGAGGGCCGAGGCAAGACTCATTCTGTACAGAAGTGCTAGCAGTATCCATTGTTCCCTGTTGAGCCCTCCTCCCTCTCAGTGTACAAACATAGCACCGCCATAGCCATGACGTCATCAAACCAGATAACAGAGGTTGCTCTGCTCAGAAGATTTCCTGTAAACCTGCCTACTCCAACTCGCGGCTCCACCCAAGCCACATCCAGGTGTATCCTCAGTGAGTCAGGTGCTCCTTGCTGAGACTCACACTGGAGGCAGCCTCAGTTTCTGGTGTGGCCTTTTGAGGCAGTTATAATCATAGCATCTGTGGATTGCTTGCTGAATCTTAACAGGCCCTATAGGGGTAGAAGCTTAGGCTAAGTTTGGCCTGCAGTTGAACTCCTCTTAGGACTGTGCCACTGGACACCTACCTCACAAATCCACGCTAATAAAACCAGGAGACTTAGGAATTTTGCTTAGTGCATAGAAACAGACACAGAAAGGCAGCCCAAATGGGAAGACAAAGAAGCAGAAACCATACGAGAGAAGAGAACAGAGATCCAGATATAATGAAGTCAAGCAATCTAACAGATGTAGAGTTCAAAACATTGGTTATAAAGATGCTCAGTGAACTTATGGGAAATGTAGATACATTCAGTGAGAACTTCAACAAAGAGATAAAAAAACACCATAAAAATGGAAATGGCAATTATAAAAGGGAACCAGTCTGAAATGAGGAACACATTATCTGAGATGAGAAGTATATTAAATGGAATAAACAAGAGAATAAACAAAATAAATAAAGAAGAGGATCCAATGTCCCATCTAAAGGACAGGAAATCCAATCAAGACACTCAATCAGAGGATCTTTGGAAACATGGCAGAGTGAGAGATGACCTCAGATCTCTCCCCTTGAAACAATAAGCTGAACATCTAAAACTCAACAAAAAACACCCAAACTTCACACTAGCACGTCTGAGCATGGGATCTGAGCATAAGAGCTACCACAGGTCAGAACCCCGGGTGTCAGGTGGTAGAGTGGGAGTAATAAAGAGCTGCCTTTGCAGCCACTGGAGCTCCCTGCAGGAGGAGGGGAAAGGGAGAAGGAGCAGTGAGTTTGTGCAGTAAGTTCCCTGAACATTCCTGTGTGAAATAGCTGTGAGCTCCCCGTGACCGGCTGGCTCAAGGGCCCAGCCATCAGGGCAGAAAGCAAAGAACCGGGATGGGACCGCTGAGGTACAACAACTGATTTTTGCTGGCTGTGTTTGCAAAACCAAGGCTGAGCCGCAACCCCCAACCCCCAACCCTGAGGGTTCCCCTCCCTACCCTCCGAGACGGATCACTGCAGAGCCCCAGAAGAATCTGAGCAAATGCTGCCAAGACTGTTACTGACACTGACAGGGACTGAAACTGAGGATAGTGACTGTGATTAGATATCTACAAGAAAATTTAAAAAGTGTTATTAAGACTTTATATAAAGCAAGGATCCAAAAAAGCTTAGACGCCACCTACTGGAAACCAAAAGAAAAGCACCTTCTTTGCAACAGGCTAAAGAGAGACCTTTATATAATAAATCATCTTCCTGGAAAAACAGCAGAATGCATTTCCATTAATGCTCAGGCAGAGAAATAGTCCATTAAACACCATGAACAACTAAGGTGACAAGGCATCTCAGAAAGAAAGAGAAAAACCCCTAGAAAATAAGCTTACAGACATAGAAATATGTGACTTGAATGACAGAGAATTCAGGATGGTACTTATGAAAAACTCAATGAGATCCAAAACAACTCAAATCAACAATTTCAGGAATTGAAAAACAACTAGATGAGCAGAGCAAGAAGACTGAAATCCTCAAATAGAACCAAATAGAACTTCCAGAGATGAAGAACACACTGCAAGAGTTGAAAAATGAAATAGCAAGTTTGAGAAATAGAGTCGACCAAATAAATGTCCGCTGTTGGATATGGACAGATCATCCAAACAGCTGGATTGGTGATATTGAAGACGGAAATCTAGAAATAAATCAGAAGGAAGAAAAGAGAAACCGAAGGTGAAAATAATGAAAGAAAAATACAAGAACTAGCTGATACCATAAGGAGAGGAAACATAAGAATAATGGGCATTATCGAAGGCTAGGAAAAGGAACAGGGATTAGAAAGCATTTTCAGACAAATACTTGACGAGAATTTCCCAAAGCTAAGGAATGAGCTGGAGCTTGGAATTCAAGAAGTCAACAGAATACCCAATTATCTCAACCCAAAAAGGCCTTCAACAAGACACATTGTATTAAAATTATCAAAAATCAATGACAAAGTCAGAATTCTCAAGGTAGCCAGGGGGAAAAAAACAGTAATTTATAAAGGTAAACCCATTAGATTATCCTCAGAGTTCTCAGCGCAAACCTTATAAGCAAGGAAGGAATGGAATCAAATATTTAAACTATTAAGTAAAAGGAACTACCAGCCAACAGTAATGTATCCAGCTAAGCTCTCCTTTAGATATGAAGGAGAAATTAAGACTTTTCCAGACATACAAACATTGAAGGAATTCTCTCCTACGAGACCTGCATTACAGGAAATAATGAAAGGGGTCAGTTCATCTAAAAGAAAATGACAAAAAAAATTCATAATTAGGAGTGAAGTGACTATCAGGCAAATAGAAACAGAGGAGTGCAACCCTTACTAAGAACAGGGCATTATAAGCTTAAATAATAAGAAGAGAATTGCTATAACGAGATAGTAATGAACATTCAGCATACATAGCAACAAACTGAGATAACAATGACTGAAAAGGGAGGTGGATTCAAAGATCTAAATTCACAAAGTGGAATGGAGATAAGGCACATGCAGAAGAAAATGGATGACTGTATATATATAACTATCCTTTACATATGCATGATGGTAACCACATGCCAAAGATTCAGAACCGAAGTATATAACAAAAAACAAGACAAACCAGAGGGAAAACTCACAAAAGCCAACCAAATTAAAGAAAATGGAAGCACAAAGACAAGGAAGCAATGGAAACATGGAGCTACCAGAAAGCAAAAGATAAAATGGCTATAAGAAGACTTCATATTTCAATAATCACCCTAATTGTAAATAGACTGTACTCACCAATAAAAAGGCACAGAGTTGCAGAATGGATCAAAAAACAAAACCCAACCATATACTGCCTTCAGGAGACACATCTCAGTTCCAAAGACAAATATAGACTCAAAGTGAAAGGATATAAAATGATATTTCAAGCAAATGGCCTTCAGAGAAAAGGGGGAGTAGAGCTACTAATATCAGACAAAATAGACTTCAAAATAAAAAAGGTAAAGAAAGATACTGAGGGACACCTCATAATGATAAAGGAAATCATACACCAAGAAGACATAACACTTATTACTATCTATGGGCCCAATCAGTGAGCACTGAAACATGTAAAGCAATTACTAATAGAACTAAAGAGAGAAATAGACCGAAACACCATCGTAGTAGGGGACCTAAATGTCCACTGTTGGATATGGAGAGATCATCCAAACAGAAAATCAATAAGGAAATAACATCCTTAAATAACACTTTAGTCCAACTGGACATAATTGACATTTACAGAGCCTTCCATCCCCAAACGGCTGCTTATACATTTTTCTCTAGTGCACATGGAACATTCTCAAGAATAAACCACATACTGGGACATAGAGATAGTCTCAACAAATATAAGAGGATTGAAATCATACCATTCATATTCTCTAATTATAATGCTTTGAAACTAGAGATCAACTACAGAAAGAAATCAGGAAGAACCACAAATACAAATACATGAAGATTAAACAACATGCTACTGAAGAATAACTGGGTCAGGGAAGAAATAAAAAGAGAGATCAAGAGATACATAGGAACAAATGATAATGATAGTACAATATATCAAAACTTTTGGGACATGACAAAGTGGTCACAAGAGGAAAGTTCATATCATTACAGGTCTATCTCCCAAAACAAGAACGAGCCCAAATAAACAACCTAATACTTCATCTTAAAAAACTAGGAAAAGAAGAACAAATGAGGCCTAAAGTTGGTAGAAAGAAAGAAATTATCAAAATTAGAGCAGAAATAAATGAAATTGAAAACA
>NW_006432669.1:11084199-11092233 GCF_000325575.1 Pteropus alecto
TCACTGTTATTCAGTATAATATTGGAGGTCCTAGCAAGTGCAATCAGGCAAGAGAAAGATATAAAAGGCATCCAAATAGGAAACAAAGTGGTCGAACTCTCACTATTTGCAGATGACATGATTCTCTATATAGGAAAACCCTAAAACTCCACAAGAACACTACTAGAAACAATAAGCAAATACAGTAAAGTTTCTGGATACAAAAATCAATGTTCAAAAATCCATAGCGTTCCTATACTCTAATAATGAAGTGCCAGAAAAAGAAGTGGAAAAAATAATTCCTTTTGCAATTGTTACAAAAAAATAATAAAATACCTAGGAATACATCAAATGAAACATGTGAAGGACCTATATAATGAAAACTATAACTCTCTATTAAAAGAAATCAAACAAGATACAAAGAAATGGAAAGATACTACATGTTCTTGAATTGGAGGAATCAACATAGTTAAAATGAACTTATTACCTAAAGCATTATACAGATTTAATGCAATCCTCATCAAAATCTCATCGGCATTTTTTAAAGAAATAAGACAAAAAATCATCAGATTTGTATGGAAGCCCAAAAGACCCCGAATTGCCAAAGCCATCCTGAGGAAAAAGAATGAGGCTGGAGGCATCATTCTGCCCGACTTCAAATTATACTACAAAGCAACAGTAATCAAAGCGGCATAGTATTGGCAGCGAAACAGACACTTGGATCAGTGGAACAGAATCGAGAGTTTAGGTGTAAACCTATATTTATATGGGCAAATAATTTTCTACAAAAGAAGCCAAAAACATACAGTGGAGAAAGGAAAGCCTCTTCAATAAATGAGGGAAAACTGGAAAGCCAACTGCAAAAGAATGAAACTAGACTGTTGTCTATCACCACACATCAAAATTAACTCAAAATGGATTAAGGACCTGAATATAATACCTGAAATAATAAAATGCATAGAAGAAAATATAGGAACTAAACTCAAGGACCTTGGGCTTAAAGAGGATTTTATGAGTTTGACCTCAAAGGCAAGGAAAGTAAAAGCAAAAATAAATGAATGGGACTACATCAAACTAAAAACTTCTGCTCAGCAAAAGAAACCATTAACAAGGTAGAGACAATCATCTAAATGGGAAAATATATTTGTAAGCAATACCTCTAATAAGGGCCTAATATCTAAAATACACAAAGAACTCATAGGACTCAACAACAACGAAAAGCAAAAGATCCAATCAAAAAATGGGCAGAGGACCTGACACACACTTCTCCCTAAAGGACATACAAATGGCCAACAAATATTTGAAAAGATGCTTAACATTGCTAACTATTAGTGAAATGCAAATCAAAAACATAATGAGATACCATCTCATTATGTTAGAATACTTATAATCAACAAGTCAAGTAATAACAGATGTTGGAGAGGATGTTGAGAAAAAGGAATCCTTATACACTGCTGGTGAGACTGCAAATTGGTACATCTACTATGGAAAATAGTATGGATGTTCTTCAATAAACTAAGAATTGATCTACCATATGATCCAGCAATCCCTCTACTGGGTATTTACCTCAAAGACTTGAAAGCCCATATCCAAAAAGATGTTTGCACACCGATGTTCATAGCAGCATTATTCACAGTGGCCAGGACATGGAAGCAACTGAAGTGTCCTATGATAGATGATGGGCTAAAGAAGCTGTGATACATATATACAATGGAATATTACTCCACCATAAGAAGAGATGAAATACTGCCATTTGCAACAACATGAATGGACCTCGAAATAATCATGTTAAGTGAAATAAGCCAGACAGAAAATATAGAAAATCACATGATATCACTTATATGTGAGATATAAACCTAAAAGTAACAAATGAGCAGGACAAACAAACAGAGACTCATGGACATGGACTATAGACTAGTATTTACCAGAGGACTATAGACGAGTGGTTACTAGTGGGGTGGAGGAGGAGGGGAGAGGTAGATAGGGTAAAGGGGGTCAAATACAGGATTTAGGGAGAAGGTGAAGTGGGTAAAGGGGGTAAAATTTATGGTAGCTGCAGGAAACTGGACTTTGGGTGGTAAACACACAATAGAATATACACATGTCAAATGATAATGTACACCTGAAAATTATGTAATTGTATTAACCAATGTTACCCCAATAAACTTAATTAAAAATTTAAAAAGAGATCTATTTTCGTAGCAACCTTCAAATATACAATACAGTATTATTAACTATAGTTGCCATGCTATGCACTATAGCCCAGAACCTATTAATCTTTAACTAGATGTTTGTACCTTTTACCATAACCTTCACCCATTTATATTTTTTACATTTTTATATTTTTAAAATTTATGCTATCATCTATAACAATGTAAAATCATATTCTGTGCTCTCAACCCTTACTTGATTATTTGATTGTTCAAATTCCTTTTTCCTCAAACCCAGACCAGGGAGACTTCCTCTAACAATACATTAAAGAGCACCTGTATTGCAGCTTCTGCCAATTTAGCCAGCAAAGCTATAGTTTAGAGTGAAGGACAGATAAAGAACTTCCCAGACAACAATAAACTAAAGGAATTTATTACCACTAAGCCAGTATTACAGGAAATGTTGGAGGGACTTCTTTATGAAGAAAAAACATGTATCAAAAACAGGAATAAAGGATGGTAACCACTACATTCCTATCAACAAGTACATTAAATGGAAAAGAATTAAGTGCTCCAACTAAAAGATAGAATGGCTGAAAGGATAAAACAAGACTCCTACATATGAAAAGGAAGGGGATGAAAAAAGATATTGCTTTGATGGACCTAGAAGCTGTTTAAGTCAGGCAGAAAACGATAAACACTATATGATTTCACTTATATGCAGAATCTAAGGAATAAAAAGAACAAACTAATCAAAAACAGACTACAAATATAGTGGACAATTTATTGTCAGACAGAGGGGAGGGGAGTTTGGGAGCTGGGAGAATGGGGTGAAGGCTAAAGAAGTACAAATTAGTAGCTGATAGATGGTCACGGAGATATATAGCACAGCATAGGGAATGCAGTTAGCAATACGTTGGCTAGGTGGAGGTCAGGGGAGGGAGGGAGCAGTTGGGTGTATCATTTTATGAACTATATAGATGTCTAACCAATGTACTGTATACTTGAAACTAATTTAAAGAATTTTTTAAAAATCCTCAAAAAAAATACAAAGAGGAAAAAAAAAAGAGTGGAAAATATGGAATCGAATGTCAAAGAACTGAGACAATATTAAACGTTCCAACATATATGTAATTGGAATCCCAGAAAGAAAAAAATAACAATAAAAAAGTATTCAAAAAGAAAAAAAAAAGATATACAGATAGAATGAATGCATATAAAAAGATATTCAACATCATATGTCATTAGAGAATTGCAAATTAAACAACAAAGAGCTGTCATCCCACCTGTTAGCATGGTAAAAATCTAAACATTGACTATATATTAGGCTGACAAAGATGTGGAGCAATAGAAACTATCACTCATTGCTGGTGGGATGCCAAATGTACAGCCACTTTGAAAACTAGATTGACAGTTTTTCACAAAGCTAACTCTACACTCACCATAAGATCCAACAATCTTACTCTGTTAATTACCCAAAGGCGTTGAACATATGTCAAAGAATATAAAGTTTCTGTTATACAAGATGAATAAGTTTCAGAGAGTTAATATAAAGCATGGTGACTGTGTAGCAATACTGTATTGTATTCCTAATTATACAAATTACTTGAAATATTTTGTGTTTTCATCATACACACACACAGTAACTATGTGAGGTGATAGATATGTTAATTAGTTTGATTGTGGTGATTACTTCACAGTGCATACATCAAAACTCTGGTTATACACCTTAAATATGTACAGTTTTTATTCTTCAGTTATACTTCTGAAGTTTATAAAAGGGAAAAGAAAATTCATGTCCACACAAAAACCTGTACACTGATGTTCATAGCACCTTTATTCATAATTACCAGAACTTAGAGCAAAGAGATGTTTGTTAGTAGGGAAATGGTTAAATAAACTGTGGTATATCCCAACAATGGAATATTATTCAGTGCTAAAAAGAACTGAGCCATCAAGCCACAAACAAACATGGAGAGAACTTAAATGCATATTATGAAGTGAAAGAAGCCAATTTGAAAGAGCTACATACATACTGTATGTTTCTAACACTATGACATTCTGGAAAAAAGTAAAACTATTGAGAAAGTAAAAAGGTCAGTGGTTTCCAAGAGTTAGGAGATAGAGAAGAATGAATATATAGAGAACAGAAGAGTTTTAGGGTAGTGAAACTAATGTGCATGATACTATAATGCTAGATACATGTCACACATTTGTTAAAGCCCATGGCATGTATAACACCAAGACTGAACTCTAATGTAAACTATAGACTTTGGATGATAATGATGTGTCACTGTGGGTTTATTGATTGTAATATATCTATAACTCTGGGGCAAGGATGTTGATAGTGGGGAGGCTGTGCATGTATGGGGGGTGGGGTGAGAATTATATAGGAATTCTACTTTTGCTCAATTGAAAGTGCTCTAAAAATAAAATCTGTTTTTTTAAAAAAGGATTAAAATGCAATGATGCATATTTTCCAGAGTATTCTATCTAATGGCTCTATTTTTCTTTAAAGGTGATAAATTGATTTTGACTTTATATCAGTTCTTTAAAATATGTTTTAAGCTCTTGTCCCAATGATTAAGATATGAAGGTATTTTAATTTCAAACAATAGCTATCTTGAAAAAGTTAATTGTCCCCAGATTTGGGGACTATTTTGGCTCCAATCATTTAGAGTAACTAGGGCAGCTAGAACGCCTTTATGTGTAAAAATAAATGTGAAAATAAATTTAAAATTTCAAACAACATGGACTTTTTGCCTAAATGGAAACCATTGTAAGCAAAATGGCTTAGAAAACTATAAAAGAAAATCTTCTATGCTTTTTATATAGGAAATAGGAGTGAGGACTCATAAAAACTGGAATTATTTTATCACAAAAATGGCAAGGTAGAAAACCAATTTGTTCAGGAAGCACTGTGTATCATCAAAAATACTGCTAACTCACACTTCCTGAAAACAGGGTAACATAATTGACTGTACTATGGATAGCTACAGCCCGTTTATTTATCTTTTCATGTTCTTCAAAAGCTTCTGCCATTTTTTTTTTTAAGTCTGGATAAAAAAATTCTTTTAAATGCCTTTTTCTTTTCACCAAATATCTGTTCTAAATTTAAGGAAAAATGGTTTAAAATTTTCTTTTTCACCCTTCTCCATTCAACTTTGTTAATGAAAGGAACAGATAATGGCATTTCTTATATTTGCACAGTGTCTCCATATATACTTCTACAATGAAATAAAGTTTTGCCTAGCCAAATTTTATTTATTTCATATTTGAGCTTTATATTCGAGTTGACGTTTACTCCTTGTAGAAGAAATGCCAAGTTGTGTTCTTTGATCAAAAAATTTGGGAAATATGAAGTTGATAAAAATAAATGTTTCCTTCACTAAACACAATGGGCACTTTAATATACTAATGTGTGATTCTTGAAGTTGAACTATAGTGTGCGATGCTTCCTAATCACTCTTATTTTATGGAACAAGTTTTAAAACTTTTGAAAACTTTTTACTTTGAAATAATTATAGATTCACAGTTACAAAGATAGTGTGGAGAGTTACCTTACTCTTTACCTAATTTCCCAACAATAGCTATATCTTATATAATTATCATATAATACCAAACCCAGGAAATTGACATTGATATAGTATGTATGTGTGTGTTTGTGTGTGAAGTTACATGTCAATTAATCACATGTGTAGATTTCTTTAACCATCACAGCCATTAAGATACAGAAATGGGCAAATATTTTCCAGGCTGTTCCGTCTTATATTTTCAGCAGCTATGTATGACAGATTCCGTTCCTCCACATCCTTGGCAGTATGTGTATGGTTCGTCTTTTTTTTTTTTTCCAAGCCATTTTGATAGGTGTGTAATGATATCTCATGGCAATCATTAACTTATATTTCCTTAATGATAAATAATGTCGAATATTTTTTATGTGTTTATTACCCATCTGAACATGTTCTTTGTAGAAATGTCTTTTTATTATTTTTGCTCATTTTCTAATTGGATTGCTTGATTTTTAAGTTTTTTATTCTAGATGCGTGGTTTGCAAATACTTTCTCAGAGTCTGTAACTTATCTTTTTATCCTCTCAAACAGTTTTTTATACAGTAAAATTTTGTTTTAATTTTGATGAAGTCCAACTTATCATTTTTTTCTCTTATGGATCATGTTTTTGCCTTGGTCTAAGACATCTTCACAAAGCTCTACATCCCAAAGGTTTTCTTCTATGTTGTTGTCTAAAAGTTTTATTGTTTTATATTTTATAGTGAAGCCCATGATTTATTTTTAATGAATTTTTAGATAAGTTGTGAAGTTTGGTAAAAATTAATTAATTATTTTATTTTTGCCTATGGATATCCGATGTAACAGCACCACTTGGTTGAAAGGTTATTTTTTCTTCATTTGTGCTTTTTCATCTTTGTAAATTAAAAAAAAAAAAAAATTACTTGATTATATTTGTTTGAGGGCTATTTCTGAGTTCTCTGCTCTATTTAATTGATTTATGTACCAACTCTTTTGCCAATACTTTATGCAATTGATTACAATCACTGTATAATAAGTTCCTTCCACTTTTCTCAACTCTTTCAAAATCATTTTAGCTACTCTAGTTCTTTTACCTTTCCAAATAAATTTTATAATAATCTTTTTTTTATACCTACAAAAAATTCCTCCTGGAATTTTCATAAAAAATAATATGTAAATTTGAGAAGAATTAATATTTTTAGTATTTGAATCTTCCAATTCATAAACATGTTATGTTTCTTCATTTATTTAAATCTTATTTTTTTCATATTTTGCAAGTTAACATATAAGTCCTTTATGCATTTTGGTAGATTTACAGCTTATTTTATTTTGTTGAGTAATTGTAAATGGTAAATGGTATTTATATTTAATTTTGGTTTTCATATTTTCCACATTTTATTTTTGTATTTTAACTTGTTCTAATCATTTTTCTAATTGTTTTTTGAAGCATTTTTATGATGGATGCTTTAAAATTCTCAGATAATTCTAACATCTGTTGACATCTGTTAACTATTTTTTGTCATTCAAGTGAATGTTTCTGGTTCATGGTATGATGGATGATTTTTGATTGAAATATGGATATTTTGGATATTATGTTATGAGATAATGAATATTATTTAAATCTTGTGTTGTAGAAGGCTTCCTCTGACACCTCTTGATAGGAGAGGGGCACTATCTTGTTTTTACCTAGTAGGAGTTGAAGTTCAGATTCCTTAATCAGTGTCTGTTGATGGTGGGGGTGAGAACTGCTTCTTTTTTCTGCTGGGTAGAGATGGGAGTTTAGGTTCCCCAGTAGGTCTCACTGATACTAACAGGGCTGGGACGGGGAGAGACGCCTTGTTACAGCTCCTGGCAAGGTCTTCACTGACATGGCACTGAAGTAGTGGTCTTGTTAATGTTTATTGGTGGTGAAATGCCCAGGTTTCCGCTAGGATTCCATAGATACCACCCACTGGACAGTGCTAGGGGGGCTTTATTAGAGTCAGGTGGACGTGAAAGTCCAGGCTTCCCACATGGCCTCCACTCACAGCATTTTGGGGTGAGACTCTTTCATACTCAGCAAGTATGAAAGTCCTGGCTTGTCATTCTGCCTTCGCAACCTGGGGAGGGAGATGCCTGTCACAGTCCTGCAAGGGTAAAAACCTGGGTTTTTCACTTGGCCTTTGCTAGAGCAGGAGGGTTTTCTATAGTGTTTGGCTGAAGTAGAGCGACTATTCCCTAAAAGTTTTCTGTTTTATCAGATTGCCCCTTTTCCTGATCGTTTGGCTAGAGAAGAGCAAGCTTTTATTGAGGATTTTCGGTTTGTACCTACTGATGTTTCTGAATTGCCAGCTTCCTTTATACCCAGTCTGGGATATATAAGGCCTAAAAAAAAA
>NW_006432669.1:11092378-11175308 GCF_000325575.1 Pteropus alecto
CCTCCTTTATCCCGTCTGGGATAAAAAAGGCCCAAAAAAAAAAAAAAAAAAAATGCATTTCCCATTATCTCCTTTATAACTATACTCATAAAAAAGAAAGGAGTTTGTGACTATGTAAAAAAACAAACAAACAAACAAAAATACTTCAATATTAGGAGGAAAATTCTTGTCAAAAGTTTATTACCAGGTATAACACAAAGAATTTTTAGGGTAGTGAAACTGCTCGTTATGATACTATAATAGTGGATACATACCATTATATATTTGTCAAAACACATACTATACTCATAAAAAAGAAAGGAGTTTGTGACTATGTAAAAAAACAAACAAACAAACAAAAATACTTCAATATTAGGAGGAAAATTCTTGTCAAAAGTTTATTACCAGGTATAACACAAAGAATTTTTAGGGTAGTGAAACTGCTCGTTATGATACTATAATAGTGGATACATACCATTATATATTTGTCAAAACACATAGAATGTACAACACCAAGAGTGAACCCTAATCTAAACTATGGACTCTGGATGATAATGATGTTTCAATGTAGGTTCATCAATTGCAACAAATATACCACTCTGGTGAGTGATGTTGATAATGAAGGAGGATATGCACATATTGGAGTAGGGGGCATATGAGAATCTCCATACCTTCCACTAAATGTTGCTGTGAACCTAAAGTTGCTTTAAAAAATAAAATCTATTAAAAGTAAAAAAAAATAATAATAATTATGAAAGCTGACCTTCCATTAAAAGATAACTACGAAATCTTTATCTTATCTCCTATAAGTTCCTAGAGTTGTCTTGGATTTTAGAGAATGAGCTAGGCATCAAGTTGGTTTAATTTGTTTTTAAATGGGATTATATTTTAAGAAAACAGAATCTCCCAACTGATATAATAATGAATCATCATCTCATGTATATAGTTATTGGAAGAGTTATCATGTCAGCCAGAGCCATCCATACCAATCTTTAATTAAGTAGTTTTGGGGGAATTATTTATAAAAACTGAGTATATAGTTTCTTTCTTTTTTTCTCCTTGGTGTCTCAAAAGGCACCAAAGAGAAAATAATATATATTATATTAGAGATGACATTTTTGTTTTTTTTTTCTGGCAGAGAGATTCATTTACATTGTTGTTTAAATGACTATGAGCTGTATTTAGCACCTGAGCAAAGAAAAATTTGCTAAACTAAATCTTATAGTTGGAAATCTAAACAGAGATGTAAGTTTTATTTAGTTTTTTCTTAAAAACTTGGTGACTTCTGTTTTTTGCAGATATTACGTAAAGCTCTTATTAATTGTTTTCAATTACATGAGTAAATTGGACCGAAATATAGCAATTGGAAACTACTCTGAAGATGGTATGAATTTCCATGTCATGCTACAGTTAAAGAGGAGTCACAATTTCTTGGGTATCAGATCTTAAATTGTATTTGAAAAGGCAAAAAAGCATGCTAGTATCAGAATTATCTTTGAATAGTCTATAAATTGTCTATAAGTTAACACGTGTGGCATAGTACATATCTCCGTAATGATTCTTATGTATCATAAGACTGGCAAACAATTAACTGAGGTTAAAATAAAGCATGAAAGAAATGTCTATATGCTGAGGTCTGGATGCTGAAGCTGTTCTGCCTTTAAGAGAACTCTCTGACCTGACCATGATGCTGAGATGAAAAGAAATTTGCTTCATTCTATCTTACTATTAAACAATATGTAACCGAATAAACTGTATAATTATTTTCAAGTACAATTGAAAATAAACTGTATAATTAGATTCAAGTATTAAAGGAAATAATGGATCAACTTATTACAGACTGGTTAAGTTTTATGGTTTCATAACTACATTTTGGATTCAAGACACAGCCCACAACTCAAAATAAGAGAAAGAACTAATTCTTTTCAATTCTTTAAATTTCGTCTTAACCCTTTCTAAGCCGGAACTAGATATTTTTAAGAAAGTGATTTATTTTTTTGTTCAGAAAAGTCAGAAAACCACAACTAGTAATATTTCTTACTTGTGTTTAGGTCTTTGATCCGTTTTGTGTTATTTAAACATACATACATGAATACATGCATATACATTAATTAATTAATTAATTAATTAATATTTTCATACATGTTTAAAACAAATTAACTTTATATCGTGGAATTACTTCCAAGTATAAGTAAAATGTTCAAGTATAATCTGATTATCTGGTCAATGTTTTCTCTCTAAATCAATTTATCTCACTATATCACTTTTAAGCTCTTGGCCATAAAACCTTTTACCTAGATGCACAGGTTTACAAAAATTTGCAAGCACTTAATTTTAAACTTTGCCTCAGACACAGTTTCATCATTTCAACCATGTGTTATATCCATGTACATCTCAGGACCTTTATGCTCAGATCAAGCCAATAAAACTCCAAGAAAATGATATAAATATCATGATAGAATGGCATAGCATTTTTAAAGTAGGAATGTGACACTTTGGGGGATTTCTTTGTGACTCCCAAGATTATTCTAATGATCTAGGTAATGACTCCCCAGGTCAATTTTATAAATGTTCAGCATTAAAACTCTCCTTACAAATATTCACAGATAATTTCAGTCCAGTGATCTGAAAGCTTTCCTTTTATTCTTTGAGAAACTGGAACCTCCCTATGCACCTGTAGAATTGTGCATGCACAAAGGACCTATTCAGATTGATGGTAATGCATTCACTGACACATTTCACAAAGTGTGAAGGGCACCACTATATGAACAAAATGCATTTATGTATTGTTGAAAACCTGCTTATCTATTCCCAAAGATGTATTGCTTCTGTACTTATATAGGGGTAAAAATAAGGGGTAGCTCTTTAAAGTATTAATTAATATTTCAAGTTTAGAGCCATGCAACACCCCAGAAACAGCTGATTACTTTTTTTTAAAGTCCTTTGTCTTTGTTCAGTTAGTCCTACAAATAGTAAATTACTCAGAGTACACATTTGTCATATGCTAACTGTCTGCCCAGAATATCCTTGTTAGAAGAAAGTGGGCAGAAAAGGTAGGTCAAGAACACATTCAGGGGAATATTAGCAAAATAGTATGTATTTTCTTATAGGTTTTCAAACAATTAGTTATTAAAGTCATTTTCATCTAACCCAGATCTGATAGTTTTGTTCTCTTCTAAAATGTCTGGAAAGTGTGCTTGTTTTAAAAGTCAACCAATATTTTTAATAAGATTATAAGATTAATAGCTGAGCAAAAGTGTTCTTTTAAAGAAGCTTCTGTTTTAGTTGCTGACAGGATCCTTCTAACCAAACAGAAGTTCTATGCTTATCCTTTTTTGGCAACTGTACTTGTATTTCTTAAGTTTTCATCAGTTTTTATTGATTGCCTATAAGTGTAAAGTAGCCTGGATGTCAAGAAATAAAGAAGTTTTTTCAAATATTATTCTTGTAGGATCTAGATTTTAATAATAATTAATATTTATGTATACACAGTGCTAAGCAGTTTACTTAAGAGATCCATAGATATTATCTTGTTTAATTGTCAGAATAGTCCTGTGAGGTTTTCAGCTTTCATATCTTAATATTAGAGATGAGGAAGTTAAGCTGTGAGCAAGGTGTTGTAAACTTATTAAAGTCACACAACTACCAGTTGGCAGAGATGGAATTTGAACTCAGGACTGTCTGAGTCCAGAGCCGGTAATCTTAACTATTCAAAAGATGGCTTCTTTACATATGTATTTTCTTTCAAATGGATTATTGAAATAAAAGTTAAAATCTAACCGAACTATGTATAAACAGATATTCTACTAAGACAATTCATGGCATTTTACAAAGATAGGATTAAAATAAGATTCATGGAAATTCCTCTGAATGCCTTGGCCTTGAGCCAACACGTATCTCAGAATGTGAATGATTCAGCCTGTGCCTTATAACTGAGATCCAGAAATAGCTTCAAAACTTACAAAGAACTGGAGTACATTCTCCAGCAGACAATGGATGATAGTGAGATTCTAATAAGCCATATGGAAATAAAAATATGTAATATTTTTAGCATATTTTAAGATATAAACATGTTTCCAAAATATAAATTATGTTTCTGCTTATTCACTTATCATTATTCAGTGATCTGTCTAAAGCTCTTCATAAAGTCCATATATTCTGATTTATTTTTCATATAAAAAAAGAAAAGGAAATTCCAGCAGAAAAGCCATATAGTCTCCCATGGTGCAGGGAAATGATATGAAGACTGCCCAACAGAGTCACTGGGTAAGTATGTGTTACAGAAACATACACTCTGCAACTCCTGAGCAAGAGACACTGAGGCCAACCAACAAGAAACTCTTGTCAGGATCCTGGCATTATGTGAATTTATTCAGTATGTTTCCTGAAGATCATTTGACTCTAAACACAAGTAAGAAATACTACTAGTTGTGGTTTTCTGACTTTTCTGAACAAAAAAAGGAAGGAGCAAGCCAAATTTTGTTGTTATGATGCTGGCTGACTTTGAAATTACTTTTGAAACAAAATTTGCTTTTGATGAAGACCTAAGCTGATGTTAGTGCACAGAAAATGAAGAAATAATAGCAAGTATGTTTAAAGGAAACTATGATTTAGAAGCCAGAACATCTATAGTTATTGTTGTAGAGATAAGGAAAATTAATTGCCTTACAAATTAATTAAATGCACAAAGAGTGCCCAGTGTTGAAAGGAGAATTTGAGACAGCTAAAGCCTTCGCTGGAAAATCTCTGTGTTCTTTTGCTGACATATCATTGAAGTGGGAGATTGCCATGACTATAGAACAGAGCAAGAGTTCAAGGAACAGAGAAAAGCAACAATGGATAAGTAAACTCTTGTTCTGAAATTTTCCTATTCTCTGGAAAATATCAACTTGTGTGTGAATATCGCTTGAGCTAAAATGTAAAAATTTAAGGGTTATGTTAAAGCTAGCTATCACTCTAATGAAAATTTAGAATGTGAATAAGAACTGTTTATAAGTACTTTATATTATCACAGTGACTCTATATTCTGAAAATTGTCTTTACCTAACAACCATGTCAAGAAAAAGTGTATATATTAATATCATTTTTTTCTTTTTGCATACTACAGTATGAGAACACAACAATGTTCTAACATTAAGTTCTATTTATTGATCCCCGACAGCATTATCACTGTTATCCAATCGTTAGTGAAAGTTCACTTTGAAAAAAAGCTGTTCTGAACTGAGAATAGACATAGCTTTGTCATTTAAGTAATTTTTAAACACCCAGAACCATTCAAGTAAACTTCCCATTTAGTACAACTTGACATTTATAAATCTCAGTTCAAAATTTTACCCTGGCATGTTTGTTTCAATTTTTTTATTTTTTTAATTTTTTAAATTTTTTTTTAGCATGTGTCATATTCTCTCTATTGTGTAAGCCAGGGAACTGGTTTACAGAACTGAGTTACTACATTCATATGTGGGATACAACACAACGGCTTCTCTGTGTTTATAACAGATTTAAAACACTAAAAGTAGCTAGTTTATAGTAGGCACTCAAAAATTTTGTAGAAATGAGAAAAAATCTGTATATAAACGTGACATAAATGATTATAGTGCGTTAATTTATGAATTTTTAAATTTCTTTTAAAATTCTTCAGATCATTTGGAAGAATATTGTGAATGTTTCTTCTTCATTTTATTTCCTTTGCACATTGCTTCTCTATATTTTATAGTTTTAGCATCCAGATAATTTCTCTCTGACTTGAATCTATTTTCTCATGTATTTTTCAAACAAGAAGTTATAAACACGTTTTACATCTTTCAGTCTCTTTCATTTATTTCTTTATGAATCCTTCTCTTTTACATTTTATCTCACTGTGTGAGTACATATCAGCATGTTCTTAACCGCTTTTCCTCTGAAAAGTTGACTACAGTATGACAGTATGATAATATCCATGCAATTAAAAGTTTTGTCCTCTTATTTCCAGCTACATTAAGCTCAAAGTCTCTGAGGAAATACCAAAGAGAGAAAATGAAATTGAAATGGAGAAAGATAAATGGAGAAGCATGAAACAAAGAGACATGAAGAAAAAGATGCATTTAGAAAGGCAGGGTAAGTAGAAAGATCAAGATAGCAAATGCATCAGAGAAATTAAAGATAAGCAGCAATAAATTACAGTTTTAAATTGAGATGTTCCTAACCAATTAGAAAATTCTCTATGTTTTCTCTCATGTAAAGACATTCACAGAGAACTTGGTTGCGAGATCCAGAGAAGTAGATGATACTTCCCTCCAGTTATATACTTGGGTACTCAGCCTAATTAGTAGTGGAATAAATGATGGTCTTCCCTCAAAAAAAAAATAATTCACATTCTAATTTTTGGAAACCATAAATATGGCCTTCTTTGGAAAATAGGGTCTTTGCAGATGTAACTAAATGAATGATTTTGAGGTGAATCATCCTGGATTATGCTGGTGGGCCCTAAATCCAGTGACAAATGTCCTTATAAAAGATAGTAAAAATAAAAGATATGGAACGGAAGACAAGAAAGGCATGTGAAGGTGGAAACAGAGACTGGAGTTATTCAGCCATGAGCCATGGGATACCTGGAACACAAAAAGCTGGAAGAGGCAAGAAAAGATTGTAACGTTGAGCCTTCAGAAAGAGCAGGACCCTACCAACACCTTCCTTTTGTTCTTGTGGTTTACAGGACTGTGAGAAAATAAATTCCTCTTGTTTTAAGTTATCAAGTTTGTGGTTATATTTTACAGCAGTCCCAGGAAACAAATACATTATTAATATTGCCTCTCTAGTGATGAGTTATAAAGCAAAAAGCAAGAGTATATGGAAACTGCCATATGCTGACACTAGTAGCTTAATATTTTCTTACTGTCCACATTCCTATCAGGACTTCCTATTTTAGAGGTTCAACTTCCCAACACACACACACACACACACACACACACACACACACACACACGCACATGCACACACGCACGCACTCACGCACGCATGCACGCACATGCGCCAGAAGTTAATAAAGCCCCACAACAATGGAAAAGAATAGGACTGAGAAAGCATCTATAATCTAAGGTGTGCACATCACTGCATCATCTTGGTACATTTGATATGTACCAATTTAAAATGGTCTTATTAAAGATAGCTTGTATTCTGTTAAATGTGAAAGCTCATTTATGTTTTTGAAAATTTTTTTCTTCTAATTCTTAGTGAATTTATTGGAGTGACATTGGTTAATAAAATTATATAGGATTCAAGTGTACAATTCAATAATACATCATCTGTATATTGCATTGTGTGTTTACCACCCAAAGTCAAATCTCCTTCTGTCATCATATATTTGACCCTCTTTACCTTTATTTACCTTCCTCCACCCCCTTTTCCCTCTAGTAACCATTAAACTGTCGTCTGTGTCTATGAGTTTTTATTTTTCTTGTTCATTTGTTACTTTCAGTTTTATATGCTACATATAAGTAAAATCATATGGTTTTCAATTTTTTCTGTCTGACTTATTTGCTTAGCATGATTATCTTAAGATCTTTCCATGCTATCACAAATGGCAATATTTCATATTTTCTTATGGCTGAGTAATAATCCATTGTATATATGTATCACATCTTCTTTATTCATATATCGAAGGACACTTCAGTTGTTTCCATGTCTTGGCCAAGGTGAATAATGTTGCAATGAACATCAGGATGAGTATATGTTTATAAATAAATGTTTTCAAATTTGGGGGGTAGATATCCAGAAGAAGGATTGCTGGGTTATCTGGTAATTCTGTTCTTAATTTTCTGAAGAATCTCCATAATATTTTCTATAGTGGCTGTACCAATTTACATTTCCGCCAGCAGTAATTGAGTGTTTCTTTTTCTCCACAACCTCTCTAACACTTGTTATTAATTGTCTTATTGATAATAGCCATTCTGACAGGCGTGAGGTGGTTTCTCATTGTGGTTTTCCATTGCATTTCCCTAATAGCTAGTGAGGTTGAGAATTTTTTATATATCTATTGGCCATTCATGTGTCTTCTTGGGAAAAGTGTCTGTTCAAGTTCTCTGCCCATTTTTAAATTAGATTGTTTGTTTTTCTGTTGTTGAGTTGTATGAGTTCTTCATATATATTTGATATTAGCTCCTCATCAGAAGTGTTATTTGCAAATATCTTCTCGCATTTGATTGGTTGCCTCTTTGTTTTATTAATGAGGTTTTTATGTTTGTTTGTTTGTTTGTTTTATTTTTTTGCTGTGCAGAAGCTTTTTAGTTTGATACAGTTCCATTCTTTTAATTTTGCTTTCACTTCCCTTGCCTTTGAGGTCAAATTCATAAAATCCTCTTTAAGTACAATATCCATGAGCTTAGTTCCTATGTTTTCTTCTATGCAATTTATTGTTTCAGGTCTTTTTAGGTCTTTGATTCGTTTTGAGTTAATTTTGGTGTATGGTGACAAATAGCAGTCTAGTTTCATTTTTTTACATGTGGCTTTCCAATTTTCCCAACACCATTTATTGAAGAGCCTTACTTTTCATTATATGGTTTTTGGCTCCTTTGTCAAAAATTATTTGCTCATATATATGTGGTTTATTTCTGGACTCTTGACTCTGTTACATTGTTCTTTGTGTCTGTTTTTTGCCAATACCATACTATTTTGATTATTGACAGTTTGTAGTATAATTTAAAGTCAGGCAGTGTGACACTTTGAGCTTTTTTCTCAGGATTGTTTTGGCTATTTGGCTATTAGTGATTCCATACAAATCTGGTGACTTTTTGTCTTATTTAATGGATTCTCTGTATACTAAATTAAGTTACTTTACACATATCTGCTTGTAGAAGAACAAGAACATCATGAGTGCTATAAAAAATGAGAGGATGATGAATTGTACAGGTAGAAATGAGAATACATTCCTATATTCTCTTTGGTTCATAGTTACTTTCAAGACAACTGAGAGGTTGCTGCTAAGTTTGGTATGAGCCTGACAAAATATATTATGGCATTGGATTATATTTTTAAATTAAAAAGAACTGGAATTTTTATTTTTCCCTTTAATAAAATTTATATTTCCTCCAGAATCAGCTTGGCTACATCTGGAAGCAATTAAGAATATGCAGGAACAATTAAAACCCTAGAAAATTGTTTTTATCTCTAATAGATTGCAACAGAGTTAAATTGTGAATTGGTCACTAGAGAAGATTTGTCATGATGACTCACGTAAATTACTGCAACTTCCTTCATCTGGGAAATAGACCTCATTAGTCCTAAATTCTACCTTATGATTTTCCCAAGTAACCAAATATCATTGCTTTTACTATAGAAAGGCTCTTGATACCATTTCTTTCAATAAAAAATATATTAAGACATCACTTTGGTCATAATTCAAAACTAACCAAAGATATAAAGGAAGCAAATGGTCGCACTTATACCTATTTATCATAGAATCATAGTTGAAGACACATTCATAGATAATAGGAACTGAGTCAAATGTTCAGCCTCTTTGCTCCTGTCTGAGGATCCCAGATGCCTTTCAGCTCTTCAGGAAAAAGAAAAGTCCTTATTTGCTAGTGATATCCAGGAGAGCCAATTTGCTTATAAGCTTCTAGAAGACATTTTTTTTTTTCCAAATAGCAGGTAACATATTCTTAGAACTTCTAGAAAGGGATTTCATGCTCACCTAAAATTTCTTCTTTTAACAAACAGAGAAACTAGAGAGCTGGAATGTTGAAATAATATCTCAAACTCAAGTTCAAAATACAATTGACCTTATAAAAATTAACATTAAACAATAACTTCATGATGAGTTAGAGTATATTAGTATTTTCCATGGCTGTTAAAACATGTATTTACAAAAAGAAATTTTCTACTTGCAAATATTTATAAGAGCAAAATATTTAAAAGAAGAGTAAAAGATAAATAAGCAAAACAATGCAAACTTTTGGAAAGATTTCTTGGTAATTCAACAATAGCTTTATTTTTTACACACTATTTTCGTGGTACCACATTAGATTGGTAGACTCTTCCAATGAATATGACACTTTTTTTTTTTAAGAAACATAAAACATCGTGGTATACACTGGTCAACAAACTATTTTGTCAACAGACAGAGATAAAAGATGCTATGAGAAAAGCATAAAAGACCAGTTTTTCCATCCTGCAGAGATTAAGGAAGACAGTCTAGAGTTGGAAGCTATACTGAGTCTAGATCAATAGAAGAAGTTAGCTAATCAAAGAAAAATGGGAGAACATTCTTGGAAAAGGAAACAATATATAAAAAATGAATCCATTGAAATATAAAACAGTATCAAGTTTACAGAAAACTACTAGTCCTTCTCCTCACCCCCCCCTCTACACACACTGGTGTTAAATCAGGAAGGAATTATGGGAGATTAGGCTATAGAGATAGTAGAGATAGTGGCTATTAATCATGATTCTTACTATTCTAGGAAATATTGTCTTTAGAGTATAGGTAATGGGTAGCACTGAGTATTTAGATTATGGTAGCAAAATTATCCATTTTAAATTTTAGATAGCTCATTCTAAAAGCTATGATTGAGGTAAATACAAAAGGAAAGAGACAGTATTAGATAAACCTAAAATAAGATCAGACAGAAAGGGCTTAAAGCATGGGAGAAGTCAGAAATAAGTCAGAGATTAAATTGTAAAATAATCTACTGTACATGATAGCAAGAGAGGAAGAAAAAAATCTTGATTTATTCCCTTTTCTTTTTTAACTTGAAGGAATGAGTAATGCTATCAACTAAACTCAGTACCCATGAGAAAGATCATGCATAGTATAGGAGAAGGTAGATTCATTATTAGATATATTCTATTTGAGGTAGTCATGGGACATCTAAATTAAGATGTTTAGCAAAATTGAAATGCATATCACAATAGAAGGTAAATGCTTCTGAAACTTAAGAATTCAGTTAGGGATGGAGATTCAGATTTTGGAGTCCTATTATACAAGTGGTAGTGAAAATAATTAGAAAAATGGGATTACTCAAGATGTAGAATGAGATTAGGATTGACTGAAGTCAGAATTTCAGTGAACACTAAAGACTAGCATAAAGACAAAGAAACAAGAGTACAGGAAGGAGATGGAGGAAAAAAAATGAGAGTAAGAAAGTTTGAGAATGGAAGTGCTTAAAGAGAGTGTAGAATATTTTGAAAGTGATGTGTTTGATAATCAAGAAATTGTCACTGGAAAAGATTCATTGGATCTGGCAAAAGAATGATTATTATTGACTTCTCAAGAACACTTTCAATGCAGTAAAGTAAATATAAAACATATAGTTGGAAAATAAGTGTGAATTTTCATTTAGTGTGAATCCTTAAGTGTGAATCAACACCGTGCATTCCATTACTGCTAGAAACCTAAATAGAATGACATTAAGTATTTTTTTAAAGATATAAGACCAAAAAGACAAAAGAAAAAATATGAAAGTACACTATAATATTAATTTTGGAATATGCAAATACATGAATAACAACTGACTCTATATGTGAAAAAATCAGCCTAATTGATGCCAATAAAAAGCATGATCATTTGTGCAGCAGAACCATAGAAACTTTCAAGAATTGAAGGTGCAACTAAACTCTGAGTGTGAAGTAACTCTGGGTGTGAAGTGGATTAAAAACAAAAGATTTGTTTGAACTTTGTTTTTAGTAATAAGTAGCTTCCCAGATGTTCTCCTTCAGTCCAAGCAAATAGGCAATTGCCCTTCTTTGAGCTCTGCAGAAGAAAAGATTTTTATTCTCTGGAAATATGTAACCACAGAGCTCTGGATTGGAGACACTTGAATAACTGAGGTCAAAGATGAGACACCCTGGGATAAAATTGATAGCATACTGCATGATGAGGTTCCTGCCTTAATGCTGCCTGCATCCCACATCTCTGGCCTCCATGCTCTTACTCTGAGGGCAGATGATTGAAAGATTATTTTGGGGGGAAACTTCCCTGAATGGAAAACCACTAATAATATTCAAAAGAACTTGTATCTCGGCCCAAATAAACTAGTGTCAGGCTCATGATTCAAAAGCTATTTGATAGATGATAGATGATAGATATAGATAGATGATCGATACGGATAGATAAATATCTTCCCTTCGAAATTTTAAAGTCTACTTCTTAATTTGATTGGACAAAGATCAGCAGATATTTTTTAAATGTCTTTAAAATGAAAGATACATATGAAAACACCAGATAGGAAAACAGACTTAAAAACAAGAGAACATATAGAAAATAAAACACACACACACACACACACACACACACGAAATTAGAATTCTCATCATCAAAGCTAAAAGAGACTATCCTATTACATTTGTGAAATAAGAGTATTCAGGGAAAAAGGAAAAATTCTTAGAAAGTTAAAACTTATGACAAAAATAAACCATTTAAATGCTAGAAAACAATGTTGAGAAAAACTTCTCAGAAAGAACAAAATTAAAAAGATTATTTTTTAAATAGAAAAAAAAAGGTTTTCAAAAGGCTCAACCTAAAAAGCCAATTAATAAGATTTCCAAATCAAGAAAAACAATGATGGGGAAGACATTATGAAAACATTATTTAAGAAAATTTTCCAGAATAGAAAAATAGAATTTTCCAGATTGAAAGGCTCATTGAGTATCTACACTATAACTCAGCTTCATAAAACACCCATATGAATGTTTATTCTGATAAAATTTCAAAACACTAAGGAAAAGTCCTAAGAACATTCAAAGAGAAAAAAAAGGGGTTACATATAAAGAATCCAAAGGATCACATACAAGGCAATAAGAATATTATGTTATTTCTAAACAGCAACACTACAAGCTAGCTAAAAGAGATCAAAACAATTGTATTCAATTGTGAACAAAAATATTTTCCAACTGGAATCTATGAATCTCAGCCATAACAAATTAATGCAAGGATTTTTTTCAAACATGCAAGGATTCAACTTAATTTATCTTTACATACTCTTTTTTAGGTGCTATAGAATAACTATCTAAAAAATGATTAAAGTATAAATTTGATAAAAGTGAAGACAATAAAGTTGGAAGAATTGGAATTGAACAAAAGATATGTAAAGGGAAAACTAATGAAAATTCACTTCAGGTTGGAGTAGAAGTGAAAATTTCAGGTGGGATATTTCAAACACACACACACACACACACACACACACACGCACCGGTGCACACGTGCACACACCGCTTTCCTGGAGTCAAATACATCAAGTAATTTTTCAGTTCCTCATGGTGTGTGTGTGTATGTGTATGTGTGTGTGTAGTAGAAACAGTACTAGTAGTAATGCAGGGAGGTAAAAAAAAAAAAAGCTATATCTTCAACATTCGTGATAAGAAACCAATAGATAATGTCAAAATTTGGGGAAAAAAATCACAAAATAGTAGTAAAAACTTAATATTTAAAATATGGAGTTAATATGGTTTATAAGCTTATGCCCATTTTTATGGGAAATTATATTGGAATGTTCAGAAATAATATTCCTGAAACTTAACACCTCCAGTATGTTATTGTCATTTAAAGAAAACATATATATCTCTCAAAGGATAGCAGAAATTTTCAAAAATTTAAGCCAGAATGAGAAACTTTGATTTTGCAATTTTCACAAAATCAGAGTATCGATAAATACAAAAAACAATGCTTCTTTTAAATGATATAGACATTATTTTCCATAGCTCAGAGAGCTAAATCTATTTTATTTAATATAGGAAATTGCTTTCTTTTTACCTTCCAGTGTTGGTCCTCCTCAGAGGCAGTCTACTAAATGTTTCCCAATATCAGTTCTCTAACTTTTCTGTAACAATAGAATCTCTTATTTTTATTGAGATACGCAACTTTCCAGATATAGAACAAATTTACCATGGTTGTTTTTGTTTGTTTGTTTGTTTGTTTGTCACTGCATTCTGACCAATAGAATGTAAACAGAAGAACCTTCTGATGATTCATTTTATGTGTCAACCTGACTAAGTCACAGGTTACCCAATATTTGGTTAAGAATTATTCTGTGTCAGTGAGGGTGTTTCTTGGTGAGATCAACATTTGAATTGGTAGACTGTGTAAGAGACTGCCCTTCCCAATGTGGGTGGGCCTTATCCAATCCATTGAAGCCTGAATTGAACAAAAGGCTGAGCAAGAGAGAATTTGCTCTCTGCCTGATGGTCTTCCAGCTGGAACATCCAGTCTCCATTGGTCTTCTCCTGTCTTCAGACTCAAACGGGAGAACACACTACCAGCTCAGGCTGTGTTCAGATTGCAGATCTTAAAACTTCACAGCCTCTGTAAATGGCATAAGTCAATTCCTTATAATAGATTGGTTTCTCTCTCTTTCTCACTCTCTCTCTCCATCTCTCTCTCTCTCTCTCTCTCTCTCTCTCTCTATCTCTCTCGTATGTGTGTGTGTGTGTGTGTATGTGTGTGTGCGTGTGTGTGTCCTATTGATGTATGTGTGTGTGTGTGTGTGTGTATGTGTGTGTGTGTGTGTGTGTCCTATTGATTCAGTTTCTCTGGAGAACTATGACTAACACTGTGACTAATACAGGCCTTATAGAACTTAAAAGAATTGGGATATATTTTTAAAAACAAGGGGTTTGGCCTTCTGTGTACTACATATGGATATGATGGATAGAGCTCAAACAGCCATCTTGATCTATTTTGAGGAAACCAAATGCCAAGACAAGTTAAAACAAATTTGGTACATGGTGCCATTGAGTGGAGTATCAGATGGACTATCTACCTTTGGACTGCTGTTATGTGGGAGAAAAATAAACTTCTATATTATTTAAGCCAATGTTGTATTTTTTTTTTTTGCCACTTATAAATAAAACTCATTCTAACTGATACATATTCCCCAAAATGATCTCATAAAAGTTAGTATTTGTAATACTTGGTTCAATTGAATATGATTAAATGTAGTCGTATCCTCTAGTGTTATACCTTCCTTATGCTATTTTTAGTCTCCTGGAGGCAGACTTATTTTCTAATATGAAAAAAAAAGAGTTAACAAAGCTGCATGATTCATTGATAAAATAGACTGTTCCTTCATGCCAATGAACTGTTTTTTATACTTACAAACAATATGTAATTATAAAGATGTAGCATAAATCAATGATAATTTAAAACTAGTTTTTTCTCCGAAAAGACCATAGTGTGTGTGTGCATATATTTGTGTAAGGTGGCCCATAATCACAGCAAAAAATAAGGAGAAAAAAAGTCACATTTTTATTTTTATATATAAGACCTTTTTTAAAAAAATCAGCAACATTATATATGGGTCAATTATGTAATAATTTAGCCCGCTTCCAATTGTGCAAATTATACAACAAAAAGCATCATCAAGGGTTCAAATCTCAAAAATACCAATTAACACTGAGCTACTATTATCTAACCTCTGCAGAGGTTATTTTCAAATAAGCTTATTTTTAGATGTGTAAAATGTGGATGACCACAGTAAGTACCCCAAGCCTGGTTATCTGGATTATAAGAAGTAATTCATGTAAATGGCTGGACTATGATGAGTAACTAGTCATTATTATCATTAATATTATTAGTAGTGTATGTGACAGACATTTACACAGACACTTAGTTCTCTGGACTAGAAAAGTTGGCAGTGAGGGCTAATACTTTTAAAAGTATATAGCTAAGGGCCATAAATTTTAAAATCTGACTTGCCTCGGCCTCACAAAATCTCAGAAACCTATATAGCGTGTTCCTACAAATTCTATCAACCTCTCAAGGATTAATTGTAAGGGGACAAAAAAACCTCTTAAAGGCCAACAAATATAGTAAAGGAGGGGCAATAAAAATGAAATTTTAAGACTGCCTTTTGGAGGCAGATGGCTTTCCAAGGATATGGCTGGAGAACATGGAGCAGTGACAGTCACATGAGAATGGCCCAGCAGAAGAGCTCCTGGAAGATGTTAGTAGGGATATCTGTAAAGCTCAAGCTGAATCAGCCTACGTACTGTGATACTCTCATAGCATTGGCCTCTGCAAGATTTGAATAAACTTTTGGGAAAAGATCTGAAGAACCATGCTGTGAGACAATGAGTACCAAGGCACCATTCCACTGTATATGAACAGCAAAGGCAACCACCAAACGCTGCTTTGGATAGCCTCCCAATAATTAAAAATGTTCACTTCTTTCCTTTCTTGCTTTATAAATTCAAGCACATCATTATTACCATTGAAAATGCATGATAAACCCATTAGAGGAATGTCTTAAAATGAACAAAGGCTTAGTCTTAATATTAGAATCATGAGTGATCCTTATGCATTTGCTAATTATTTTTTCCTTTGGTAGATATTAGCAGTGCCTTTTATCTACATTTGCATTTACATACGCTTACAAGGCACCCATTTGTATTGTCTGCATTTGTAAACAATTACTCTATGACTGACCTCCTAAATAATTGAATAGTCTTACTCTAGAGAGTGCAAACCAACCTATTTACACCCTCTCCTACACACCACTGAGATATACCTGAGAAAGAAAAACATCGACTCAAAAATGAATCTAATAGTCCATTTCTGCTGCTGTAAATTGAGATTTGTCTGGGCATTGTGCCATATTTTTATTCAATCTTCTTTTCCTGAATTCAGTTCCGATTTTCTGTTTTTATCATTCAACGATATGATTTTGTTATAACTCTGGAACAAACCTGCATATGTTTCATTGTTTTTCTATAGAGAAGGACTATAAGAAGTAGCACATTTAAACAGCATTTTGTTCTTATAATAACTAGAGACTAAGAATGCTGACCACACTGACTAAAGGCTTATAGATTAAAAAAAAAAAAAGTCCTTTAATGTTTTCTTTTGATACAACCATCAATAAGTTATCTCTGATTATTTACTTAATAAGTATTTATTAAGAATTAAATACATTGCTAGGCCCTAAGAATTCTGCTCTGAGCCAGATACTATCTCTAATTTAATGCCAGGATCTAGGGGGCCCCAAATATTAGTATTTTCAGTAAGAATTTTTTGGTTACCCACTAAATGATGAAGTACAGTTCTGGAATGCAGATATGAGTAAGAAGTTCCTGTATTCAAGGAGCTAATAGTGCTAACGGACACTTAGAATGGCAACTGGTAGCTGCAATGATAACACTATGCAAAAACTGACTAAAAACACACAGGAGGAAACTTTAATCCAATAAGAGGTCAAAGACATTGATGTATTCAGAAGCTGAATGAGAAATATCAAATTTAAGAATGGATGGAGTCTACGGCCATGCCACCCTGAACAAGTCCAATCCCATCTGATCTCGGAAGCTAAGCAGGGTCTGGCCTGATTAGTACTTGGATGGGAGACCACCTAGGAAGACCAGATGCTATAGGCATAAAAAATAAAAAATAAGAGGTCGTAAGCTGACAAGGTCCTTGCAATCTGTGAGGTCGACCAAGGGGCTGCCTCACCTAAAAAAATTAAAAAATTAAAGAAAGAAAAGCTAAATGAGATAAAATGGATTTTTAAAAATCGCCAAGACGAAAACCAGTTTTGAATAAGTTTATACTGTTTGCTTATTCTCCAAAGCATTCACTGCTTCAAGGTGTAATGCATGTGAGAGCCAGAGCTGAGGCAGAGCATGGCTGTTTGCCACATTACAAGTCCCTCAACCTAGCTGGTACGTGAGGGTGAAGGTGAGACTGAAGAGGGGATGTTGCATAAAAGAAGGTTGGTCAGCTCCTTATCAAGGGACCCTGCCTGGGTGGCACACATTGCCATAGTAAAGCTGAGAATCCTACTTGGGACCGCACACTAAGGAGACCTCAGTTTCTCAGAAACAATGCTCCACCCCCCCCCATTAACCAAACTCACAAAACTGATTTGTAAACACCAAGTTAATTGACTAGTTTATAATTTAAAAATAGCTTTTATGTGGGCCTGTATGCTTATGTAAATACAAACAAAATAAACTCTTTCTACAGGTAAATCTATAAAGGCAGCCAGTCGAGTTTAGAAACTTGTTTGGTGATAGCAGAAATCAGAATCAAGAGATTTTGACTTAATTCACATATTGGGGGGGTGTGGAGTTAGGATAATAATAGAATTAATAATAGAATTGATCCATTAATTTTATAATGAGATAGTCTTGCCAATAAGGGTAAAAATCATACTCCATAGGCTGATGTTATTTTTTCCCTATGAGAGCATTTGAAGGGGCTTGAGTAACCTTATTTTACTCTCCATTCTTGAATGCCAGGCAATGCACTATTTTGCACATTATCTCCTCCCATAACATAATGTAGCCACTATATGACTGGGTAAAGATTTGATCTGTTTTCAAAACCTGTGACATTTATGCTTCAACGATCAACAAATTTTCCTCCTCAATGGCATATCCTTTATTTAGATAAGCGGCACAGCTAATAGAATTTGACTTGAGTTTGGGACCTAGTTCTGTCACTTAGTAACTGTGAAGTCTTGTATAAGGCACCTTAGCTCTTTGAATCCCAAATTCCTGTATAGCAAAAGAGAGAAAATAATATATATGGATAGATTTATATGCACACATTCACATTATATGTGTTCAGGTTTAGTATATAGCAGAATACAGTTTTCAATAAAAAGCATTTGTTATTGCAATAATAAATTTAATAATGAATAGTTAATTTGCAGTTCTTGAACTCATTCTGCCTTCTTCAAGTTATTTTGCATGTATCTGTTTTGATCCACTAAGCTCTTCTTTTTCAGTTTGTCTTTCAAAGGTAGTTATTTCCTCTTTTCTAAGTCTTTGGATAGAGCCTAATTGAAAGCCTGATGTGACAACATGCTGACAGTAGCTAGTGGACTAAAATCTACAATACATTCACCTGTTCAAAGTGTCCTGGAGGATGCCAATTTTCTCCCCAGGGAAAAGATGAGTGGTGTCTCCTTCTAACTCCTCCTAGAGTGAAGATAGAGGACTTCTAATATTTTTAGTCCACTTTGTTTCTAAGGGCCTTAAAAATATGTATAAATATGGCCACAGAAATTCTCATAATCCCTAACCCCAAAATGGTGTCTAAACAGTAAAACCTACAAAATAAGGCCAATCATTGATCCCTGAAAAATTATTATATTTGCAGATGACATTCATTATAACCATAACCGGGAGGTGGAGTAGTTCCCAGAAATGGTGTTCAATTCAGCAAACATAAATGTAAGAGACTATCTTGAAGTCAGTCATGGTCTTATCGGGCTGTATAGTCATTGGCAAGCCAGTTCTTCCTGATTATAGAGATACAATTAGGCAATATACAAGATGCTTGTCAATAATGTCAGATCTTTTTGAGAAACCATGGTATTGCCCCAAGCTTAAATAGAAAGAATTTTATGTCATCTCTAGATGAATTAAGTATTTTATTGAAAAGTAAATAACTTTTATTTTCAAATTTATTGCTATAACACCAAATTTATGGTAATTACCTTTGGTGAGTACAATGTAGGGCAGAAAAGATGACTTGCATCTTCTACATCATTCTCTATGGTGTGAGATGTATTTTAAAAAGATAGTATGCCCATACTATATTTTGATATTTTATATTAACATAATTTTCCTAAGTTATTCTATTTCTAAGAAAAACATTAAATTGTTTCATGTCTGTAAGTGAATCAGGCAATGAAGGAATCCATCTATTAGAGAAGGCCTCTCTGTACATCTCTGCCTTTTGATTCATACCTAACAAGAAAGATTTGTACTTCAGTTTTTTTGTTCCTCCTTCGTAAAAAGAGATAAATTAATTGCATTCAATAATTCTTGCCCCCAAAGAAGAAAATGTTTCTTCGAATTTATTTAATGCCTGAGTAAAAACTTTTTTAAAAAGAATATAATTTACTGTGATTTTCCTAGGACATATGCAGTGCTAAATACATATCAACTAGAAGGGGAATAGAAAAGTTATGTTGACATCAAAGCTACACTGACCTTCATCATTATTGGCATTAAACACAATTTTATCTTTATTATAAATGTATGTTCCTATAGGTATATGCCACTCTTTTCATTTTTTTTGCTCTTCATACTTCATTTAAGAAAAACTTGAATTTTATTGCCATTTTGCATTTGATGTTCTTGAAAGATTTTACCTAAAACATTCAGGTAGATAATCCTTGTTAAAATACAGATCCTTTTCTTAAATTTTTCTCAGTTTTAATAAGCTACCATGTCATTTCTTGTTTAGTGTATAATGCTACGTTGGAAACCATGACATCTTTAAACTAGTAGGACCTCTTGGTCATGTCTTCCAGTCACCACAGCTCTTTGTTTTACACTTGAGGAGAGACCTGAGGTCCCAAAATCTTGAGTTGCCCAAGGTCACATAGCTAGTCATTAAATTAAATTATCAGTATTAACTAGAGTTTAGAAACAAGGACTTCTGTCTCCAATTACTTTATTACACTGTTTAGATTCTGCTTCTTTCTCTAAGAAAACTTGGCAGTGCAAGAGCTTTGTAAGGGTTATGTGCTTAATTAGTTGTAATTTTTCATTTGTGATTCAATGTTTATGTGGGCATTAAATTCTGCAAGAGTCCATTTGTTCTTTAAGTTTTGAGTAACTAGAAGAGGTCTTTCATCTTCAGTATGATGATGAGTGCTGAGCTCTGGACAGTTTTGGACATGGGATCTACTTGAGGGACTTTCTCTTACCCAGAGCAGTGTCAGACCTATGCTTTTTCAGCACATTTGGGAATAGATGAATTATGTTAAGCCGAACAGAATCCATAGCTGAAGTTGGTACTAGAGACTGCTACATTTATGCAGTGGCATGAAATATTTGCTATGGAAGAGACCTTGAAGACCAATTCTCCATTCTACAGCTGAGAAGACTAATGCCTCCCCAAAATCAAGATTTAGCCCAAGATCACAGCAGAGATATGATTTGGAACAAAGGTTTACTGTGGTTGTGTAAGACCAAAGCATTTGCTTAAACCCTGACCTTGCTTTGGTCTCTTTCAGAATCACTATTTGCTGACATGTGCTATTGGATAATCTTTCTCTCTTAGATTCACATTCTTCCTAAAACCTTTTCTTAGAAAGGTATATGCCTCACTAGCAACTGTTATATTTTCAGGTGTTTGGCTGCTACTGTGCTTTTATTTGAACTTTAGCTTCAGTGAATCATTAAAGCAGTTCTCTGATCTGCATTACTTGCCTTGCCTGAGTTTGACACAAAGAGGAGTTATGTTTATGTTACTCTATATCATTCTGAACTTTGTCCAGTCTTCCAACCTACTTTATTCCAAATAAAATCAATACAAGTCCCAATGATGATAAAAAGAATGCTCTGGCCCATGTTCTGTACTAAACCAATATCTGCCCTCCATTATACACACATCCTGAAACTATTCCAATATTTCATAAAAGGTATATCTCATGTATGAAGAAAATCCAGTCTGCATTTGCTCCAACAACAGACACAGGTTACAATTCCCAGCAGGATTATCACGCTTTATCTCACAGAAATTCTTTTAATTTTTAGTTGTCATAAATAACACCAACCACTTTTAACAAGAATCTCTGATTATACCTTTTATGAATGATTCCAGAATGATAAAGGCAATTTATGTGTCAATACAGAACAAATTTGAAAAATTTTTCCTTCCAAAGAACTGTACTTAAGTTTTCTTCAATTATGTGAACTCTGTGTCCAGTTTCTTGTTTTTCTTTATCTTTTTGTGTTTAGCTTCAGTGTATTTGGGACCTCTTTTCTCTTAATGAATAATTCTCTAAGTTCTCAAGTCATTCTCAATCTTAAAAAAGACAAGATTGTTGCATAAGCCACAATTATGAGGCTAAGTTGCAGAAACAAGCACAATAAGTTTTTTATTGCTTATCCCAGTGAAAGATTTCTTTTATTGCTCAAGCTGTAGATACCATGGTTGTGAGAGACTAAGGGATCTGTCCTCTGTGCAGTGGCTCAACAATCATGAGGCTTTGATCTCCTGCTATCTTCATTGTAACAACCCATTTATCATTGTTATAACAGAAGAGATAGTTGGAGGGTTGTGTACCATCCTTTAAATGCTTCAAGCGCGTTCCACTTCCACTCACAACCCATGGGGCCAGTTCAGCATATGTCTGTCTAGCAGCAAGGAGACTCGGAACTATAACTCTTTTATATCTGGTGAGAGAGGAGAACTGAATATAGAACAGCTTGATAAATCTTGATTACATAATAAAGTGGTGATTGAGAATAGCTAAGTGGAAATCAGAAATCCATAGATAGTAGCATTTTTTTTAGCCTTACATTCTAAAACATACAAAATCAATATCTGCCAACAATTTCTGACATGCCTTCGGGTTGTTTGTAATTTTTCTCCCTTAAATGAGAAATTGTCATTATGAATTTCTAAGAAGAGAATGGTGAAGATTGGTAATATTATGATCAATTAATAAGTGTACAAATGCAAGTGCTGAATAAGAAGTTAAAATTTATATTCCTGATTTTAATGACAAATAGTTTATCTCCTGTATATCATACTTGTAAATACATTTGATATGCTATTTATTGTGTATTCTGTCTTAGGAGTTTATAATCAAATTGGCCAACCTCTCAGATGATTATCGACAGTACATCGTCATTAAGTCTGAAAAATACATTTAATAGTTTAGAATTCAACGTTACGTCACTTATTTAATGTTATTTTTCAAGCTAAGAAGCAAAGCTGGTAAATTTTGCCACCAGAGAGAATCACTTTGTGCAAAACTTGTGATAGATAAAAATATATGTTTTTAATAAAACCCATATCTGAAACTTATCTATTGTATAGTGTTGGGTATATTGTGTTTATGATGATTACATTAACACCGTCTTGGGAAAATAGGAACATAAATCAAAAATGTTTTCAACTTCTTTTCTGGAGTTCCTGTTTAGATCTGTTTAGATGAGAAATTGAAAATAATAATACTGAAGATTTAAAGTATGCAGAAACATTCAGACAATTTTATAAAAATAGGTCTATGACTATTTTTAAAGCATTTCAAATATAAAAAAATGTCAAACAAAGAGACCTATTTTTTTTCATTAGCGTAGTAGTCTACTACTCTTATTCATTTTGGAATACCATTTAATTAATACAATAAACAAAACAAATGGTGTTTTTATAAAACAAAAATGATTAAATGACTAAAAAATCTATATAGTGCTTATATAGGTTTGATGTCATTTCATTTGGGTTTCTTGCTTAGTAACTGGAAAAAGATTCTTCTAGATTTAGTTTAATTGATTATAATATTTTAGCAATAAAAATATAAGATACCGACTACATACATTTTTTAATTAAAAAAATAGTTTTTTTCTTTAAAAAAGAAAAATCTTATTCCCTAAACCATTTATATATATTTTTTCTGGTTTGCTGTCTATGTGAGATAAGTTTCTCTATAAAGAACATGAGCCTGCATAGCAATAATCATAAATGTGATTTTTGCTTTGAATCTATTTCCGTTTCCAATTCTACTAAATATTGAAAAATATATAGGTAAATCATAATCATTTTCTCTAATGTTCACAGGATGTTTTCTACTTCTGTGCATGGTCTGCGCATATACTGATCACTGCTAGAATATGCTGCCTCTACAGCCCAAGTTCAATAATGAGAAAGAAATGCAAGTTTTAAAACTATGATTTTTTAAACATCAAACTGAAAAATGTTATAAAAAATGATAATAATCAGATTGAGCCTCAAAGGATGGCATTACTTGGTAGCACATGGGATCTTGTCTTGTGTGTGCCAGTCCACGAAAATGAGTTTATAAACAGGATCATCAGACCTTGGAAGCTCATTGGCACCAACTTCACAAGAGGCTGATATATAAATCAGAATATTTATTTGTTCATTTACAGTTATGTTGAGAAGATCTAGTGGATAGTTTTAGTATTCCTTTCTAGTAACATGAATGATATTCAAGAATTAGAGTTTTCTCGGGTGTTTATAATTTAAATGGGAAAGCAAAATATACAACATGAAACAATCACGAAGGCCACACAGTCAGGCTGCTAACAGAGAGAGAGAGAGGGAGCCTGGGGCTCTGCCTTTATTAGGGTCCAGAGTTGGGTGTTTAAAGATTCACAAATTCATTCTTTATTGGCTAATTTAAAAGAATTAGATGCAGAAAGAGAAGGGGAGGGACATTCATACATACGGCCAGTAATCTAGGTTACCAGGACTTTCTTAAAGAGGACCTTCATGGGTAGGAGTGGCATGTTTTCTTATCTATTTATTTTGCTAGTAGCTATGTTGTATAGCTGGCAATATGCTTATTCCAGATGGATGTATTTGAAATGGATGTCTCAGAAATTAAAAGCTTAATGTCAGACACTTACATGACAATCTATAACATAAATTTTAGTGACTGAATATAATTCATTATAAGGAGGAAGCATAATTTACTTTAAAATGTATTACAACTGGATGTTAATAATATTTACTTTGTTTTTACAATTATGAACAAGTCACCAGGGAACATTTTAATACACATATATTTCTGGAAGTAGATATCTGTCTTAAAGTTTATCCACATTTAAGATTTTAATAGTATTGACAGATTTCTCTAAGATGCCTGTAAAAATGATACTCCCACCAGTGTATGAAATTGTTTAGCCACATTTATTCACATACTAATTATTAGCATTATTATAATTTTTAATTTAAAAAGTGAAAATGATTTGTCACTTTAAATTGTATGTCATTTATTTCTAGTAAGGTTGGACATTATTTTTTTTGTTTTAATAGCCCATTTCTATCTCATTTCAGTTAAATTATAACTCCCAACTTATTGTAGGTACTTCTTAAACAATATTTTGTTTCCTCCCCTTCAATTTTTGCAAAGTAAATAATATAAATCAATGCAATAGACAACAAAATTCTAGTGAGCTTTTATCGGGGAAACTTTAAGATGTTATTCTGAAATTTAAATGAGAACAAAATTTTATACTTGGACCACTTTTAATAATAGTGTTTGCTTCACACATCACTGAGAAAAAATATTTATTTATTGGATGATACTGGGAAAACTTTAAGCAGGATCCAAGTCACAATATAGCCAATACTAAACTCTAGATGGAGTAAGCCCTAATTGTAAAAGATAAATCTGTGAAGTTAATGAAGAAAATCCAGGACAATATTCTTGTGCCCTTGGTAGGAAATCACACCTTAAATAAGACCTAAAAAGTGCAAATAATAAGAATAAAATTGATAAATTTTTAAAATTAGAATTAAGAAATTATTTTCAACAAAGGACATCACAGTTACAGTCAATGAAAGTATTTGCAATACTTAAACTTGCCTAAACCTTTATGATCTAGAATATATAAAGAACTCTACTTCTTCAGTTAGAGTTAGACAAAAAACTTAATAGAAAAATAATCAAATTCAATGTTCGAGAAATTCACAAGAAGTTCAGAAATGGCTAGGTAGTACATGCAGAAATTTTTAATCTTACTAGCTATAAGAGAAATACAAATTATAACAAAGTGTCAAATATCTTCTAGAATATCAAATTTAGAAAATTAGGTAATATCAAATGCTGACCAGAATATAGTCACAGGAACCTTTATGTTCTGCTGATAGGAATGGAAAGTAGTTGAGCCATTTTGTAAGTCGATCATATAGAATTTAAGTGAAATAAACATGTGTATAATTTATAATTCAGCAATTATGTTTCGGGTTATATATGAGAAACACTCTCAGGTTCATAAGACTACATGTGCAAGATTGTGCTTTCTGGTATTTGTTCTGGTGGTAAGTTGTTGGAAACATCAATAAGAGAATGGATAATGGAATATGTTTTAATATTGAGAATATTGAACTAGATTTTCATATGGCAACACAAGAGTATCTTTAAAACATTGGGTGGATTAGAAAAGAAAACAAAGTGAGATTTATAACACAAAATACCTCATTATTTAAGTAAACTATGCATATGTAGATAAATAGTATTTTCACATGTATTTAAGAATAAATTATTCTTTTTTTGTTTGTATAAGAAAATATATCAATACATTAAAATGAGTGTCTATGGTGGGGAGAGCAATTAGAGATGAAGGACAAATGAATCAGAATAAAATAAAGAAAAACTGGAAAGAATGATGACAGTGTATGATGGATGCAACTCTGAACACCTACATAACAGTAAAAGATAAGAAAATTTGAGAGAAGAGATAAAAATAAAAAACAAAACTTCAAGTCATTTGAACCTTTTATATTTGTCCTTTCTTCAGTTAAAAACAATTAAAGTATAGACTCCTCCTGAAGGTTGTCCACTCTGAGTCATTAATCTACAATGCCTCGCTTTTTGTATTAATCATTTTTTTCCTATTATAACTGACAGAAACAAAATGAAAATAAATTAGGATATATACATTATTATTTTCCATGTAAAACTAATTTTAAATTATCAAAGTGGCTATAAGACTGAGTTGTGCCTATGTATCACATATTTGAGAAGAATCAGGCTTAGTGTTTATGTTGGCCCCCTCCCTAGATCAGTCTGTTAGTTAGAAGAATAAAACATCTCCTGTGTAATAAACTCAACTTTTGGTTGGAGATGTCCTTTGAGAGGTATCAGGATAGACTGTTTTACTATAAAACCACAAGAAATTGAGAGAAGCCAGCTTTCTTGGCCAGAAAAAAAAATTTCACAGGCAAAGAGTTACAGTAAACAGCATTAGGCATATAAAAGTATGTTTTGAAGGGATGTGGCAGAGCACAAATAACATTTGCTACAAGTTACTCCTTGAAAGACCCACTGGTACTGCATGTTATTTCCACTCTGTCCTGCAACTGATTTTTAAAGATAGACTGGCCAGTCATGATTTCTAAATAAAACAAAAACAAAAGTTTTAAAATAAAGAAGATTCCCAATACCTGAGTCAGAATTTATTTTGTTTTAGGTTGCTTTCAATCAAGTTTAACACTGGCCATAGAAGGATCAAGACAGACTCCCGTAAATCCTTGAGACCCAGTGACATTCTGCCATGTGCGTCATGCTAATAATCAGGATGTATTAGTCAGAGTTCTTTGCAGTCAGCAAGCTGGAGACCAAGGATAGAGAGTGGTGTAGTTCCAGTCCCAGTCTCAAGGCCCGAGAACCAGGAGAGCTGATGGTATCAGTTCCAGTCTGAAAGCCAGCAGGCTCATGACCTTGGAAGTATAAATGCTTCAGTTCAAGTCCAAAGGCAGGAAAAGACCAGCTCAAGAAGTCAAGCAGGAGGAGTTCCCTCGTCTTTGTGGAAAGGTCAGCCTTTCTGCTGACCTGCCTTCCTCTAATTTCTCTTCTGTTTCTTCCTCTATGCTATGTATTGCAAGTGAGATTTCTATATCCCACCCACTGATAATCTCTATATTCATAACCTATTTAATTTTCCTTCTTTAAAAATGATAAAAATGTGGTTTTCCTTTTCTTTTCTTTTTCTTTTTTAGGTGAGGCAACCCTTGGTTGATCTCACAGATTGCAAAGATCTTGTCAGTTTACAATCCTTTATTTTTTTTTTATTTTTTACGCCTGCAGCACTTGGTCTTCCTAGGTGATCTCCCATCCAAGTACTAACCAGGCCCGACTCTGCTTAGCTTCCAAGATCAGACAGGATTGGGCTTGTTCAGGGTAGCATGGCCATAGACTGGTTTTCCTTTTCTAATGCCACTTAATGTATTTAATCTGGTTAAAGGCATTTTAAACTATATCATAATAGTCACCACATATATGTATTTATTGCAAATAAACTATACATTTTTTGAACACAAGAATTATTTCTTACTCATCTCTGCATCTCACATTTCTAAGAGTATCTGGTACAAAGTAGGTACTTATTAAGTAAATATTTGTGGAATTTCCATTGAATTGAATGACCCTATATTTTCATTCCTTCAAGTATAATGACAATGTCAAGTACAGAGTAAGTACTCAAAATTATCTGTTGACGTGACTTGCATTAACAATCCTGAGCTATATTTTTCTTCTCTTTACAGACTTTCAGTTAACTTTCAGTTCTTTCTTAAAATCTCATATTCACATAAAACAAGTCCAAAAATTGTTTATTTTGAAGTTTTACCAAAGTTCAATAAAGGTTGATATAAGAAATATTTAAGTAGGGGAAAGCTTCTTGTGCTATTGATTGGTTGTACAATTGGATAAACACCAGGAATATGGAATGTTTAGGACTCAGCAAGAAATTCAGAATGGAGGAGGTTATCTACCCCAATTCTATCATGAAAATATTACTATTCTTTACCTTCATGACACACAAGTCAAATACTAATAGTACATTTAATTTATGTTGGTTTAAAACAATTTTTTCAAAGAATATTCAGAAATTTTCAGAATCTTGAATTTTTAAGCACATGCTCTTCTTATTCTGAACTGTCCTTCTCCAGCCTCATTTCAACCTACTTTCCATGAAGCAGAGGTATTTCTTTAGGATGTTGCATATGCAGAGGGGTTATTGACTTATTTGGCTTTCTTCTGTGGAAACCAAGTCCCAAAGCAAGCATAAAACTCTCAAGCCATAGCAACAATATAATCAGGATTCTTCCTTATGACTAGAAACAAAGATGAGTAGCTATAATATCAACTCTGATAGCATTACCAGCTAACTGGATGCTGAAAACTAATTACATGTAAAATCATCAAATAATTATAAAATATGAGGTATTTTGGTGAAAATATGATAATTGATACTATCCCTGAATCATACTAGCCCATAATTATTTGCCTTGGACGTAATGTGTTACACCAGAGCATTTAGCCGAAGCCTTCAGTACCACTTGTCTTCAGTATTATGTTTCATTTTCACTTACCCACTTTTCTTTTTAAGGAGTGTTCTAATTTTAGTCTATGTTACCACTCTCACAGAACTCACTGTTTCTTATGTGTATTTGCTATTCATCTGTTCATCTATAATCATCCTCTGTGATATCCTCTTTTTCTCACATGTCAAGGAAATTGTGTAACAACCCCGAAGGTGCCTCCATAACCAAAACATTACCTTGTATGATCTTCAAAGCAGTTCTGTGAATATGGCAGCTCAGTCATGCCTTTTCTTTATACGTATTTGGAAATAAAAGCTTAAGATTAAGCAATTTATCTAATGTTACAAAATATTTTAACAGCACCATCCAGATAAGGTATCAGACCTTTCCACTTTTAGCCCCACTAATGTGTGATTTCTAAGTCTCCAGCAGCTTGCTCAATGTCTGGCAAGTAGGTATTCAATAAAATATATACTATGTTATTGAATAAAACAAGTCTCAGATTCCAGTCAATTGTTTAACTACGTTTTATTTTGCTTTTATATTACAAAGCTCACTTCCAACATAGAATGTAACTTAATATTCTTCCAGTAAAAAGAGAAGTAGTAAAGTAGACCAGTGATCTCTAAAGTCAGTTGCTTGTATATCAGGAAGTGGTCAAGATATACTATTATGGTGCGGAAAAATGTATTAAAAGTTTTGGTATGTTTTTTATTCAAACAATATCATGTATTATTTAAAAAGTCAAATAGTTCAAAAGACCTTTAATGAAAATATCAGTAATCCTCACCTCCTTTCCATGATCTGAATCTGCTGCCCAAAGCAAGCATTCTATATTTTTAGTTATTCTATATTTTAAGTTATTTTTCTCAGCATTCAACTCCATATTTCTGTTTGTATTTGCTTTGTAGCTCACCCTTTTAAATTCTATGCTTGTGCATTTAAAAATTTACATAAAATTATAATATGATAGGGCATGTGTATACAATTTATAAATATATGCATATTGAACGCACCTCTAAAATTGTGGTCTAGACTAGAAACGTGAATCTTGCCTAATCACAACTATCAGATATATGTTTATCCAGGAACCTGGCAGGAGCCGAAAAAACATTTACTTTTTAAAAATATGCTCTATAAAAAAACCACATTTCCCCTTTGCCTTTACAGCGTAAAGGATCTTGGAAAACTGGTATCAAGATCTCTTACAGTATTTCATCACTTATCTTGTGAACATCTTTAAATGAACTAAAACAGTATAAATGTAAAATAGACACCAGGGTTCAAAATCAAATTTCTAGCAAATGCACTTGTCTTTAAGCCAAATGAGCATCATTACTAATTCTCACCCAAAGCCTCTTTTTTTTTTTTTAATCTTTAATCTAGTCTTCACAAACTCTAGGCAGTGTGAGTTAGTGTTATGAATGAGACTTGTCAGAAGCCATCAAGCCACAGGGGAATAGGCAATTATTAACAGCACAAAACCTCATAAGTTTATTTCTTTTACATGGAATGCCTGTAGCCTTAATTTTTCCCCAGCCTGTTAAACTAGAATCAATTTATAATGTGAAGCTTTCTAGTATGCAATTTTATTTTCAAATATTTTTTACTGAAGAGAATCCCCTTGTTAAGGGCATTTTATCTCTCTCTTATCTAATTGCTAAAGGTTATTCATGTATCAGTGCATCTCATTTAAAAAATGATAGTTTTTCAATAGAAATTTCTTTTTAAAACCTTATTATTCTAACTTGATCTATAGATTCAAGGACTTCCCAACAAAAATTGAAGTAAGTTATTTTGTAAGTACTGATAAACTGATTCTAAAGTTTATATGGAGAGGCCAAAAGACCCAGAATAGCCAATACAATATTGAAGAACAAAATGGAAAGACTGACACTATCTAACTATAAATCTAGAGTAATCAAGAAAGTCGGTATTGGTGAAACAATAGACAAATAGATCAAAGAAACAGACTAGAGAACCAAGAAAAAGACCTCATAAATATAGCCAGCTGATCTTTGACAAAGAAACAAAGGTAATACAGATATACCTCAGAGATATTGTAGGTTCAGTTCCAGACCACTGCAATAACGCAAATATCGCAATAAGGCAAGTCGTAATCTTATGCTAGTGGAGGGTCTTACCTACACCTTGTAAAAAAAGAAAAAAAAGACCTGTGAAACTCAATAAGGCAAAGCGCAATAAGACAAGGTATACTCTTACAATGGAGCAAAGATAATCTATACAACAAATGGTCTTAGAATAATAAGATATTCAGATGCAAAAACAAAAAATGAATCTAGACACAGACTTTACAGTTTTCATAAAAATTAACTCAAAGTAGATCAAAAGGCATAACTGTAAAATGTAAAATTATAAAACTCCTAGAAATAATATAGGAGAAAACCTAGAGGACCTTGGCCAAGGCAATGACTTTTTAAATATAACATCAAGAACTTGCTCCATGAATGATACATACGATAAACTGGATTTCATTAAAATAAAAACTTCTGGTTCGTGAAAGACAATGTCATAAACTGAGAGAAAATATTTGCAAAAAAAAATCTGATAAAAGATTGCTATCTGAAATATAAAAAGAACTCTTAAAATTCAGCAATAAGAAAACAAACAAGGTAATTAAAATGTAGGTCAAATACCTGAATAGACATCTCACCAAAGAAGATGTACAGATAGAAAGTGTGCATATGAAAAGATGTTCAACATTATATGTCGTTAGGGAATTGCAAATTAAAATGTTATACCACTACGCACCTGTTAGAATGGCCGATGAAAAATACGGACAACACCAAATTCTGGTGATGATGGTGGAGCAACAAGAACTCTCATTCATTGCTGGTGGAAATGCAAAATGGTGTAGCCACTTTGTAAGACAGTTTGACAGTTTCTTACAAAACTGTGCATACTCTTACCATATGACCTAGTAAGAGTGTTCTTGGGTATTTACCCAAATGAACTGAAAATGATGTTTACATAGAAACCTGCACATGGATGTTTAGAGCAGCATTATTTATAGCTGCCAAAATGTGGAAGCCACCATTATGTTCTTCAGTCAGAAAATGGATAAATTGTGGTACATTCAGACAATGGAATATTACCCAGCACTAAAAAGAAATGAACTCTCAAGTCATTAAAAAGACATGGAGGAAATGTAAATGCATATTAATAAGTGAAAGATGACACTCTGAAATTTCTGTACAATTTCAATTATATGAGATTCTAGCAAAGGAAGACAGCAAAACAAGGAAGGATTGTAAGAGTTTCAGGAGGAAGGAAGGATGAACAGGCACAACACTGGCAATGAAACTACTCTGTACAATACTGTGGTGGTGGATGCGTGTCATTATATATTTGTCAAAAACCACAGAACATAAAACACAAGAATGAACTCTAATGTAAACTATAGACTTGAGTGGTTATAATGAGCAGGCTCATCAATTATAACAAACGTATGACCCTGGTGCAGGATGTTGATATGGGGGAGGTTATACGTGTGCAAAGACTGGGGTTGTATAAGAATCTCTATTTAATTTTTCTGTGAACCTAAAATTTTCCCAAAATAACAAAGTTCATTAATAAAGAAACTAAACAACAGCAACAAGTAAAAAAAAAAAAAAAAAAACTATTAGCTTTGGTTAGTTTGAGTATGGAAGTGAGGTATAGTGAAAGAATGCTGTTCAAAAAATCAAGCATGGGCTTAATGCATGTCCTCTACCAGTAACTTTCTCTGATCCAGAGTTAAAAATACAGACTCTCTTAGAATGCTTTTCTTTATCTATCTTTTAATCGAAATGCTATCTCACACTTAAGGGTCATTATAAAGGTCAAGTCAAATGCTATGGGTAATAAGGATTAGCTTTAGGGAAAATAATGGTTTTTAGTTAATGAAGTGCATAATGATTGAGAAACAATTGGCACAGTAAATGTCTCTCAGGGGAAACTAGATCTAACACAGTATCTAACATTATTTGCCCTTAAGTAAGTTATTGAACATCTCAGTCATTGTTCATCTCAGTGTCCTCATATATATAAAATGACAATATTTGTCTAAATGATCTTACAATTGCTTCTAGCACCATGATCCTGTGACTTCCCAGAGCTTTTGAATTTCATTAAAATAACCTATCATTATTCCAGTTAAAATTCAGGAATCAACTTAGAGTAATCCCTTTGCCACATAAGCCAGAGTCACCAGATTTCCAGGGTTTAGGCTGTTTTCTGATTTAAGACAAAACATCGCCGTCATAGTGTGACAACAGTATATAGCTCATGGCATTAATTGACAAAATGGGAACTCAAGACTTCTAGTGGCAACCTTGGAGCAATAACCTGATATTTGGCCAACAACTGCTTAAAAATATTATCTTCCAAAAATATGTAACTAAAATTCATGAGTAATTACACAAAACAAAAACACCACACACGCACAATTTTCTTTATTTGAATTTTCTTTCCTAAATATAATTCATTCTTTAGGTATTTACCAGAGGTGATGTTTCCTGATAGTGTATATAGCAGAAGATTGAAAGACAAGAGGATTTTCTACTGCCACTTCTGAGTAACTCCTAAACTTATTCTCTGCCTTTAGGTATCAGGTTTCTCATTTATTCATACATTCCAGAGAAATCTTATTATGGCCTCCTGAGTTGTAGATAGAAATATGAATCAGACAGTTTTTGTCCTCAAAAACTGACAGTCTAGTGAGGATGCTGGGAAAGGTAGGCACACATGAATAACTGCATGATACATGCTATTACAAGGCAGGTGAAAAGTGATACTAGCAAAGAGAGGCAGAACAAGCATCTAATTTTCTCTGAGTGACTAGATTGAGAATTCAAAGAGAAGATATTGCCATTGTGTTGTAAAAAATGAAAACTTGTTACCATTCAGAAAAGTGGGTGGGTTTCCAGACAGAATGAGTGAGTTGGGACATATAATAGTGGCTGCTTTTGTGGAATACTTATTACGTGCTGAGCACTTTTCACAAATGTTTTTTTTTTTTCTTTTATTATGATCATGATTATTATTTCCTTTTTATTGACCAGTATCATGCGTTTCAGAGAAGGCATGCCACTCAGCCAAAGTCTTATAACCAAAAGTAGGTAAGATTAGATTTGTACCTAGGTACATCTGACTGGCTCCTAGCTTACATATTTCCAAAAACCCCAATGCCTCTCTCTCTACCCAGTGTCAAGTTTCCTTGCAGCTGAAGACTAACCTTTTAAATTTTCAACATGCAGAAACATCACAAAAGTCACAATGCACAGGCTTGGATTACTGCGATTATTGTCGAACACTATACTCTTTCGGTATTGCAATCCTTCATTTATATTGCATCACACTGGGAGCCTGGAGGTTTAGGCTGTTGACTGCATTTTAAATAGACACACAAAAGCTTATATGAAGAGTCTTTTCACTGAATGTCTTTATGGTTATGTGCATATGAGTATCTATTTCTCTCGTTGATTTAGTATTCATCTAGCATCCAGAGTAAGGGTTGTTAAAGCCTTTGTATCTTCCACATGCCATTGTGTGGTATTCAGCTATCTAATGCATAAATGTTTGAGATGTATACAATTGACTTCACCTCCTGTCTTGTCAAATTGATTACTTTCTAGCATTTTGGTAAACAGTATTCCTCCTGGATTTAGATTTAATTCTAGTTCTGCCATTTAAAAAATGTGTAACCTGAGACAAATAAAGTAGCCTCCAAAAGACTAATCTGTAAATTGGGAATAAGATTCATTTCATTGTACTGTTGTAAGAATTACATAAAACATATCCAGTATGAGTCTCAAAATTTTAATTTGACTATAAAACATAGTTACTACTAATGATTATTATGTGAATAAATGCAATATCTAAAATTAGCCTTCCCTATTAAGATCTGGGTAACTTTCTGTTAACAAAAGTCCAGTTATTCAACGAAATATTTATTAAATGGTTAGCACTGTTAAAATTCAAAACATCATATCATAAAAAAGCAGTTTTAGTTCTTCAAAGAAACTCGAAATCTAGAGAAGGAAATCTCTTTGTGTCAAACACCACACAAAGCAATTAGAGAATAAGAAAAAGATAAAAAGAAAAACTCTTCAGGCTCTCTGAAATATAAGCTCCATAAAGGTAAGGATTTTTTGCCTATTTGTTCAGATATCTTCCAAGCACAAGGAACAGTATCAAACATTTAAAAGGTACACAAAAAAGTATATATAGGAATTAATAAATTAATCAAGGACCATGTGCCTGCTTAATTTCAGGCTAAACTACAACATGAACCAGAGGGGAAAAAAAATTGGATCATTAGGATAATTCTTAAGAGAATCCTTATGGAGAGGAGAACTTGAGCCGGGCTGTAAAGAAGGAGTAATATTTAGGGAAAATGTGAAGAGGAGGCATTCAAAACCAGGCCAGGGCAACTCCTGGACTGCCTTTGTTCAGTTGGGTCAAAACAGTAGTACGTTATGTAACAAAAGGGTTTACATCTCTAATTATTTAAGAAAGAAATAGAAGAGGAAAAAAAGGAAAAGGAAAGAGCAGAGCACATTCTGAGTATATATTAAGTGTTTTTTGTTTTGTTTTGTTTTTTCGGATAATAATGAGACATTGCAAAACCACTGGAGTTTGTGAAATGCCTATTAGTTCTGGAATCAGTTTTAGTCCAAATGTTATCTCTTAGAATTTGTGTGATTTTGGACAAGTCCTTTTCCTATGGGTCACCCTTAGCTTCATCTGGAAAATGGGTTCATTACACATATTTTAAGTGATTACTATGGAAATTTATCAAGATAATGCTTTCAAGTACTTAGAAAAAAAACATAGTTTCATAGCACACAACCAGTTCCTAGTGCACAACTGGTAAATGATAGCTCTTATGGTACCTTATAGAGATGTTCTGATGTGATTTAACAAAACACCACTTTCATACTTTGCATATTAGAAGCACTCCATAGTACATAAATGCATTTGATACCACCTACATAAGACTTAAAGTCACCTTAAAAACTTTTATTTTACAATTAGAAATAATATACTCTAAGTAAGGTCATGTTTTATTTACTTTAAAACTTCCTATAGTTACCCATTCACTCAATATTCTTAAGTATCTACAATATGCTAAATAATTTCTATAATGCCACACTAAGATGCAAAGACAAAATAGCTAACAATCTAAGTCAAGGATGAAACAGCAAATAATTCAAACACTAGCTAGTATGCAAGATGCTAATGCCTTGTAGCAGTATGTATGTATTAATATGGAAATAAAGAAAAAAAAAGAGTAATTCTAAGAGTTCTTAGGGTTTTAACATTTGAACTAAGTCATGAAAAATGAGCAAGAGACAAGCTCTGGCTTCATGGCTGAGTAACCTGTGTAGTTACATAGGACCTTGTATTCAGAAGGACTCTATGCATGATTTAATGTTGTGCCTTCGATGTTTTGAAATTTTTATTTTTTAACTTGTGTTTTGTAAGTGAAGTCTAATAGGACAATGGAGAATGTGTGTGAGCAGAGAAGACATGTATAATATACATGTTCACTGTTTCTCGACACCTCATTCACATATAACATTGGAAATAGCACAAGAACACAAAATTCCTGTGGATCCATGGTTTAAGGAGTTTAAGGAGACTCAAAGGGAGCACAAATTAAACATGTAATATCTATGACTGAGTAAGTGGAGGCACTTACAGCCCCTAGAGACAATATTTTTTCATTGTAACTAAGACTTGCTTCCAATTTGGAAAGAAGGCAGTGGAATAATTTGAATGACTAAGGTATCCTATCATATCCTTTCTTAATCATGTTACTTCCTTACATAATTAATCACTTATGCTTAAAATGAAAATAAGGAAAAGAGAGTTTCTCTTCCTTTTTGTTTGTCCTTAGTCATCAGCAAGTTGAAGGTAGAGTATTGGTAGAATGTGTGTGAAATAAAAACAAATGAATTAGAGCAAAAGAAGCAATCAACAAAATGAAAAGACAACCTACAAAATGGAAAAAATTTGCAAATCATGTATTTGATAAGGGGTTAATATCTAAAATATATAAAGAAATTATGCAACTCAATAGCGAAATAAATAAATCATTTTTTTTAAATGGGCAAAGGGCATAAATAGACATTTTTTTCTAAGAAGATATACAAATGGACAACAGGTACACGAAAAAGTGCTCAGCATGAAAAATCATTAGAGAAATGCAAATCAAAACCATAATGAGATATCACCTCACATCTGTTAGAATGGCTAACATTAAGAAGACAAGAGATAACAAGCATTGGTGAGGATGTAGAGAAAATGGAACCTTTGTGCACCATTAATGGGAATGTATATTGGTGCAGCCACTGTAGAAAACAGTATGCAGTTTCTCCCAAAAAGTTAAAAATAGAACTACCACATGATTCAACTATTCCACACTGGGAATATACCCGATAGAAATGAAAACACTATGTCGAAGAGACATCTGCATCTCCGTGTTTATAGCTGCATTATTTACAAGAGCCAAGACAAGGAAACAACCTAAATGTCTGTCAAGAGACATGGATAAAAAAGATGTGGACTATTATGGAACATTACTCGGTCAGAAAAAGAAAGTAATCTTGCCATTTGTGACAACATGGATGAACCTTGAAGGTTTTATGCCAAAATGAAATAGATCAGAGAAGGATAGACTATATAATCTCATTTATATGTGGAGTCTAACTGCCTCCCCCCTCCCCCGCAAAAACCAGCCAAACTAATAGACAAAGAAATAAAGCTTGTAGTTACCAGAGGAAGGGGGTTGAATTGGATGAAGGTGGTCAAAATGTACAAACTTCCAGTTATAAATAAGTCCTGGGGATGTAATTATAATGCATAACATACTAACTGTAGTTAACACTGCTGTGTGGTTTATTTGAAACTTGCTGACAAAGTAAATCCTAAAAGTTCTCATCACAAGGAAAAAAATATGTTTTCTTTGTTTTTTGTATCTATGTGAAGTAATGGATCTTAACTAAATAGTGTGGTATTCATGTCACAATACAGAAAATATAAGTTAAGTTATTGTGCTGTACACATTATGGCACCGTATATCAATTATGCCTCAATAAAACTAGGAAAAAAACCAGATGAGATAGTTGAAAACGATGTTTTCATTGTTCTTTCAAAAGTGAAATACATATGCATGTACAAGCTACAAATACAAATTGGGCAATTCAGTGATTCTACAAATAAGTTAAGTGTTTTTAAACTGGGATTTTAAAACATGACATATTTGCAATTAAACTGTCAATGAACAGTGTAAAGATAAAGTATTAAATTCATGCTAATAATTTAAAATATCAGTTCTTTACTTAAGACATTAAATAGCAAAAAAAAAAAAAAAAACCAAAATGTCTAGAGAGAGAGACTACAGAAGAAAGGAAAAAGTTTTATATTTTAATGTCTTATAAGTATTTTTCCTGCATTTTGAACAATTGGCCTCATATTTTTCACTGGGCCAAAAATTTATGTATCCAACCCTGATGAGGAAATATATTGAGTAATTTTACAAAACAAGTTGTGAAGAGAAGTGGACATGGGATATGTAAAATCCTCTCAGGAAGAAACCAAACAGGTAGACGAGAGTAGGCTGAAATTGCCCTAAAATTTACCTCAGATACCATTTTTGCTCAGGACTCTCCAAGCTATCTAAGAATTAAACTCAATACAGGTAACAGTAAAAGTTTATGACACTCAACTTGAGAAATCTTTCAAGATTCCAACAATTCTTTTGGGAGGAAATATAAGAAATTTGGCCATATTGTCATGGAATTCCTTAAGCACCACTGTTTTAAGAATATTAAAAAAGTGATTGAGCTGATTCACGAGGATTGAGAAAGTAAAGAAGTGCATGACAAGAGGCACATGTGAAAAATGAAGAGTCTGGGAAGAGTTTAAAGCACAATACATGTGCTTTAAACTCCTTTTCTAAAACCAAACCAGCAAACTTGAATTTGTATATGACAGAAGTTATCTCCAGTCATCTATACAATGGTGCATATTGAAATGGGAAATCATGCATGTAGAAATCAGTCAACAGCCATAGCAAGTTAATGATTATTCAACCTTGAGGATTATAAATCAAACCATTTTTAATTAAATAAAACAATTTAATGATGTCAAGACAAAAAGGCATTAGTGCATTTTTAAGATAAATTACAATGGTCTGTCATATATTGAGATGTTAATTGTCAATTCAGAAGTGCTATTGTTTTCATATCCTTCCAAGAAAAGGCAATACATTTAAATCTGATAAAAATATCGATGATTAAATTAAAACTCTCCTCTGAGAAGTAAAACAAAAGATCATCACCACCCAATTGTGTAATGGGTAAAGAATTTGAAAAGTATTTTTCTATATAGTGGGTCTCACCATTGAACCCTATCACAGATATAAATACTCTGTATTAATATATTTTTGGTGATTGAGTAATTTTGATTGAAAGATGTTGATAATGAAACATAAAAAAACAATAGTTAGCATTTACTAATAGCTTTTTATATGCTAAACACATGCTAAATGTCTAACATGTATAATAGTATTTAATACTCAGAAAACTAATTAGGTTTTTAGATACTATTATTATATAACATTTGTATAAGAGACTGAAGATAAGAGAGATCACCCAAATCGGCCTTTTGGCAACAAATTGTCGATTCTCCTCTCCACTGGAACTTTATTTGTTTAAGAATTCTTTAACAGATCAGTTCTATAAATTGCTAAGATATTGAGATAAAAAGAATAAGCTAACATTTAAAACATATGCTATGAAGGGTACAGGGAAGGCTATGAGAGAGTTCTAGAAAAGAAACTTACCTAAAATATCAAGTTTATAGCAAAAATAAAATGCTTAAGAGAGGGAGCCCTGAGGACAAAGGGCCAGTGGGAAACCCTACAAATGCAGACAATGGTAAGATTGCCCTTATTCCAGGTTGCAAGCTCAGTTCATTTGTCAGACCTCTCCCCTTGATCAGGGCAAACTGTATGCACTTGCCATAGCATCGTATGTAGGAACAATCGTCAGTCAAAGTAGGCCTCAAAAGAAATATAACCCTCTCTCTCTCTACCTCTTTGTTTTATTGTTGATTTCTTGTCAGATAGATATTTGTTTGAAAAAAAAAAAACTTTAAATAAGCCACATTTCTAAGCTTTATATCTTCTGGGGTTTGTTTCGTTTAAAAAAAGCATTTTGCAAAATTATCCAAAAAATGTAAATTATTCTTTTTTTGGCCTAATTTTTTTTAATTTTAGTATTTTTTTCTTCTGGAATTTATTTTGATTTTAGGACAGAGGAATAGGCATTCATCATTAGTTATCTTCTGAAATGTCACAAAATGACTTATTAAAAAACCTGTGTTTCCTCACAGATTTTAAGTGCCAATTTTATCATATGCTTAATATTTGTATGATTCTGGATCTATTTCTGGGCAGTCGATTCTGATCCATTGGTGATAATCTATTCCAGGCTGGTATATGCTGCTTTTATTATTATAGCTTTATTATTTATTTAAATATCTGGTAAAGCTAGTCCCTCATCTTTAGTCAGAAACATTCTGAAGAATAAAAGTTATTTTACAAGATTGCTTTTTGCCTTTGAACTCCATAAGCAACTTTCTCTGATTCTTGAAAATCCTGAGACATTTTGTTAAATGATGGTGTTCATTACATTAAAACTTAAGAAGCTCATCAGCTTAGGTTTTTGTTTATATACATCCTTCTTGTGCAGAAATCACATTACATCTTTGTTTTAAGGTTTTCTTATTCTCTATTTAAATACACACTAAAATATTTCCTCCTCTATGGAAAAGACAGTTTCTTTTACCTGGGATTAAATACATGAAGGCTGGCTAAGGAGACTAGGCATATAGAGAGACATGAAAAACTCCAGTTAAGAAAGAACTCAAGGCTCAGGGGAAAAATGGTGCAGATGATAGAGACTTTGTTCATTCTCTCTTGCGACCACATCACAGTTGTGATGGAAACACGAGGAAAACAACAAGCAGAGTTGCCTGAACTCTAGATGAACAACTATGAAGAGAAATAAGAAATTACCCTGCAACAGTTGGAGATAGGAGTGGATGAAGACGTGAGGCTGTACAGTCCCAAACAGATGAATGAGACGGAGACTGCAGCAGTGGCAACCAGTCACTGCATATGCCTCTTAAAGGCGCCATGTCTTTCATAGTGATGGACCTGCTCACTTTGAGCACTAGCTCTGGGTCGGCTGTTAGCGGGGCACCAGGGACTTACAGGGGGACACTGAGCAAGGTCCAGAGGCAAGGCTTTCTCCTGGGCAGAAGTGCCAGCAGTATCCATTGTTCTTCTTTTGAGCCCTCCCCACTCCCAGTATGCGGACTCAGCATTGCCATCAGCTGAGATGTCATCAAACTGTATAACAGAGGTCGCTCTGCCTGGAGGATTCTCTGAAACTCTACCTCTCCCAACTGCAGCCCTACCCAAACCACATCCAGTGGTATCCTCAGTTGAGTCCAGTGCTCCTTGCTGAGCCAATACCAAGACCCACACTGTTGGCAGCTGGCCTCGGTTTCTGATGTGGACTGGTGCGGCAACTATAAGCACAGCATCTGTGGATTGCTTGCTGAATCTTAATAGGTGGCCTTAGAGGGGAACAGATTGGGGCTAGACTTGGCCTGCAGCTGAACCCTTCTCAGGGCTGTGCCACTGGACACCTACTACACAAAGCCACACTAATAAGACTGGGAGACTTAGGATCTTTGCTTAGTACATAGAAAAGACATGGAAAGGCAGCCAAAATGCAGAGTTCGAAACACTGGTTATAAAGATGCTCAATTAACTTATGGGAAGTGTAGATGAATTCAGTGAGAAGTTTAACAAAGAGATAAAAACATAAAAATGGAAATGGAAATTATAAAAGGGAACCAGTTAGAAATTTAGAACATATTATCTGAGATGAAGAGTATATTAGAGGGACTCAACAATCTTTCCTTTTTTTTTTCTTCAATTATTCAAAAACAGAATACAGTCAGTTGGACCATGGTGGACACATGACTCATGGTGGCCCAGTCAGTATTACTTCCTAGGGATTCTGAGTTTAGAATAGAGAGAAAACCAGTCTCTCTGGGTGATTTTATGTGAAAAACATGATCTCACAAGCTTGGAAACCTCTTTATACCTGTCATGTGAAGTAACGAAGTAGTGCATGCTGATTTGCTCATAGAGAGAAGTCAGGCAAGAACAGAAGGGACTTGGGAAGCAGTGAGGAGAACCAAGGTAGCTTTCGAAGTCCCAATCTCAATAACTTTTTGAGGCTTAGCTAAACTGATCTTGTGCTCAATGAGACATACCTGAGTGTTTTCACTAAGCCCCCCTCCTCTTTCGTTTGGCTTAAATTAGCTATGATTTGCAATCAAAAGATCTCCAGGTAAACCCAGATAGTGGCTACATTAATAGTGTTTCAGACCCAGGTACAAATCTCAAACCTATGATTCGGGCAAATTGCCTAACTTCTCTAATTATTGAGTGTCTTCAACAATAGAGCTTGGATTTAAAACCTATCTTAAAAATTATGAAGAGGGTTGTAGACTAATTTCGTGTGCTCAAATAGGCTCCTACCAATTTTTAAGAGCCAAATGTTAAATATTCAAAAATTATACCACATGGTTGTTAATCCTGTTAATAGCTTGAAATTAGCCACGCTAGAGTATTTACACCACAAAAATTGGCACATGTTATTTTAAAAGCTGCCTTTTTTTTTTTTTAGGCCATTTACCAGCACACCACTAATTATAATAATGGTTGTAAAGTGCTTAGCATACTGTCTGGCTCATCAAAAGCAAGCAATAAAATGTTTTTATTATTATTAGAAAATTATACCGTGTATTCTACATCAGTGAGCCTAAAACCATCTAACAGTTTATATTACTAAAACATATACCAAGTGTCATTAGCAAATAGGGAAACCATGTTCATAGTAGTTTATTCAAACTGCAAAGAAGGGCATTGCTTTAGGTCTTCCAAGAATGAGACACCAGGAGAAATTAAATAGTCAAGGACTCTCTTAGGGGAAAGATCTATTGAAGAAAACGAACAAGAAGACTTGGAGAGCCATCAGACTGTGATGCAAGTGGACCTGAGTGAAGGAGAAAGAGAGAAGAAAATGAATGGAAGCCAGCTAGACTGCCAGATCTTGCAAGAAAGGTTTGGCAAAACCACTGAGGGATCCTCAAGGCAAAGCCCTGCTTCTCCCTAGGTGGGTTGGCCTTAGTGTCCCGACAGCGGTGGTCATTGGCTGGGAGCAGCCCACGGAGGAATGGTCTCAAAATCAATGCAGGACCAATTTCCAAGCTCAGCAGCTGTGGGACCTTTGCTCACAGACTCCCCCTGCTGTTGGAGGTCGGCCGGGCACATTCTTCCAACTGCCGCAGAAGTAACTACATTTCATTTATGTTAGCTTTGATGATCCTGCATTTGTTCTCGACTTTAGTGTGCTTAAAAATCAACAATAGTAGATTAACCAACAATTAAAATACATATTCTTGGGTCCCTGACCATGAATGTATTTTTAAAATGCACCTCAAGTAATTCTGCTATAGTGGAATAATGTAAAACCACATTTGTAGAGGATTTTTTTTCCCTTAAAATTATAAGGTAATATTAATCACCTTACCCCTTTGGGAGTATACTGTATATACCTGCAAAATAATAAGACTGATTGTTGGGATTAATACAGGGAAACAAAACAACAATAAAACCTGGCTCATTATTTGGAGTCATTGTATCCTTACTGCCTGAGTGTGTTTTCCATCTGTGTCTCATCACATTTATTCTAACCTAGTTTTCATTGCGTGTACAAGGACAGTGCTCCCGGTGAGTTAGTTTCATTTTTAAATGGCTTCTTTCTTTTCAGTGATTATACTTTCGCTACTTTTATTGTTTTGATACCATTTATTTTGCCCACATCTTGTGTTTCTCTCTTCTATTTTCAAAGCCACCATTCTAATCCAATTGTTTACCAAAAAAAAAAAAAAAGAGATTCTTGAGATTATTCCATTAATGGTCTTCCAATTTTCAAGATTTTTGTTCCCTCTAGTTCATCTCACAGAAGAGCTTTTTTAATATCCAAACTGTATTACTGAAATCTGCTACTCAATATCTTTGCCAGTTAAACTAACTCTACACTGTCATTTAGTCCCTTGTATTGTACTTAGCATATATAGTTCTACATTTCCTAATGTGGGTCTTTTAAAAAAACTATATAATAATGATTACTATGATCTTTGGTAAAATAAATTTGAGAAATAATGGTTGGAACAAAAGCTAACAGACTAGTTTACTTAAAGCTTCAGCCCTGTAATATGCTAAAGTGTAAGTGAATTTTTAGGAGGGATATACAATATGACATGTTTCAAGACTGGTGGTCTGCAAAAAACATTTCTGTGAAAATTCACCTGATTTTATTTTCTGCCGTTTGAAGGCACTAATGCCTTCAAATATACCTCCTCTGCACACTCGAGTTCATTATCGTGTCTATATCTTTGCTAGGTGCTTCCCTCATCCCAATTCAAGTATTTTATTTTATTTTTTGATATAAGATTGACCTTGATACAGGAGATGATGTAAAGTTTGTGATACACCAAAGACTCAGATAGGCTTTCTCCTCTTTATATTGCTGGGTTCAGTAACTTTGAAAAAACTTTTGAAAATTGCCAGCCAGCAATGACATGGACTTTATTCTTTGATCATTTTATTTATAGTCAATGAATCTTGCCTCTTGATTGTATTACATTTAATACTTTTCTAATTGATTCACTTGGTTAATTCTTGCCTCCCCTAGAACACTATGTACATTTCAAAAGCAGTTTCATAATTTATTTATGTTCTCTCTAGCACTCAGCAGAATGTAATGTGCTATTTATGAGTGGAGTTTACCGAATTGAAAAGGATTGGTGGGAGGAGGGTCTGGAAAGATGCAAGAATCAGAAATATAAGCAGAGGGACTCAGAAGTCGAGAATGTGGGATGCAGTGTCTAGCTAAGCAGAAAGCAGAACTGCAACAGAATGATGAGTCCACAGTGTACAATGGATCACATGAATGTCTCTTTAATGTTGCTACTTGGCCAGCTTCACTTTGCATTGAATCGTGAAGTCTTTTACTGTTCGCAGACATTTGCTAATTGCAACATTTGGAAAATAAGCTTTTCTCTATAATAGCCAAAATATTTCAAGCCAATGAAGCCCACTAAAGCCTATCACAATTTAATTCATCTCAGACTGACAACCTCTGTTTGGGTTTTTAATATAAGATAAAAGGCACACTCTCCATTTATAATAGTTGTGAAATATTGCCTCCAGATTTGTGTGGGGGCTAGAGGGAGAATATTAAGTTAAAGTAAAAGAATTTTTAGATTGAAAAGTTACTTGTGAGAGAAAACGGCTAACACATACTTGACAATGTATTTCTTTTGAAAATGGAAATTTGAAATCATTACAACTTCAATGTGTTATCCCCATAATAACCCAGCTGATAGCACCAGCATCTATGTGATAAGAGCTTCCAAGAAAAGTGAAGCAAAAGTCACTTAGAGTGACCTGTTAAGTGAGGAACTCTAAGACTGACAGTTATAAAAACAGTGAAGGGTCAATTTTGTGCACTTTGACTCATTTGACTCAAGAGGCTTTACTAAGGACTTAGAGACTGTTAGATAACCTTCAAAAGATTTTTTTTCTTTCCTTTTTTTTTTTTCCTAAATAGTGACACTGGAATTGTTAATTAGAAGAGATTATCTGGAATAAACTCACATAAACTCTAAGTAAGATATTATGGATGGAATGAGATTAATAATATAGTATTTGACAGGAGCAAGAGACTGATTTCTAGCTTCTATCTTCTACGTTTCACCCATTTCCTAAATATAGTAATATCCATCCACTGGGTACAATGGATGGTGGAAGAGAGAGGTAATAAATCAGGACATGGAGACCAGCTATAGTTGATGGGGGCTGTAGCTTCTCATGCTAACTTATTGGTTTTACTCACCAAGAAGGTCTCTAATGAACTGGGATAAACTATTTGGAGAACTCCTTTTGCATAAACTGGAAATAGTTAGAGCCAGTAATAAAACTGCATTGAAAGGTCATTCTTCCCTAGGATTACACCCAAATTTTGAATCTCACACCTTTTATAGTGAGGACAGGCTTGTCATGATCCAGTAGCAAGTTGGAGGAGAAGAAAATGCTAGTGGTAGAGCTTTTGTTTTTCAACACAGCCTTATGTATGTATGTTCTTTTTGGTAAAGCTCTACTTCTAGAAACTGAGACCACGTCAAAAATTTTGATATTGATCAATGGATGAGAGAACTCCGGGCAGTGCTGTGAAATCCTTTGCTCTGGACCTCTCCTTTTAAATGAAATAAGAGCAGCACTGGTCTTCCTTTCTATAGAAAATAACATTGCATAAAAATGAAATGTGATTTTATTGAAAATTTTTTACAACCATCCAGTTATTTCTTTATAAAAATCTTGTAAACAATTGAAGCAAATTATAGTAGCTTAAATGTACACTTTCCCACCATATCTTTGTCCTTAAAAAGTAGTCATGTGTATGACGTTCTAAGACAGTCTATGGTGTTCTACTGAATACAAATGTTTTTCTTTATAGAGTAATAGAGAGACAGAAAGAGCAAGCTCCTATACACAGAAGGTAGAAAAAATACCTGGGGGAATGAACTGTCATAAGTTTAATCAGTATCTTAAACTTTATGAGATATAGGTAAAATAAAATCTTTGAATAAGTATCAGACCATAATTGAAGTCCCCCTTTAGCTCTTTCTGATTCACATAAATAAAGTACCAAGAGGTCTGGATGTCACCAAATATGAGCCCAAGGGTCTTTCCGTTACACTATGACCTTAAAAGTATTGTGTTTGGCTTGAGGAAGGAGGGTGGACATTTATGCCTCATAATCTCCTGAAAGATAACCAAACCTGTTAAAAAAACTACATAGAATCAATCTCTTTTTCCCGTGGACCCTCCGTAATGCCTCTCAAAGTGCCAGGCTCAATTCGTTCAATTCTCAAAAGAATTTTGAGGCTGACTTTATCTTTAAACAAAACTGTACTACTTCAACCTACACAGAAATTTTCCCTTAGATCTCTGGCACTTTTGGAAGCATGCAAGACTTCAGACTTGTTCTAATATATGTAATGATAATAATAACTAACATTTATGGTTCACTTACTATGTGTCAAGCTCTTTACATATTAAAATGACTTAAGTCTCATGACAATAGAGTGAAGTGAATATCATGATAATTGTTATATTCCATTTGAAAAAAGTGGTCAAAGAACTTGTAAAAGTTGGTCAAGTTCACATTGCTAGGCAGAGAAAAAGGCAGAGTTTGCACCCACTGTGTGTTCTTTCGCTTAAGCATACAATATACTGCCTCAAAAATGGTGCAAACCATGGCAAAGCAATGGGTCAATAATTTTTGGATGCTGTTCACGAGAGGGCACAACTCTCAAGGAGGCTATGGCAGTAATGGTTACAGGGGTCACTGACCTCTGCTCTATTATACACGTGGAGAAACAATACATGAACAATTTGCTAAAGCAGAGTTTTCCCTTGGAAGAGTGATAGGAGATACATTTCAAGAAATAGGTAGAGATCATAGTCTAGACATGTTTATGTCATGCTGAAGTGTTTGAAATTTATCTTGTACATCATGATAAATAATTAAATACAGATTCTATAGAGTGGTAGATGCAATTTGGATCAGAAGATAAATCTCTGTTGGGAAAATTTCTGAGAGAAACTGAAGGTGAGAAGAACTAGTTTGAAGGTTGTCAATATAAATCAGAGATTAAGTAATGAGAGTCTAAATTGCAGTTGTTAGGAGAGAAACGGAAAAGAGGTAACAGTTGTGTGAGCTTTCACAAAGGAAACTTGATTATTTCTACAAATCAATGACTCATAAACTATACCCGATTCCCACATTATTTAAAGGTCAAGTAATTAATGGTGCTATTTGTAATACAACTTTTGGAATACAGCTGTGAAAATCCAGGTGAGGTCACCCACTCTTCACCTTAATCAATTCCTGATTTGAAGTCTGCTCTATCCACTAGCTGTGCTAACCTCCCTAAGAACCCCTCTCAGATCTGTGGTTAAATCATTCTAAAAGAGTTAAGCCAAGAGTGATGAAAAATGTCATGTGTAAATCTCTGAAAGACCTTTATCCCTCTTCTCTAGGTGTATAATATTTTTTATAAAGCCATGAGAAAAACAATGTGAAGGATACCTTCATATGTATCTGAAGAATATATTAAAGTACATTAATTTAGTTCTTGAGGGGGCGTTTTTCCTAAAGGATCAGTCAGAGTTAGTTCATGTCTGTGTTCAGTAAACCCGAATGTATGCTGACCTCACTCAGGACACATCAATTCCTTCTACAGCCTGGGGCTATCGTCTCTATGTACTATTGCCTCCTAGCCAAGCCCAGGAATGGGATATCTGCCAAGGGTCATCTTCTTCACTTGCTTCCAGATGCTTTCCTTCTAGCTCTGTGTTGGTATCTGGAAAGGCCAACACTTTGGTCTGAACCAATGTTGACTACTGTAGTCATCGATATAAAACCCATCTGGCCTTTGCCACTATCACTGATACATACCTGTCTCTCACATTCCTTCCTGTTCCTTGAACTTTCACAATACCAAACTCTTTTATAGGGCTGCTAGTTTTTTCCTACTTTGGGCATGATGGTTGGGCAATGGTTCTAATATTGCCAACCTAATATCTATTAATAAGTCTTACAACAAATTACCTTCCTTTTAATATGAATCATGAAAGTGTGATCCTGCTACTGCTTAGCTTTCTAGTGCCATCTAGGTACAATAAAATGCTTACAGTTCTGATAAGTCCCAATGGTTTTGCTCACGTCTGCAATTTATCATGTAAATTGTTTTCCCCTCTTTCATTCTCTCTGTTTCCTTAACTGCTATGATTTATCATGTCTTAATGTAGATATTGCCTCCTCTGATAATGTATCCCTGACCACTAAGACTTTGATTCCTATCCTTCTTCTGAACTTTCATGGCAATTTGAATTTATAGAAAATATAGAGCTTTAAAATTTGGAATCTCACAACCTGATTTCAAACTTAGATATTGCCACTCACTAGCTCTGGAAAGTTGAAAAGTTACTTTATCTATCTCTGATTTGTCTTCTGTGAATTTGGAAGAATAATCCCTACATCATAGATTTATGGCAAAGGTTGATTGGAATATAGATATAAAAACTATGTAAAGTTCCTGGAACTGTAATTTTTAAGTGGCATTCTGTCACTCTCTTTTTAATGAATATAGGCATCCCTAGTGTGGTCTGGCAATAAACCTCAGGTCCTAGTATAGCCTCTCTGCTGAATCAAGCTCATCAGTGCTGAAGCATATATAGTCCAAATCCTTCTGAGAGATGTTTAACTAGGAGAAGTAAATTGAAAAGTCTCTGCATTTAAACATCTCAGATTGCTCAAGTTCTCAGCTCCAAGGTGGGAAACTGTCGACACAGCCCAAACATATTCAGAGACTAGATGTCATAACTTTTACGGGAGGTATGAAGGAATTTGCTTATGCCCCTTCACCAACTGCTTTATTTTATATCCCCACAATGTTGTGTTTTATCATAATAGGACTTCTCATCATTCGCCAGTTCTGGAACACAGAGGGCACATGAGCTAATTATCTGGAATGTGTAGATATGACTTCCACTAGCTTTTTGCCTCCAAGAAGGCAGAAACTCAGTTCTTGAGTAGTCCTGGTAGCATGTAATTTGTATGTAGTTGCCTACAGAATTCATCTCCCTTGATTTTTATGTCTAACCAACCACCAAGAGGCTGAGTTATTTCCAAATTTTATTTCCAATGAAAATTGGGCTAAAATAAGTTATTGCCCTTTAGCAAAAGGTTATTCTTTTTAGCAGAAGGTTCTTCTAACATCATTATATGGATGTTTTCTTTGCTACCAGAAGAGCAGATAAAATCGTTTGATGTTGGGAAGGTATTTGCTTTTCCTCAGGAAGTAAGGAAATGAATTTCTCCGATAGCTGATAAGAAAACATTTAAAATCAAGTTTGACATAAATTAGTAAATATTAGTAAAAGAAACCCAGCAATATATTTGAAACACAACCAATTTGTTGTGACAAACTTTTTTAGGGATGCTTTAAATATAAGCTTAGTATTCACTCTTAGGAATCTAAGCAGCACATAAACATCCATTGTCTCAGCCTTAGAAATAAAATATTCCTCAGATTTCTTGATGCAACAAGCCTAGTCTGAATTCACCTCAATAAAAGAAAAATTTATTCTCCTGTAGCTCATTCTGAGAAATTTAGTTTAACAAAATAGATTGGATCTCATTTCTGTTCTAACAACTAACACAAGGCGACAGGACTGACATCATATTCAAAGGTCACTTGTAGTTAAATGCTTCCAACATTTCTCTTTACGTGATAATCTTTTGATGGGTATATTATGAGGTTTTAGCATTTAGTCTTTTTAAACAGAGATGTGATGTTGTTATTTTGAAAATCTGATAGTAAGAAATGTTACCGAAATATTGAAGGTATCTTGACAGTGAGTAGAGGCTCTCCTGGTATCTCACTCTGTAGCCTCACTGCATTCTATATGGCTTAATTGCCTGGGCCATATATATTGGTCGCATTAAATCTTAGGGACCTGTTATAATACTCCATATTTCATGTATTTTCTTAATAAAACAACAAAACCTCAGTGCACAATAATATTAAAGACTATAAACTAATTACTAAAAAGATAATATCACAGCCAGTTCTTTTTCTACTTTACTAAAATAAGAAAGAAATCAAATGATTTGGGCTTGAAAGAGGTAAATTAAACACAAAAAAAAGGTCTTCTCTGATTATGTGGGTTGATTAGTAGGCACTAGGACAGGTACGAAAGCAGCCTGAGACCCACTCCTATAACGACCTGTGTACTATTTAAAGTTGGAAATATAAATTAGATGGTCACTTCATGCCTTTTTCGATTTTATAAGTTTACAACAAAATATTCATTATTCCCATTAATTCTTAAAATACAGGAAATGATTGGGCCATGACATTCTCTCTGCCTAAAAATTTGACTTTTTAAAAACTAAGCCATCTATATTATCCGACCTCCACCACTATGATTTGCCAACCCACCATTTGTGACCAGAATGGTTTTATATTGAACACCATAATTATTTCAAAATAGAAACAAAGGATAACAAATAAATGTTTTTTTTCTACAGAGAGCCCTCCTTAAGCTAAATGGTAAGAGCCTCTCTCTGTAGCATCCCTATATCTTTTTCTAACATGACCTCTTTCTTCTCTTTACTGCCTACTTGCAACCATCCTAAGGGCTCCATCACCAATATGCACTAAGACACTGATTCCAGTTACAATCTCTGAAAAGCCTGAGATCTCTCCTGATTTCATTTTCCGTGTGGGAAAACAAAAATGAAACCATCTTATCTTCTTGGACCCAAACCTCTGAGAATGTTGCTCTAAAATAATGTATCTAATAATACACTTTTAGTAATTATGACTAAAGTAAAAGTTCACTGAACTCTGGTATGTGAGCTGGTGCTAGCGTCCTCGGAGAGCCACCTATGTATGCATATTAAGGACACTTGGCTTTACCCCCGAGAACTGGCTTCCATCGAGGGTCTGAAAGTAGCAGGTCTCAGGAGAGACCTAATAACAGGGTTTTCTCATCTGTTAGACCAGCAATTCCAAACTGAACGCTTAAACTCTTTATCACCAAAATCCAATAGAATATCCTGCTCACAGTCACCCATTTTTCTATTGTGTTATTTTTTAATTGATTTGTGTGGACATTCTGTATACAGACCACAGTTTGCTACAGATGTTTCAAATATCTTCTAATCTGACCCTTATTTTTGAACTTTATTCTGTTGTATAAAATCTTTTGATTTAGATTTTATTTTATTTGTGATTTTAATATCATGTTTAAAAAATACTTTTTGATACTCAGGTCATTAAAAAAGTTTTATGTTTTCTACTAGACCTTCATTTCTCCAAATCTGGAGAGATATTGTAACTCTAATGTTTGATGAATATAAGTTGCAAGGGGTAACTGTAGGATAACATTTCTAAAAATGTTTAAAAGGCTTTAAGCAGATACTCAGTAAAAATATTAAAATATAGTCAAGAAGGTACAATCAAAACCATGATTGTGGTTGATTCTGAAGCAGTAGAGAGAAGATGGCACAAAGAGTAATGTCACATTATTTCATTGATTTCATAAAAATTATTAATTAAAGAAAACATGACAATATAATAACATTTTCTAATTCTAGATAGTGGATAACAGATGTTTATTATATTCTCTGAATTTTTCTATAATAAATTCTTATTTAAATGGTGAAACAAATATTTATGAGATCTGTCTTATTTAACCCTGAGTTACATTCACACTGTGCCTGTAATGTAATAAAGAACAAGCTCAGAGGAGCTTATATTCTAGCAAAAATCATAGCAATAACAACAATAGCAATGGCTATGACTATTTATTAACATTTACTATTTAACAAATCTCAAATATTTTCCATGCATCATACTATTTATTCTAATAGTGAGATAAATGTTATTATTATATATGAAATTTTATAGATAATAAATTCCAGAATGAGAAAAATCAAATAGTTCAGTGTCACAAAACTAGTGATTCTGTAAGAATTTGAAAATTGGACCAAATGAACTTGCTTTAAATTTCAGTGTAAATGACAGAAATTCTAAAAATTGCCCCTGAAATGTTACACCTTAATCTTGAGAACCTGTGCATTTGATGACTATCACTGCTGTGATTATGTTGTATTATATGGCACAACAGACTTTAACATGGGGAGAGTATCTGGACGGACCTAACCTAATCACATGAGTCTCTATAAAAACAGAAAGTTTTCCTCAGCTGGTGGCAGGGAGAGAGATTAGAAGACTGAGGAGAACTTAATGTGTTGTCACTAGTTCGAAGGTAGAGGGGGCCACATGAGAAGGAATGAGGAGGGTGACCTCTAAGAGCAGAAAGTAACCCCCAGATGATAGCCAAAAGGAGCAAGGACCTTAGATCTGAACCCACAAAGAAATAGATTGTGAATTTAAAACTAAATTTTTTCCTCAGATCTCCAGATAGGAGCCCAGCCTGGCTGTCCCATGATGTGGGACATAAACAAAGAATGCAGTCAAGTCTACATGGACTTGTAATTTATAGAACTATAAGACATTAATAACTATTGTTGTAAGCTGCTAAGTTTGTGGAAACTTGTTATAGTAAAAATAAAATATAGAGTCTGTGTCTGCAACTACCATGTGATGCTGTCCCCTTATACATGTAACCCCCCAAAATCTGTCTCTTAGTTTTCAAATTAAACTTCGAAAATTATACCTACTATCATTGCTAATTCAAATACTGCTATCTACGACTATGACTACTACAATGAAAACTGCTACTACTACTAAAAACAATAATAATAATTTCATATGTAAGCTTACCATGTGTCAGGAGCTAGACAAGCCCCAATTATAAACATTATGATTTAATAAGTCTGAACAGAAGTAGAAATCTGCATGTTTAGACAATTCCTAAGATAATCATCAAGATTAAGAAACAAATGGGTTTTGTACTATTATAGGTTGAATCGTTTCCCAGCAAAATTCATATGTTGAAGCCCTAACCTGCAGCACCACAAAATGTGACTGTATCTGGAGACGGGACATTTAAAGAGGTAATTAAATTTCAGTTAGGTCATTGGGGTAGGTCGTCATTCAATATGATAGTGTCCTTATAAGAAGAGGGAATTTGGACACATAGAAAACCCCCAGGGATGCACATGCACAAAGAAAAGACCAGGGCAAGAGGCAAGCTAAGGAGAGAGGCCTCAGAAGAAACAAACTGTGAATACTTGATCTTGGACTTCAAACATCCAAAGCTGAGAGAAAATAAAAGTTATATTGTTTAAACCAGGAGTCCCCAACCTTTTTGGCACCAGAGACCGGTGATCCTATGAGAATCTAATGCCTGGTGATCTGAGGTGGAGCTGAGGCAGTGATGAAGCTTTGCTAGCTTGCCCGCCTCTCACCTCCTGCTGTGAGGCCTGGTTCCTAACAGGCCACAGACCAGTACTGATCTGCAGCCTGGGGGTTGGGGAGCCCTGGTTGAAACCATCCAGTCTCTTGTATTTTGTTTTAGGTGTCCTAGCAAATCGATACAGTTACCATTTATTAATTTTTATTGGGATTTTTGGGGTCCTTATTTTATATTGGAAGTATTGGAAAGTCAGACATTTTCAGTAATTTCCTAAGATTGCACATCTAGGTATTAGTATTAAAGCTTGGATTCATACTTAGTTTGTTTTGCTTTCAGAATCCAAGCACCATTATCTCTCTCTTCTTCGTCATGATACAAAATTTCTACTGCTAAAGCATTGATTGTAATTTATGCAGATAAATCAAAATGTCATGTATCACCACCCTCCAAAACTACACAGAAAACGTATTTATAAAAATCTTTTGAGTATTTGAACATCTCATAGAACTTAGTAAGTTGTTAAATAAATTCTCATTAATTTCTTAGATGTATATACATTTCTCTTTTTTTTTAAATTCAGGAGCAAAATTTAATTGTGACATTTCCAAGACTGATAAACACAGAAAGGCAGTATTTTATGCATTAACTAGATGAAACATAACAAATTCCCTTGAGTCGTTTTATATTTGAAATATACTCTAGTCATGCTTTACATGAAATAATTAAAATGGAGTAGAAACTATATAAATCAGAATGATTTTCTTCTAAAATAGTCAATTAATGTCAAAAATGTAGTGTTGAGTTATATAACTTGGAAAAGAAGTTAAGATAGCTAAAGGAAAATCATGTTTATGAGATGAGAACTTCATTTTTAAATTTTTAGAAATTATTAGAAAGAGACAGTTTGAAAAACTCCATGTCTACAATTCCATTTTATTATGATATTCTACATTTTATTAGAAAAGTTTTCTTTAGGTTTACTATTATATTCAACTAAAATTTTACTTTTGATTATATTAAAAGTATTATAACTGCATTATTAACATAAATAACAAAATTTTTCATATTATAAGTAAAAATCCAAGTCTTTTATTCAGCCAGCATTTAACATACTAATTATAGACAATATATTACCATTATTCTGAGCTTATGTTCAAGGTCTATGATGAGACCCCTGAAACAAGTAATGACAAATATATGAAAACCTGAGATCAAAGATGAGTAACAGAAAACATAAGACAAGAGGAGAAAACAGGATTTTAGAAGCAAATTGCTAAAAAGGAAATGCTTGAAAATTTCTTTTCAATTTAACAGGTAAATTGAAGAGAGTAAAAAATGGACCTCATTTCATGTAAAAAAAAAAATAGCAATATTCGATCCTTGCTAATGCAATCAAAATGGTTCATTTAGAACAAATCTGCTGCTTATTTTAAGAAATAGACTCATGATATCACCAACTATTAAATATGAGATTGTTATGAGGTCAGTTTTTAAATGCAGTCTGTTTACATAAGACAGTCAGGTACATTGCCTTTTTAACATTAAATATAGCTAAATTTGACTTTAGGGGTTTTTTGTCTGTTACATATGATTAAATAATATGATGACTAAAATATATATTCTAGCTAAGATCAAGATGAGCTCATTACTGTCTAATGCCTGAAATGTGCCTCTGTTTGCAAACTGAAATCAGCATTTCAAAAATTAAAAGTAGTAATATTTGAAACGGCTTTTAAAATACATGTAAAATTCACCACGAAGAAAAGAAAAAGATATTACACAGTTTTCCTCAATTATAAGCTGCCTCAAAAATTATATTATTTGGATGAAAATGTCTATTTTATTTCTTCCCACTCTGCCTACTATATTCCATTTTCAGCTTCATTGAATCACTTTATCTAAGACATAAGCATCTTTTGGAATCAAATCAAGTCCATTAAAAATAAATAAGGAAACTTCAGACACAATACAATCATGAAATACTAAAAATTATGTGAGTGTATCAGTCAGGATTTACTTGGAGATGTAGAATATAATGAATATTAAGGGAATGAGTGGTTTATTATAGGAAACAGAAGACTAAAAGGGAGAGTTGGAGGATCAGCAATTACCAACCAGTCTGCTATAAGAATGAGTGCAGATGGTTAAACTGGAGCTTGCAGGTAAACGTGAGAAATCAATCATGTTGAGCCATCCATAGAAGTAGCACAGTGATAGGGACGATGTGGCAAGATCTAAAGGAAACTATTGTCTCAGTGTAAGTTGAGATAGCTCTGTGTGGAGTATCTTGTATGGTGGCCCTGAAGCCACTATTGGTCAGTAGGGCTAGCAATAAGGAAGACAAGCTGAAAGCAGAGCAAAGGAAAATGAAGATAAGCTGAAATGGGACCCTCTGTATCTGTCAATCATTGTATCCAATCACAATGATGTTCCGAGATTTTACTAACTTTATTGTATCTCACAAGCATACAGTGAAGGGGATTTTGGAAAATGTAATTCTGAGCCTTAATTAAGTTGAGACAGCATGATCCCCCACAGAAAAGGAAAAGATGGTGGCTCGGTTAGAGATATCCTAACATATGGTCAAAAGGATCTCAGAGTTGTCCATAAATTAGTTTAAGAGTGTTTGTGAAACCATAAAATTAAAATTATATAATAAATATATGAGTAAATGAATATGCATTTTTCCTTGGTAGTTTTTTTCGGTGTTTTCATCTGGTCATATGAGATACTTGAGGTACAAAGAGATTTAAAAACATTTTTTTTCTAAAACAACCCTTTTCACAAATGTGAAATCTATCATTTGCCAAATCTTACATAACTAATTGGTAACAGAAGCAGTAATTCATTTTCTTTATTTGACATTTTATTTTTTGTGTGAATGAAATAAAAGAAGAACCAGAATTTTAAAATGAAAAGAAAGTTATTTTCTTGCTTTCAAGAAATTTGTAAAATAGGTAGACTAGTAGGAACACTTACATGTAAATTTTATATTAACAAAAATTTATAAATATATTTATATGCATATGTATATATAATAAATATATATCAAAGAGAGCTACTATGCAGTGTTTTACAATTGTCAAGAACTGCAACAACATTGATGAACTTTGAAGGCATTATGCCAAGTGAAATAAGTTAGAGAAAGACAAATACTATATGCTCTCCTCTATATGTGAAATCTAATCTAAAATAAACAAACAAAATATAAAACTTATGGGAAAAAAGATCAGATTTGTGGTTACCAGAGGCAAGGGATGCTGGGTGGGGGAATGGGATGAAAGTTGTCAAAAGGTACAAACTTTTAGTTATAAGATAAATAAGTCCTGGGATTGTGACATACAACATAATGATTACAGTTAACACTGTTCTATGGTATATTTGAAAGTCACTAAGTGAATAGATTTTCAAAGTTCTCATCACAGGGAAAAACTTTTTTTTTATCTGTATGAAATGATAGATGTTAACTAAACTTATTGTGCTAATAACTTCACAATATATGTAAGACAAGTCTTCATGCTGCATACTTTAAACTCATACAGTGCTGTGTGCCAATTACATGTTAATAAAAGTAAAAGAAAAAGAATAAAAATAAAATAAAATGATATATGGAGCATAAACTCTGCAGGAGTTAAAGGAGAAGAAAATCCTGCAATATGTAACAACATTGATGAACCTTGACTACATTATTCTAAGAGAAATAAGCCAATAACAGAAGGACAAATACTGCATGATTCCGCTTATATGAAGTATCTAAAATAGTTAACCTCATAGAATTAGAGTAGAAAGGTGGCGGCTAGGAGCTGGGGAAAGGGGAAAATGGGGGTTGCTAATCAATAGGCATAAAGCTGGAAGTATGCAAGATGAGTAAATTCTAGAGATCTGTTGTACAACATCATCCACACATTTAACAGGACTGTATTGAACACATAATTTTTTTAATGAGGTAGATTTCATGTTAAGTGTTCTTACCATAAGAAAATACAATAATAATAATAATAATAATAGCATTAATAATAATAAAAGAATTAGTATGACTTGCTCCATTTTGACAGTGGTATTTGAAGCAATGAGAATAGTGTATGCAAAAGATGTTACAGAAAGAAGCACATTGTTTTCATAGCTATGAAAAATATGTAAGGCTAAAATTTAGCTTCAGTATAAAATCTAAAGGGGAAATTATGTTTAAACCAGAAGTTGAAAAGTAGAAAAAGAATATTACTTAATTTCTCACAACCTACCAATCCATTGTCCTGCTTATAAAAACGCACAGTTTAGAATATCTAAAGAAAGTTTAAATTGTGCAAGTAAGGATTGCACGTATCATTTTATTTGACATTTATACTAACATAGCTAAATGTGACAGTGATAAAATATATGGACTCTGGAGTCAGATACACATGGTTAGAATCCTGGCTCCATGACAGAAAGATAATAGACATTAGGCAATTTACAATGATAATTAATTTTCCAGTGTTTTCTAGAATTTTATTATCTATGTACTTCAGATAAATTAATTAACCTTTTTAGGTCTCAGTTTTCTCATATGTAAAATGGGAATTATAAGTCATTATTGCTTAGATAAAATAGGTGAAGCTATTATTAAAATCCATAAAACATGTAATATTATCAATTAGTTTATGTTTTAATGTTCTAGCCAGAGGGAACAGCATGTGTAAAGATGATGAGGTGGAAATTTGGTGTATTTAAGGGACAGCAGAAATGAGGCTAACCTCAATGGACACTAGTGGAAAAAAAAAGATTGCTATATAATATGGTAGAGACAAGAGCAAAATCCAGAGAATGTAGAACTTCATAGACTATGGGATAGTGCGCAGGTTTTTCTTCCAAAGATTTCGTTCTGGCCAATTAATTATCCCCCAATAGCAGACTACAAATTCTTTTCAAGTGCACATGGACCTTCTCCAAGATCAATCATGTTAGGCTACAAAACAAATCTCAATGAATTTAAAAGTATTGAAATCACACAAAGTACATTCTCTAACCATAATGAAATAAAATTAGAAATCAATAAGAAAAGAAAATTTGGGTAATTCCAAACTACGTGAAAATTAACACCACACTTCTAAATAGCCAATGAGCCAAAGAAGAAATAAAATGGTACATTAGAAAATAATTTGAGATGAATTAAATAAAAAACACAACATAACAATACCTATGGAATACAGTGAAAACAGCATTTGAGAGGAAATGTATAGCTGTGAGTGCCTATATTAAAAAATATATATCTGAAATCAATAACATAGCTTTTTGCGTTAAGAAACTAGGAAAAAACAGCAAATTAAATCCATTCCAAGCAGAAGGAAGAAAATAAAGATTAAACCAGAAATAAATGAAATTGAAATTAGAACAATAGAGAAAAATCAACAAAACAAAAAGGTTATGCTATCAAAATACTGACAAAATTGGCCAACTTAAAAAAAAAACAATTAGGAATAAAATAAAGAAGAGAAATTATTATACTCAGAAATTAAAGAGAGGACAAAACTACTGATTTTATAGAACTATGCCAACAAGTTAGAAAACCTAAATAAAATGAAAAAATTCCTAGAAAGACACAAACTAGTAAAACAGATACAAGAAGAAAGAGAATATATCTGTGCATAAATTTATAACAAATAAAGAGATTGAATTAGTAACACAAAATATTGTAACTTTCCACAAAGAAAATCCTAGACTAGATTAAGTCATTGGTGAATTCAACCAAATGTTTAAAGAACTAAATATTTTCACCAATTCTTTCAAAAACAGAGGAAAATGGATCATTTCACAACTCATTTTATGAGACCAGTATTATTCTAATACCAAAACCAGGCGAAGAAAACTACATAGATGTAAAAATCTTGTACAAAATACTAGCAAAACAAATCCACCAACTTATAAAAAGTATTATACAATTACCAAGTTGGATCTATCTTAGTAACACAAGATTATTTTGACATGTGAAAATCAATTAATATAACATATATTATTAATAAAATAAAATACGAAACTCACATTTTTCAAAGGACACTATCAAGAAGGTAAAAAGATAGCTCACAGAATAGGAGAAAATACTTTCAAATCATAGTTCTGATAAGTATCTAGTACTCAGAATATATATAGAATACTTACAACTTAATAATAAAAGACAACTCAACTAAAAATGGGCACAGGATTTGAATTGCTATTTCTCCAAAGATTATAATACCTTGCTCATAGGAAAATAAAACTATACAAGCAATTTGGAAATATTCTGGTAATGCCATAAAAACTAAACAAAGTCACCATGTGATCAAGCAATTCCACAGTTAGATATATAACTAAAATAATTTAAAACATAATTCCCCCAAAAAACATGTACGCAAATGTCATAACAGATTTATTTACATTAACGAAAAAAGTAAAACAATCCAAATTTCCATCTACTGCTCAATGGATAAACAAAATAAGTATACTCATACAATGGAATATGATTTAGCCATAAAAAGTGAAGTACTGATACATGCTAAAACATGAATAAACCATAAGAATACAAGTAAAAGAAGATAAACACAAAAGGATGCATATTGTGTAATTCTAGTTATATAAAATGTCCAGTATAGGCAAATTCATAGAGACATAAAGTAGATTAGTAGTTGCCTGAGGCTGGGGAGCAGGGAAAATGAGGAGTGACTGACTACTAATGGTTATGAGGTTTCTTTTGAGAATGAGGAAAATGTTCTGGAATTAGTTAGCAGTGGTAGTTTCACGACCTTATAAATATAGTAATCTCTGAGTTGTACACATTAAAAGAGTGAATGTTTGGCAATTGAATTATATCTCAGTTAAAAAAAAAATCAATTGAAATGGTGAAACTCACATTTATGGTCCTTACACCCCCAGCTTCAAACAGACATGAATTCCGTCCATCTGCCAAGCCCCACAACTCTCTATGGAGCACCCACTGCACTTGCAAAGCCTGCAGTGCCCTCCTACTGCCTTTGATGAAGCTAATTAGGGTCAACCTATCTCCTCTCTAGGTTTCTTCCAGGAACTTCACAGAAAAAATGCCCCAAGAAGGCTTTAATTCACATAATAAATTACATAAGCAAGGGTGATTCCAAGAGAACAACAGACAGAAGCATGTAGTTATAATCTCGGGGTGCCAGGTGGTCATTAGGCATGTACATGCTGAGGCACCATCAGGGCTAGCTGGTGCTCTATCTCCTGTCTCCTGTACTGGAGGTCAAGGCCCTTTTGGCCAAGGATATATTGGAAAAGAGAGCCTTCCCAGAGAAGCAACAATGAGCTGATGGGACATCCAGCAGACTTGCTGGTATCAGAGTGGCATGATCATCCCTGAGTTACCCCAAGAGGTGCCCAGAAAAACATTTTGAAATGTAGCTGGCACAGCACCAACCAATTGTAACTGAAGCTGTCCATAGAGCTAGAACAAGGTCAGGTCCTGGTAGGTCTCCTTATTGTCATTCATCCTTTAGTTACTGGAATGTGGGAAGTTGGGGAGGTAATTAGATCAAGGGCCAAGTAGACTGGGTCAGATGGTAGAGGGCAAAAGGGGTCTTGCTCAAAGCAATGGGTTTTGATCTACCAATCCAGAGATAGTACATTGTGTTAACGATCAGAATGACCATACCACTGCATATGAACTGAATATTAGCACTGATTAAAATATACCTTGCTAATGGATTCTATACAGTGTGGTGAGGGAAGAGATGGATCGAGAATAACTCCTAGCATTTGATTTGAGCAAATGGGTGCTGTTAACTAATTATCATGTTGATTAAAGGGAAGCAGAGTGGGGAGGAGTAATGAAGAGCTTTCTGTGGGGAATGTGAATTTTAACAATAGTCACAAAAGCATACATGTTACATATGTGGCTGATCATTTATCCTGAAATTCTAGGAAAATTGGGGGCTGAAGATATAGCTTTTAGATGGTATTTGAGACACTAGGACTCTATGAGATCACCTAGGGAGAGTGTGTAGCTAGAGAAAATGGGACTAGGATCAAGCTGTGAAACACTTCAGTATTCAAAAGGAAAAAGAGAAGAAGCCCACAGAGTTTGAGGAACACTGTCCTTAGATCTCCCTCATGTCTAACACCAACTAAATGCTTAAGGTGTTCCCCAAACCACACTTAGGTATAATTCTCTAGAATGACTCACAGAACTCAGTAAAAGTTGTTATTTCCTGGAATCAATGTGTGACAATACTTCATGAATACTGTCAACCAGATAAGCTCACCTTAAACCCAGTGTCCAATATTTAGATTGTGGCTCCACAGTTGACTGGATACTTGGGTGACCTTTAGTCTGTAAGCTTTTTAGAAGTAAAGCAGATACTGCAGGCCCCAAAGCCCCATCATGTATCACGTTGTTAGACTGTCCAGTGGCCAAGGGCCCCTGGTAAACAAAGACACTATTTTTTAAACAGGACATTCCAAGGGCCTAGATACCATCTCCCAGTAGTGTAGGACAAAGGGCAGAACTCCAGTTGGGTAAGGTTAATTTTACTACACAGAGCCAATAAACAGACTGGAGTGGTAAAGGCAGAAAGGAAACCTCAGAATGGCATGGTTTCACGATAGCCAAGAGATGAGACAGAATATTTTAAGAAGAGGAAGTATTCAACTATTTCAAATTCTACTGGAGGTTTAATAAAGATAAGAATAGGAAGGTGGACAGCAGATAAAGTAACACCTGTGGCCACTGGTAACTTTGAAAAAGAAGTTTCAGTGATGTAGTAAGACCTGGATATATGGAAAGAGAGACAGTGAGTATAGAGTATAAAAGGGGAATTGGGCAGTAGCAAAAAGGAAAAATGGGGTTATGATGATAAAAGATGGATAATTTTTGAGTTCACCTATACATTATTACAAAACGTCAAGTAGTTGAGGAGTTCCTGAAATGCAGAAGGAAAGAATGTCTGCAGAAGCTGACTCAAGGAGATAACAGGAGGTGATGAATTCAAGAGTTGAAGAGAGGATTGGGGAGCAGGACTGCTTCATTCATCCTAGACATGAAGGCCAGGGTGATGGAAGCTGAGGGAGTGTTTTTGTCTTCTATTGGTTTCTATTACATCAATAAAGTATGAGGTGAGGTCATTAGATAAAAGTAAAATGGGAGACAGTGCCGGTGGTTTGACAACAGAAAAGTAGGTGTAAAATAGTTGTCTCCAAAGTAGAGAAAGTAAACTCACTAAGTAAATGGTGAGGTTGTCTGGAAGTGTTGAGTGCCTTGTTGATTATGCAATAAAGAATTCAAGCTGACACTATCAGCAAAGTGATATTGTGTACCTATAAGCTATTCCCAACAACTGCAATGGTGGTAGGAAAGGGACAGTTGGGGATATTTACAAGAAAGTGATTGTAATGATGGACTGTGACATCTGCACCGTGTAGGTAGGGATGAAAGAAAAGGGAGTTGGAAGCTGCATTGGGTGAAAATTGATTGGAGGACTCAATAAGGCAGTTGTTTCAGTCACTACCATTTGATGTCTCTGTTGAAAACTGATTCAACACTTTCTGTAGATGCTTGTGCATTGATATAGAAATGATTTGGTTTACCTAGATGTCAGTACAAAACACCATATGCATGGTCTCTCAGTTAGCATCTTTTTTGGTTCACATTTACATGCTTAGCCACTACTCCCAAAGTTCAACCATTGTGCTAAAGTAATTAAGGCTCAAAATGACTTCTAGCCTATGCTACACTTGGACAAAACTAGCTTTCCTACAAAACATATCCTGGCCTTGGTTTTCTCTTTGACCTTTAGTTTCCTTTCCTGGCCATCTCAAGATTATCCCAGTTCTTCCAAAAGATTCTAATTGTATAACTTCCACAAGAAAAGGTTCATGTGTTGGATCTAGTATTGCTGTTTCACTTTTAGTATCTCCCTCCTTCATGTACTTAGTGAACTGCCTATGTTGCCAAAGGAGTTAATTCATTGATATGATAATACCAAAATAACTTAGAAAACAAAAAGAACCTTTTAGAAATGAAATAGATTATAATTACGTACATGGCAGTGACCATCCTTGCACGGCATGGAGTTAAGATTAAGTTCATTGTGTGTGTGTGTGTGTGTGTGTGTGTGTGCGAGAGAGAGACAGAGACAGAGACAGAGACAGAGAGAGACAGAGAGAGAAAGAGAAAGAGAGACAGAGAGAGAAAGACAGATAGAGAGAAAAACTGACTGACAATCCTCAGAAATGGGCTCTCCAGAAGCTTTGAACCAGGGATTAGTATAAGAACAAAGGGGAAGGTATGCCCTCTTCAAGATTGTCAGAACCGGGTTTACTAACCAGAATCACTAGTGCTCTTGCTAGGTCAACTAGCAAATCATTATTAGAACAATGACTAAAATATTCTTTCATAATTCTTAGGGTTTCTCAAAGAGCGTTCTGTTAAATTTTTTCTGGTTGAAAGATAAACCATTTTAATTTAAATACACATCAAACTCTGCAAATTAAAGAACAGGCTCTCTAGTTAAACACATAATTTTTATAATAAAAAGTGGTCATATTCTGCTGATTGATGATTGATTGATTGATTGATTTTTAATCTTCACTTTAACAAAAAACCTTGTTGACTAAGTCAATCAATGGTTTAAAATAACTTCAACTGGGTGGAAACACCAAAGATTAAGACATTTGTAAATCTGGATTATATAGGCTAAATTACAATTGAATTCCTGTTAGAAAAATATTCCCTCTTTCATTTTACACTAATTGGCAAAACTGTTGAAAATCTTAGCAGTGAATCAAAAGGGGAAAGTTCTTTTCTATACATATACATAACACACGAGTAAAAGACTTTTAGCTTTTCTGCTGATGTGCTTATTTTGTGCATGGAAAATTAAATTTACCTGGGTTGTATGCGTGACTCTCTACATTTGTGTACAGAATTAGATATGAGAAACATAATTTTTAGGTAATATAATATACACATTTATTATTTATTGTGATGTTGTTTAAACAACCAAACAACCAAATTTTTTGTTAAGAAATATGTAAATGACTGGAAATAATTGAGATGACTTTTCTAAATCAGAATCGCTAGGCTTGAATTGATTATAGTGATGCTCTGAAAATTCTGACTTGTTTGTATCCATTTACTGTAACTAAACTGAAGAAACCCTAGTTTTTAGGTCATGTATTGTTTATGACAAAATTGCACATGGAGTTTACATATTAGTTCTGTCTAATATATAAAGGGAACATAATATATCTCTTTATGGACAGAAATGTCAATCACGGTAATTACGATAATAGAGTTATATTTATGTTTTGCATATATTCTAATAGTATTAAGATATCTAGAAAATTATAAATTTAGTAGATTTAGCTATAGACAAAACACTCCTCAGCTGTCATAGAGATTTATAGAGGCAGGAAAGAAGGCAAAATATATTAATAATTCCATTCTTTCTTCAGTCAAAATTATTACTATTTTACTATATGTACCTAGTTTGAAAATATCACATATAAAATATGTTAAAATTAATAGATTATATGAAAATATTTATAAATCCTCTCCCTAGGACAAGTACACAAAGCCTAACAATTACTGTGAAAATAAGCCCTCTGTTCTGCCTAACATGCTTGCTCACAAATGTACATCCTCCCAGTCACCAAAGCTATCTGACCTTAGGAAACTCAACTAATGACAAACTAAAATTAGCAACCACATGTCCTTTGCCTAAAGCAAGCCACAGCTGAAGGATGTGGGAGGCCTACTCTAACTTGAAATTGTGCCCAATAGTTGATTAGTAGTATATTTGTTACAAGTATTAGTTTTTACTACTACATAAGATTACCAACAAACCACAAGACTCAAATAAACCTTGAGAGTTTAAGAAATCCTTATCTCTGTCTCCAGGTAGAACAGTTTGGAAATATTATAGGAAGATTAAAAAACTTCTCAGCATTGGTTTTCTTCCTTGAATACCAATTTTCTTCTTTGTAAAGCCATAGATGAATCAGTAATTACTATAGAAAACTTCAAAGGCTCATGGAAATATGAACCATAAGTAGAAAGACTGTACTCCTGAAAGATCTTGTATAGCCACTCAAATGGAAGCACCAAAGAAGATTGTCTGTGACTCAAATAGGATAACAGAAATCAGTAAAACTCAACTGACAGCAAAATTTCAAGTCTATATTCTTTGATTTGTTTGTTTTTTAAGCTTCCAGTTTTCTTTTAGTTCATCTTTATAAAAGCAATTTTAAAATTGTTTTTTAACACTAAAAATATTTTGGATATATACCAATTAATTTGGCAGTGTTTTGTTTTTTTCCCTTTTGCCTTACTCTTATTTATTTAAATCCCTGTTTTGTTTTCAGACTAATATCTAATGATAACCTGAATAATAATAAAAGTATTAATAGAGATAATGTTTATCCTCCCATTATGTGTCAAACTCTATGCTAAGGTCCTTACATCATTGATTTCCAAACTTTGTAATATATTAGAATCACCTGGGGAGCTTTGAAAAAACTCAAAGCCCAGGTTGTACCCCATAACGATGAAATCAGAATATTGAGAGATGGGAACCAGGCCCCAGTATTTGTTGGAAACGCTGTTATATCTCACTTCATCTTCTAGATAGTCTTCTGAAATAATGTAACTATGGATGCTGCCTGGGCAGCTAAGTGTGCCTGCTCTGGCGTTAAACCGTCTGGCACTGATTGCAGGCTCCATCATTTTTGTGCTCTGTGATATTGGACACTATCTAATCTCACTGTGCCTAAGTTTTTTTTTTTTTTATTTGTATAATGAGAATAATAACTAGTAGCTACCTTCCAGTATTTGTTGAAGGTATATGTAATGAAGGTAAACTGCTAAACACAAAATAACTATATTTATTACCCTATCCTGCTTTGTAGATGAAGAAAGTAAAGCATAGAAAGTTAATTAACTTGCTCAAGTTTACACAAATAAAGGTCCCAGCCTGAAGGAATACAGTCCAAGCCTCCACTATTGCTTAATTTTAGATAGCAACTATTTTTTCAAAATATGTAATTCTCACTTCTCTGATCTATGTAAAAAGATGGAACCTAGAGATGGGTTACGTGAAATCCTTGATTAAAACACCCAGGTAACAGTAATTATATAGACCTAGTTTCTTCACCTTCTACCAGGTGACTGCAGAGCTAGCTACTAGCTGCTCACTTCTCATAAACCCAAGTTAACTACATCAATTTAAATGATAAGCACTCAAGAAATATGATTGTTTTGTTAACTGGACTCTAATTTCTACTTATCTCCTGTGAAGTATAAACACTAATTATAAAGCCTGTGACATTTTTATCTTGTGTCCATTGTAGTATATTACTGTCTTTAATTTTCAGATGAGTAAGGGAAATCAACTTCCTTAAATAAGACTGTGAAGGAGATTCCACTTATTTCTGAGTGGTTCTCAACTATAAAATGACTAAGTATCTTTTTAAAATATTGATAACTATACCTCAGACTTAGAAATACTGATTTAATTAATTTTGGTGGAGGGGTCCACACATCTTCACATTTTAATAACATCCATTTGATTCAAAAGCATAATCAGGGTTAAGGTTCACTGCATATTGTAAAGCTTCACGATTTTAAGCACAAGCTGCAAATGTACCGAAGTCTAAAGCTCTCCTTGTCAGCACCACCAAACATCAATAGGTAGTGCTTCAGTTACTATTTACACATTATTTTCAATGTTTACAGCAAGTTTTCAACACTGGATTGGAAGAGTGATTGGCTTATTAAACTCCTATAATTTTTTGTCGTTGTTGTTTTCTGTTTGTTTGTTTACTTCCTTTTTTCATGTTGCAGGGACAGTGGCTTTTGTTAAAGATCTTGTTGGAAAGTTTAAACCCCTTGACCTCATAAAAATTCCCAATAAAATAGGCATGAATAAACAGAAGTAATGGGTTTTGGAATAGGATAGACATGGAATTTAATTCTATTTCTAGAATTTGCTAGCCATGTGGTCTTGCATAAGATTCTTAACTTCCCAAAGTTCCCTTTAATGTAAAATTGAGATAATAAAATCTATCCCACAGATTTGTTTGTTTCATGGTTTAATAATATTGTGTGATATACTACTTAACCGAGTACTGGATCATTATAAGACCTCAAATATTACTTGTCATCGATATTGTATTATAATTTAGCATGATAAGTATGGACATAGAGATAATTCTCAGGGAACTGTAAGAGAATAGTAGTGAGACTCCCATAACAGATAGATTAAGGAAGGATACTTTCATAGAAGACATATTATTCACTAATTTAGAGAGTCTAATACAAAATTTTATGATGTTTCTCTGAAGTCAGCTTGCTAAAGTATACCTTTAATTATGAGTACACTTACAACGACATCACCTTCTGTTTATTTTCCTGGTATTATAGAGTTGTCAAGTTAAAAATTAAATCATCTATAAAACTCTTAACCTTCTATGACCTCATATGCTGCCTATATAACCACAGCAAATGAAGAAACAAAAAATAAAATAAAAACTATTATGAAACAGTATATGATACTTATAAATCACACTTAAGGTTGCTTGTTAAGTATGCCTCCATAACAGACCCTTGGAGTTACTGGGTGAATCATATTGGATATTTTCTCAAGTTAAGTTCCATATGTATGAAAATTCTGCCACTATTGTTTCTATAAATTAAATTTTTTTTCACTTTATACCTAGAACAAAGAACAAAAGAAAAGACCTTATTCAAACTCTTGTAGACCAGTCGTAGTAACATGCTTTAGTGAAAACCTCTGTAAAGTTTTGCACTTCCTACATAAAGATCAGAGCACAGTATGTACTGTTTTGCCCATGAAACCCATTAACCTTTTATTTTTACTTACCTATTTGTTTATAAGTATTTAAATCGTCAAGTATTATCCTGTAATTATCATTTCTCAAGTCACTTTTCCTCCACTCCCACAAAGTTTTAATTCTGTGAGCTTTTACAATAACCACTCAATTCACAGCCCACCCCCAATGTGTTTTTTTCCTTAACACATTTGCTGATCGACCTGATCTTACAATTGAAATATTATTGTCAAATTGTCAGCATGTAAAGCATCAGTCCTGTGAGATGTGTCTTTGTAGAAAAGTCTTGGAAATTATGAAGAAACTATCGTGTCTATATTTTAACGCTGTTTTCTGCCATTTTTTTTTTCAAATTATTTAGAAGATAGAAATGCTGGTTTATTTAAAAAGACAGTCTTGCTCTTTCTCCTCAAAGGTAGTGGAGCAGCCTCCCCTGCAGACTCAGAGATACAAGTCTTTGTGGACACCTTGACAGGCAAGACCATAGCACTCGAGGTCGATCCCAGTGACACTGAAAATGTCAAAGCTAAAATCCAAGACAAAGAGGGCATTTCATCTGACCAGAAGAGCCTGATTTTTGCGGGCAAACAGCTGAAGGATGGATGCATTCTCTCAGACTGTAATATCTAGAAAGAGTCCATCCTGTACTTGGTGCTTCATCTTTGGGGCAGCATCACTGAGCCTTCCCTCCATCAGCTCGCCCAGAAGTACAGCTGCGACAGGACAATCTGCTGCAAGTGTCAAGCCCGCCTGCACCCCCGTGCTGTCAACTGCCGCAAGAAGTGGGGGCCACACCAACAACCTTCTGCTCCCGAAGAAGGTCGAATAAGGCCTCTGCACCCCCTTCTCAGCCCACAGGGCAGCCACCATCTCAAACCCCTTAGCCCAGGAGACTCAGTAAAGTTTTTCTTTTGTTGACTAGAAAAATAAAAATTTAAATTTAAAAATTAAAAAAAAAATTAAAAAGTCTTATTTTGAACACTTCTCAAGACCTCCTACAATATATTAAATATTTGTAGTAAATAGTACAAAGAAATTAATGGATGGCTGCCCCTCCAGAAAAGATATAGCCCAGTTTGGGGGAATAGCTATAATGAGTAACACCGTTTCAAATGTAAGATCAGTTAATAGCTTCATATTCTATAATTATTTTTCATTTTCCTCAGGAAGTGAGAAACTGTATTCTCACAAGGTCAAGATCTGACTTCATTAGAGAAATTTTTTCCTATGAGAGAGAAGTATATTAACTGATTATTCCTGAGATTATTGAAACCTACATAAGACTTTTTTAGCAAAGTTAGAACAGACAGCAACATAGAGCTGCAAGCTGGCACCTACACACTATCATTTTTTTGGCATCAAAGCACATAAGCAAAGAAAGAGATTTAAGGCAAGTTCTAAATGGGCAGGCTTCTTTCTCTTTAGTTCATTACTCCTTTCCTGGAATCTAGAACAGTATCTAGCACATAGTAAATATTCAGCAAATGTTCATTAAAAGAACAAGGTAAGGATTTCCATTTATTGCAAAATATGAAATACACTCAATCTTATGCATGATTAATACCCATTGCAATTTCTATTGGGAAGAGCACTAAATTTGCACTTAGGAGTTTGATTTTTTTTAATGATATGTTTGGCAATCTGGTCCTTGTGTACCTCTTGAAGCACTCTTTTCTTGCTCAATCTACTCTAGACAAATTCATTTTCTTTCTTGTCATTGAAATCTTAACCTTTCCCTTCTTTAAGATCTTTACACTTAATGTTCCATCGACTTGGAAGGCTTTTCCCCAGCTTTTAACGCAGCTGACTCCTTCTCATCCTTTATTCTCTGCTCCAAGTTCACCTCCTCTGAGACACTTTCCTTAACTGCATATGTCAAGTACCACACCATGTGCCTCAATTTCCAGTATACTTATAAAGTCACCCTATTTCCTTCATAACTTTTACCACAATCTGACATTATATTGTTGTACTACTTGTTTACATGTTTTCGTTTATTTGTCACCATCCATTTTAGAGTGTCGCCTCTGACAGTAGAACACATTTCATCTTATTCTTCACAGTCTCTTTAGCACCTAGAACAACATCAGAAACCTTATAATGCATGCTTAATAAAATAATGTTAATATTTTACCTATTTATGTTTAGATTTAATAAAGACATTTAACTTTTAAACTATGTTAAGAGAATAATTTGTCTTTTTTTTTTCTCCTTTAGGTTTACATGAGAAAAGCTTCACTTGGTGAATCACTAATCATCTGGAGGAAACATAATACAGAGGAGTAAACATCTGCCTTAAGTGGGTGTGATTTTTGTGAATCCAAGTTTCTAAGTGCCACGGAAGTTTTTACATTGCTGTAAATACAATCAGATTGTTAGATTAGGTTTCTGACTATTCAATATATATGTAAGGATAAACAGTGAATTAGGCAAATGGTTGAGCAGTCATCAAATATACATGTCTAGAATCCTCTAGAAAAGTAGATCTGTAGTATTTATGCTTTTTGAAATGCATGGTATCAGGGAAAATGAACTGAACTGAAATAAAATTATAATCGAACATAGGCCTTTTACTCCAAAATTTGCTATATGGTTATTGTGCAGCTAAGCTAAATTTAAAATAATATTTTGGAGCTCTTATATGTTCTATTCATTAGAAGCTTTAAACAATGACCTTAATGATTTTTTAATTGTCAAATAGGATAGCTGTTAATTCAGGATAGAATTAATAGGTGAGGTAAAGCTAGGCTTTACTTATTTGCTATGATACAAGGGTTAAGAATATTTCATCCAAGCAACAGATAATTCATTTTTTTCACTTGATTATAAAATATTCTTTGGTTTAATGACACCATTTTCTCTTTCTTTTAGATTCAGAGCAATCTCACAATAAGTCTGCATTTGTGGATTACACATTACTATTATTACATATATCCCATTTCTTTTTATTCTACAAAGACTGTTCCACATATCATTGCCAGATTGGAAAAGACTGTCTTCCTTTTATTTAAGATTGACCAATATTAGACACATAAATTGTGATCTCATGGAGGAATATACCAAAATAGTAAAAGAATTAGCATCTGATGCTAGAATGTCTTCTGGGAAGTTATTAAGTAGTCTATAACTTGTTAAAGAGGTCAGATGGAACCAGAGACCTTAATACTCCTCATCGTTCAGGGTGGCACCTGAAGATTGATTCACAAATGGTTCCATGGCTGACTCTTAACCCAACTAATTCTTTGTCTGATATCTATTACTGTTGACAAATCTTATTTTTAGGGTATTGTTGATTTTCCTCTGGTGAACTTTTCACCAAAGGTGTTATTGGAGTAATAAAAGGATGGAGAACTGGGGCTTCATTAAAATTGCAAAACAAGTCTCTTGACTATCTCTATGACTACTAACTAATAATTGTTTATATGTGTAAATAACATGCATGTATTATGTGTCTCTGAGTTGGGAAAAACCCAGCCCACTCTCCTGTGTTTTCCCTTTATTCTCATACTACTACCACACTAACACTTCTGACACCAGATGTGTGGGAGTTTTACCCCACCCATCAATTCTCTGACACTAGCTGGGTTTCCCACGGTTTAACTCAATTATGAAACTATCTACATGAAGATGGCTGCAGATGCTACAGGTTAAGGACTCAGTCCTGTGACACTGTCTCCCACTTCAAATGCCAATTGTAAATAGTAGATCCCCAGGTTACGCACAATCTCTGTATGACTTGGCTACAAAATCAGAGGTTCTGTTAGGTTTAATTAATTTGATAGAGCATCTCACAGAACTCAGAGAAACACTTACTTATATTTACCAGTTTATTAAATAATATGATAAAGGGTATAGATGAATAGCCAGATGAAGAGAAGCACAGAGTGAAGTCTGGGAGTATGCCAAGCACAGGAGTTTTTATCTTTGTAGAATTGGGGTGTGTTGCTCTCCCAGTACATGCATGTGTTTATCAAACTGGAAGCTCTCTGAACCCTGACTTTGGGGATTTTTATGGAGTCTTTATCATATAAGCATGATTGATCATTCACTCCATTTCTAGTCTTCTTCCTTCTCAAGCAAATGGGGAAGTGTAGCTGAAAATTCTAAGCTTCTAATCATGACTTGGTTTTTCTAGGGACCAGTCCTCATCCAGGAGGCATCCAGGAGCCCATCCAGAGTTGCCTGGTTAGAACAAAAGACACACCAATTACCCAAGAAATCCTAAGGGTTTCAGGAGCACTCTGCTATGAACTGGGGGTTTATATATACATACATATTTACCAGAACATAAACTTACTTTCATTGTAATCTTGTAGTGGGGTGGTATTTTCTCAAAATAACCAAGAACTCACTAACAGGCACACCTTTCACATGCAAGCCAATCAATCCAGAGTCTATATCCCCAATCACCTCTTTTACCAGGCTTTCCCAAAGCTTTTACACCCTGGACCACTATCTATCTGCCCTAACCACATCAAGGTCAGATATAGGACAACTAGGGACAGCCCCTATAGCCAAGACCCACTGAATTTATTCTAACTAGCCAATTTTAAGTCTACTAACTCTGCCTTGCTCTTTCCTTCCAAAGGAAACCATCATAAAGGCTCATATCAGTGTTTTGCCTTATTCCCTCTGCCTCCTGACCAATACTGGTATTTCTTCATATGGCTCTGCATGGTGTGCTGTGTTCCCTGTTCCTAGGAATCTGTAAGTATAAAAATCTTCCCTCATGCCATTTCCATGATTATGTGTCTTGCCATACCTGATTAGTACAAATCCTGGTTATCCTTAAACCAAAGGAGTTAGGAGTCTGTTGTTTCAAATAGCAAGGAGAGGACAGAGTCAGTTAAAGAGAATAGTGAAACCCAGCACAACTATAAAGAATATGTTTATATTGTGTGATATCGTTGATGCTGTCCTGGCTTTTTGAGGATAATCTGGCATGAAAGGGAGGGTGGTAGATTTGATTTGATGCTGAGTTTTCATAATTGAGACCACAGAGTTTTAACAGATTGTTCATTTCAGATGTTTTAGTGGTGTTGTGAGTATAATTTAAGGATATAATTTAGGGAATGTGTTAAAGCCTACTTCCAAGCCACATCTTAACTTTTAACTAGTGCCTCATAGTCAGTCCTTCAATCTCTCAGTAAAGTTGTCATGAGTGATAAATATTCATGTTTTTTCATGAGCTTTAAAATGGAAGATTCAAGCCAAGATTATCTAAATTTCTAATCTAAGTAAATCCTTATGATATCTGGATTAAAGGAATAATGTTAATCTTGTATTTCCTATTTTTTTTTCCTATAGGAATGCACCTGGTATTTAAAACAATGCCAACCTGTAAATAAAAATCAGCAAACATAAGGATTATATAACATTAGAAAACTCTCATTCATTTTAGTTAATTTAAAAAGAAAATTATTCTTTCTTTTACCTTTGAGTTAAAATAATTCTTTAACTCCATTAATACATATTAACAAATATTATCTACTACACATAATTGACTCTCTATAGAAAAGTCAGGATGAAAACTATCCTAAAGACATCAACTAAATATCAGTCCAATAGCTATAGATTTGAATGATAAGAACTAAACCATAATGGATATCAGTCTAACATTTTATTGAAATTAGACATATTAAGGAAGAAAGCATAAACAAATATGCTATAAGGCTCATTTTTTTAACATTTGCTTTTCATTCTTAAAAGAAGAAAAAAGTTACTGTTATCTAAGTGTCTCTGTAGTTAAAATAATAATAGTAATTGACTATGCATTGTTTGCTTTTTTGTTCATTTTACGAACAATTAAAACACTGAAACTATGTAGAGAAACAAAGGCAACTTGGCATTTTCTAATACAGTGTTAATACATTTTTAAAAAAAGGAATTCATTCTGATAGAAATATTCATAAAAAGCTGATTTATTTACATTAAGGCCTTTGTTGATGCCCCTATAAACAGGCCATTAATTCACTCATTCAGTCTGCAAACATTTACTGAGCATCAACTTTATGCTAAACACCAAGGAATAAAGATGAATATGACATGATTTCTGCCTTCTAGGTGTTCTCAGCCCATAGCAATGATAGATATATAAATAAAAGAGGTGCTTTATTACATGACAAGTGTGGTAATAGAGTTATCATTGGAATGCAGAGAAATTCAAATACAAAGAGAAAAAATAATTATCTGGGGGAAATGGGAAAGTGATATGGGAGCTAAGTCGAAAGGAATTGGTAAGTGCAAAAGGAAAGAAGTTCAGATGAAGTAAAAGGAATAAAATGATAAAGACACAGAAGTATAAAAGAGCAATGTTTTGAGAGAACAACATCTATCTTTGGGGCAGAAGCACAAACAATAAAATTTAGCCTTTGTGTTTCCCATGACCAAGAAATTCACATGCTGTGCAAACAAACCTAATGTAACAAAGCAAGTTACTTCTGAAATCGAACTAATACCATGTCAAAAAAAAAGATCACTGGATCATGAAAGAAAAATGCTATTGAGTACGTATGGCAATTTGTTTATGGAAGTGAAAAAACATATATAGAACAAAGGAATCATGCCTACCTACCTCAAGGACATTTACTTCTGAAGTTTAGATACAGGCTGCAATGTAGTCCAAGGACCAAAAACAAAAGAAAATGAAAATTAGCAACTTTCACCATATTATCCCTAGATAGTTCATGTATGGTCTGATCTATCCAGCATCTTCATTAGTGAGCTAAAAGAGGGTGTAAATAACACCACGTTAATAATATTCACAGATGATAACAGATTGGAAATTGTCTCACTGACATCATTGTTGACTGTGAAATAACAACAGGGAGACAAAATAACTTAGAAATACTGGTAGACAAATGAAATGAGAGAAAACATTTAGCTTCATATAACAAAAAGAGAAATTGAACACTCTAAAGAAAAAGAAATAAGATGCGCATAAACACAGAAAGCAATAATGACGTTTTAGTCATATGCAAAAGCAAAAGTCATTAAAAATCTTTGAATTCCTCCCACTACCCAATATATACAAACATTATATATTTAATATATTATATATAATAAATTACATATATAATGTATTATGTACAAATATATATACACTTATACCTTAGTCTGGAGAAGTACATAAAGGAAGTTATGAAATTATGGACACTGACAAATGGAAAGTGATCAAAGGAATCAACAATATGACATGGAGGATAAAAAATACATCTACTTCCCTGAAGTCTTGGGAAGTAAAAGACTCTTTTAACTGCTCAAAATTAATACAACAAAATGAATGATGAATGGATAACAAAAGCATGTTTCAAAGGAAAAGGTGGTAAATCTCTCTCTACACTTTTTAGAAAAATTATTAATTAATTTATTTTTAACTGAAGAAATTATTTAAATTTTTCCCCCATCTACATCCCCTCTCCTCCACCCTCTCCTCTCTGATAACCACTAGTTTATTGTCCATGTCCATGAGTCTCTGTTTGTCCTGTTCATTTGTTGCTTTTAGGTTTATATCCCACATATAAGTGATATTACGTGATTTTCAACTTTTTCTGTCTGGCTTATTTCGCTTAGTATGATTATTTCGAGGTCCATTCATGTTGTCACAAAGGGCAGTATTTCATCTCTTCTTATGGCTGAGTAATATTCCATTGTATATATGTACCACAGCTTCTTTAGCCAATCATCTATCATGGGACGCTTCAGTTGCTTCCTTGTCCTGGCCACCGTCAATAGTGCTGCTATGAACATTGGTGTGGAAATATAATTTTGGATATGAGTTTTCAAGTCTTTGGGGTAAATAACAGCAGAGGAATTGCTGGATCACATGGTAGATCAATTCTTAGTTTTTTGAGGAACCTCCATACTGTTTTTCATAGTGGCTGTACAAATTTGCAGTTCCACCAGCAGTGTATGAGGGTTCCTATTCCTCCGAATCCTCTCCAGCATTTGTTATTACTTGTCCTGTTGATTATAGCTATTCTAACAGGTGTGAGATAGTATCTCATCATGGTTTTAATTTGCATTTCCATAATAGCTAGCGATGTTGAGCAACTTTTCTTATATTTTGTTGGCCATTTGTATGTCCTCTAGAAGAAATGTCTGTTCAAGTCCTCTGCCCATATTTTAATTGGATTGTTTGTTTTTTGTTGTTGTTAAGTCATATGAGTTCTTTGTATATTTTGGATATTAGGCCCTTATCAGAGGCGTTGCTGGCAAATATATTTTCCCATTTGAATGATTGTCTCTTTACCTCGTTGATGGTTTCTGTTTCTGAGCAAAAGCTTTTAATCTACACATGAAAGATCTTCAGAGTATACATTGTAAAAAAAAAAAAATGCTGTCTTTAGAGTACTGTCTTCAAAGAATTTATAAGCTAATCTAATGGGGAATAATATAGAAATATTAAAATTTAAGGAAAAGTGAGATAGTAGAAGTGGAAACCAAGGGAGAAACCGACAACATTTAAGTGAGGACTTGAGAAATTCTATAAGACAAAGACATTGAGATGAAAATAATGGTAATGGAAGGACTTTTACAGGCTAATTTGGGAAGGTGATGGCATTATTACTTATACAAGGACTTGTTTTTCAGTTTGTTAATGTATATTGATTCTGGAGTAACCTAAAGGAAGATTAACTCTGATGGAAACTGATATATTGTGATCCCTGGGAATTTAAAACACCATATGAGAAACATACAATGTGATTCCTCTAATTTCACATTTAGCCAAAATGTATATAACAGCAGGAAATTCCCCTCTCCAGTCAATAATTCACAATAATTTCCCAATTGTGTTCCCTTTTCTACACAACACAATAATAATCCATACAGTGTAATAAAATAAAATCAATAAATCTCTTGCATTCGCAATTGCATTTTTGAGTTAGAAATATCTGTGTCTTTCTCTTGGGTTATTTGCATCTTATGATCATTTGCCCGTAAACACAGATGCATTCTTTATTAGACATCGTGCTGCTTAACTCCCTGTCGCATGATCAGCATCAATAAATCTGAGGAGAATATGCCAATCATGAGAGAAATGAAGCATTCCAAGGCAAATGAAATCTAAGCTACTGAAAAGTTACTCTAGAGTATATTAATGACATTGAATCCTGAAACATCTAGACTACACATCCTTCCATCCCTCCCTGCTCTCCCCATCCCTGCCCTGCCGCCAGTCCTTATTAGGCAGTCCAGAATACAGCATCAATTCTATGTAGAGCCATTCTAGAAGGCATTTCAAAAACAGAAAAGAGGATGAGAAAAGAAAAGATTTGTGAATACATGAACCACACATGTAGGAAGAGTGATCCAGTTAAGTTGGTTATACAAAGTAGATTAGCAGAAAGATGAAGCTGGGGAGGTTATGGCCATTTTGTGGGTGGCATCAAAGGTCAGGTCGAGCACTTAATTTTATGCAGAAATGTGTATGGTGAATTTTTGAGGGAAAAAGCAAGAAGAAAGGTCAGTTTGGCAGTTATGTCAAGTAGGCTAGAATCTCTCCAAGACTGAGTCAAAAAGTACTAATGACCTAAGAGGCAGTCATTATTGTTAGGCATGGATCTGATCTAGGTTTTGTGGGGACTGAAGCACATACAAGTTAGGAGTCTTCTTTAAGAAACAGAATACAAAATCTCAAATGAAAAATCATGTAAGTAAAGAGCTCTTAAAATTAAGTTGCTATCTCTGATAACAGTATTATAAAATCAAAACCTTTGTAAACGTATGTTTTTAAAATAAATAGAAAGAGTTTTCAGTTTTTGTGATTTTCTGTTTCAAATTCATATCCTTCAGTCTTTCAGATAGAACTAGTAAAATAAATGTAAGGTAATGAGTTTCAGTTAATTTGAAAAAAAATTGTAATTTTTTCTCTCAAGAATTCTGGCCAGAAATTAAAGAAATATGAACTTTTAAGTATTCAATCTTTCATTCAATACATTTATGTCTTATGATTTTCCAGACACTCTGTTAGACCCTGGTAATATTACTACAAAGAAAATACAGAAAATGTTCCAAGATTCAGATAGCTTAACTTGGGCACTTTACATGGAAGGAGTTTGATGATTTGATGATTTTTTTGAGTTAATCCTTTATTTATTGACTATGTTCAAAGTACAAAGGATACTTTGTAATATTAGTTTAAATACTGTCTCACTATGATAAATTATTTCTAGTATGGAATATCTTCTCTTTTATAGACTAATCGTTGTTGATAGTGAATTAAAAAGATCTAGTGCAGGGTTAACTATAAAAAAAATTAACAAAATTAACAAAGAAAGGCCTGAAGATAAACTATTCCAATGGAAGAAACTATACATCAGACATGCAGAGCAGAAGTATAAATTCTAAAGAAACAATGGAAAAACAGCAATAAACATTTAGGATCAAAATTAGATTTCTTACTGTATTAGTAGATAATTGACAACATGAGAGTGAGAAATATAGTGAAAATAAAGACATATTGAACTTGGTGAATCTGATGGGGAGAATAACTCCTACTTAAATATCAAAGATATACAATGTACTCTGTTTTAAATCTGAAAAAATAATGAGAAAGAAACAAGTTTTATGTCTGCATCTTTTGCTTTGTTTTTTCACAGAGAACAAAATAAAATCATTAACAACTCTAAATAAAAAAAAAACTAGAGAAGGAGTCCCATCCTCCTAGAAAATATTTGATATCTCTGATTGGTCTTTTATTACAGTATTATAGTTCATTTCTAATTAAATTGTAAATATCCCATTTTATTTGTTGTAGATTTCTTATAATTCCAATAAACCAATAAGATATTGCTCATGACAAATATCACAAAGAAGTTAAACCAGTGTTTCTTAACCTTCTTTGCTTTATCTCCCTTCTAAGGAAACTTTAAAAATATATTTTTCCTAATCACCCCTATCCCAAATGAATGAAATTTTAATTCCACAGACACAATGGACATCTCTTTTTTGTACTGTGGCACTTTGAGAATGCCTGAGTTACTCAATAGAATTTTTAGGTCATTTCCAGACTTACAAAAGTTATTTGTGCATTTATGTATAAATTATTCCTGTCATACTCTCTCAGGAGTAGATTTAGAAACCTTTTTTTTCCTTTCTTTTCTTTATCTTCTGCTTTTTATTTTATTTTATTTTGTTTTTATTATAAATTAGAGTATAAGGTTCTTCAAATCAAGGATGACATCTTGTTCACAGTTGTATCTCTAGCATCTATCTCAATGTCTGTCACATAGATGAAGCCTAATAAAGATTTTCTGAATAATGATTTACAGTGAAGGCCCTTCAATAGTTCTCACATAACATGTCTAGAAAGGGCTGTATCAAATCTGGATCTAGTATGACTAAATTGGGGCTTTAAGTGAAAAAGACATTTCTTAACATACTTATAAATCTGATTACTGTAGACGTAAAATTTATTTTCTAAACTTCCATTCTTAGAGGTGTTGTAACTAAATACAGAATGGCTATGTTAATCAGAAAGAACTGAATCTTAGAGCTATCTGTTTCTAATGTTATTTGACTTCAAGCAAATTATTTCATATTCTTCTGCCTTGATTTGCTCATCTCTAACATGAGAAAATAAAATATGATTCATCTATCATTTCAGTTTTCTTTCAAGAAACTGGAGTAGGCATTGATCAAGTGGATGGACACAGTGAAAAATCTTTGGTCACCTGTAGTGCTTATCTGGAACAGTAAGTGCAAAAGATGTAAGTTATCCTAAGACAGTGTTCAAGGTTAAAAGCCAAAGGAGCCATTTTTTTCCCAGTTATAAGAAAGGAGAAGGTTTTTGAGAGAGAAAAAACAAAAGACAAATTCAAAATACCAGGAACCAGATAAGTCTAGAAACAAAATAGGAGGTGAAGGGCCAAAGTCAGAGCAAAGCAACAGGTCAGAGAAAAGAAAGAAAACAAGAAAGGAGGGAGGAGACAGGAAACTATTTTCTATGAACAAGAATCAGCACCCAAAGCTCACTTTTACAGGCTGCCTGCCTTGCCATCTCCAGGAGACTGGCCTGATTATAGGCACAAAAGTAGGCAGATACTTCACCTAAATATTATAGATAGAGGTAAATTTCTCTTAAAAAGTTTCTAATATAAAAAATGAATGCAGACATATGTACTCTATTTTTTTCTTTTAATTCTTAGATCTTTCTACAATGTAGAAAACAAACACACTACTCAGATATTCTAGAAGCAATTTCTTGCTAGCTAGAGAGAGTCAGAAATGAAGGCAAGGATGAATTAATGATTGTATTCCTGGTAAACCTTTTTTAAAAAACTGTGGTAAAAATATATTGATTATCAAATATTGATCAGAAAGCAGATTATTCTATTGTATAGAAGAAAAGCATCAAAGTTAGCTGGTAGAAACATAAAATGTTAAGCAAGTTATGAATAGCTAAACAGTTCCATCAAACCAAGAGTGGAGAGAAAGAAAATAAGTAGAGAACACAGGCAGAACTGTGAAAGGTTTAAACCACAAGATGAGCCAGCCAAGAATATGATTGGAAATTAACCAACTAAAGTAAAACATTCATTATATCCTCCTGCTCTGAAAAGGAACTGTTGCCTTATCAGTAATGGATAATGACATTATAATGGGACAGGGAATTTTAAAAAGAAAAATATATTCTTTTCAAAAGTTAAAGAAACTCTCATCATATGTAAATGAGGTAAATAGCGGTAAAGGTATAGTGTATTGCCATGTTTGTGGTCCACCTGGCTTTACCTTGGAGGATGATCTAAGAAAGTGTGTAGAAGGAAATATGTTTTAAAAAATAAAATTATAGTAGGTATAAATGCCATTTAGGTACAAATTAGCTTCTGGTTTCTGCTGATCTATTTGTTTCTTCCTATGCTAGTTAAGTCAATGTAGCTTTTAAATCATATACTTGTATATCCACATTGTCTCTTCCATTCTACTCATCTGGCAGAGGTCTGGAAGAAATCATGGGCTGGAAAAAAGTGGAAGGCCATTGAGTAGATGAGCTTGGGAACTGAGGAAGCAGGGAAGCAAATATACCTCCTAGATTTATTCCCAGCCTGGAAATTGACCCTGGCTGAGCTCATCCAGAAGTAGATTAGAGCAAGGGATTAGCAGAAGAGACAAAAGAATTCCTGAGATATTCAGTTATGGTCTGTATTAGGGTTCTCTAGAGAAAATGGAGCAATACTATATGTGTCTATATAGAAAGAGATTTACTTTAAGAAATTGATCATGTGATTGTGGAGGCTTAGTGAGTCCAAAATTGATTGGGATGGATGGGCAGACTGAAGTCTCAGGAAAGACTTGCGGTTTGAGCCAAAGATATTCTGCTGGTAGAATTTCCTCTTACTTAGAGGAGGTCAGTCTTTGTTCTATTCAGACCTGTAGCTGTTTGGGTGAACACCATCACATTGTGGAAGGTGATCTTTACTCGAAGTCCACTGATTTAAATGTTAGTCTCATCCAAGAAGAACCCCAACCAGCTGAAAGATCATGACTTGCTTTATTGCAATACTCACTTTATTTTGGTGGTCTGGAACTGAACCCACAATATCTCTGAGGTTTGCCTGCATACTTGTCTATCACTAATGGACTGATTGGGGTCTACTCATATATTTGAAGTATTTTCCCAAAATGTGTTTTGTAGAATACAAGAATCATTCCTTACATTTGTTAGTCATAGCAATCCAAATAAACTTTTGGCTAGAGGTAATATATCATAAATAATTTAAGCCTTATCCTTTTCACATCTTTCTCAAATAATTTCAAGGAAGCTTTTACTTTGGATATTAGTAAAATGTGTATTAGTTATTTTAATATTAGTTTTACTAGCATGAATTTTTAAACCTGCAACCTATTTTTTCTTTTCCTTCAGGAAAAATTATGAGATGTTCCCTAGGTAAGAGCACTGCTTCTCTTTATGGAATTCCATAGGCATTTAGAAAATATTCAATAAATATTCATCTGTTAAATACATACTCTTTGCAACCATTTTCATGAACATCATAGCTACTTTATGTACATCAGTATGTGTTATTAGTTACAAAAATAAATACTGCAACATTCTGATATAAGCCAAATATAAGCAAAACCCAATTATATAAGTTTACTGTGTCCTGAAGACAAAGTAAGTGTTAAATTCAGATTATATCGGAAGAAAGAGTTTGTAAATGAAAGCCTTTGTGATAAAGCACTTTTTGCCCTTTCATTAGAATCTAGAGCAGGGTACCTGGACTAGAAGAGGAGTTGTCCTGCTGTCAGGTCTGGGTGATGACAACTGTAGGGAA
>NW_006432669.1:11175320-11262699 GCF_000325575.1 Pteropus alecto
GTCAGGCTTCATGCAGCGGTGTGGGGAAGTATACACAGGGACTACCAAGCATAAGAACAACCCACCTGGAGGTCACTATGAAGTCATATTGTCATTGTGTGCTTACATCATATTTGAAATATACAGATTCTTTTATGTGAATAACATTTTGATTATATCCACGAAGCATTCCATGAGATAAGAGAGCCCCTTTTATAATAAAAGAAAGCTGGCTTTAAGGTAATTAAGTGATTTATTCACAAGTAAAAAGCCAAAGACTGAAGACTCTAACTCCAGTTTTCTGACACTGTCTAGTGTTGTATCTGCTAATGTTTATTTAATTATTAGACTCAGGAGTTTAGATAAGAGTTGTTACAAATCATTCTAGATATTGAGTGTTCCTTTTGTGTCAAAATAATATTTAGGAGATACGATTAGGACTTTAGAAATGCAAAAGGTTTGAGAAAAGCTAAACAAAACAATGGAAAGCAGTATGCATGTTTTCTAAAGGGTTAAATAAACATATAGAATGCATTCTCCCAATAGTCATTATTGAACAGTCAGTATTTTTGAGAACACCTGTTGAAGTGACTGAAGCCTTTATAACTCTCTCCCTAAATGAGATCTCTTCTCATTCTCCCATGAGTGACTTTCACATAGTAGGAACTGATATCTAATGAATATGTATTACTTATGTGACATAATCAAGCCATGGTCTGATAGAACTCAAGACTCATTCTCGATTTGATCTTCTTTACAATTATAGTCTTCAATTTCCCGCTTTATAAAATGGAAAAAATTTCAATGGATTTTTTGTGTGTGTGAGAAAAAGATAGCATATATAAAATGCTTAGTAGATTTCCAGGATTCAACACTCCTTAACTCTTCTTACTTTGTATTTGCACTGACATATTCAACTGTTTCTCTTGGTCACATTATTTTTAATGCTGGATGCAGGATGTCTTCAAACATCATTAGTATTCAAGGTCATTGTCTAAATTACAAATATTTGTGCATTTATTTCTGCATAATTTTGTTTCTTATATTGAGTCTTTGCTTTTTATCCATTTTGAATTTTGAATGTTTATCCATTTCCTCATGCTAATACCCTGAGGTGTGTATATGTGTGTAAACTTGAGCCACTTTCTTTTCCCATGCCACTCCTCCCTTCTGTCTTGTAGAAGAAGGTTTTATTGGTCTCTCCCTGCTCAGCATAATCCCTTAATGTACCACTCCACAAAAGGCAATGGGATTTTTGTAATACCTATAATTCCTGGCACATGATAACTACTTCTCAACTATTAACCTCTTTCTTTCATTCCAACAAATTCTAAGAGGAGGTTCTGTTTCATGAGTTTCAATGGTAACTTTGGCATCACTTGATTTTCAGGTCATAATTATTCTACTTATTTTAGCTTTGCATGGTAGCCAAGCCACTTGTTCTGCTTCTATAATTCAGGGAAGAAAGAGTTTTATGTCAAAGCTAGCCAGTAATTATTTCCCAACTAAGAAATAAAAGACCATTTTCTTTTTACTGTTTTATGGTCCCCTTTTAAAATGATCAGCTTTCTCCTACATTTCTAAGATATGATATAATTGCACTTAATAAGCAAAGATCATATTTTGATCTCTGTTATCAAGATAGAAAAATAATCTTTAAAACGTTAACAATGTAACCTCTTCTGCCTTGTGCATATATAAAGGTGTAGATGGGACCATGTCACAGAAATAGTAAAATCACTTTCATTTTCAAAGTGCATAATATATTTTCTTTTCTGGTGTATAGATATACATCATGATATAGATACAGTGATATAAATGTACTTTTCCTTACTCCCCATTCAATTAACATAGCCTGTAGTGCTGTACCTAACAAATCCCATATCTTTTGATTAAGGAATTTAGGAGCAGCTCCAAATATTTGCAATATCCAAATGAAAAACAAACGAGATACAAATATTCCTTGATAACTAGGACAATGCAAGTGGTTTCTCTTTCCCCACTCCTGCCTACCAGGTAAAAAATATATGTGCTTTTTTGGAACTGGCTAAGAAACACATTAAAACAAAAAAAAGGAAGCGAATATAGTGTTCTCCTCTGACTTCAGATCATTGTGATCAGGACTAATGTCATAAAGAAGTCTTAGAGAAGAAAAACGAGGAAAAAAAAAAAAACACTGAACAGAAAGCTTCTGTTTTCATGGTAAAATTTGAAGTAGTCCAGAGTCTACTTTTTTCTTCCTAAGAAGGAGTTTACTAGAATTACTTGGGTAGCTTCATTTTCAAAATGCAACTGTCCCTCTCCACCTTGGAAATTCCGATCCATTAATGGATTCGGAGAGAGAACATGTGTATTTTGATAAAGTCTCGCAGCTGATCCTGATAATCCCATTTTCCCTCTTATTCCTCTCTCCTAGACCTGGCCTTCAAATCACTGTCCTAAAAAACTAACAAAGCTCTCTTTCCACTTCAAGATGGAGCCAAATAACTCTCAATAATGACACTTCTTTATGGCCTATGTTAACTGATCTTTTGATATTTTAAAAGCAAGTATTTACTGATCTCATGTTATATTTTAGGAACTGTGTTACATGTGTTTTTTAGAGATGAACAAATCCTTTATCTTTTCCTTAATAGAGTTTTAAAACTAGTGGGCTCTTAACAAATAACTTCATTAATTTTTGACAGACCTTCTAGAAGATAAGAAACAACATCTTTATTACTTACTTTTAAAAAATTGATAACGAAAGTGAAATTTGTTATATAATGTTTTCCTGAGTATCTTAGAATATTATATATCTAACTGAGGTAGCTTATATAGAAATAAAGAGTATAAACAGTTTAGAGCATTCTCCTACCAGCCCCTTTTTTGTTCCTAGTCTCTATTTCCTCCCCACAAATCACCCCTTAAATTCAATACGCTTCTACTAAGTCATCACATTCCAACCTGCCTTCTCCCAGGAATTGTCTCCACCTTCAGTTTTTGGATATTTTGTGGAAAAGTTATTAAAAGTTTTATTTTTAGTTTTGAAAATTTTTATTTGTTATATTATTTAGTAGAGCCCTTAACTTTGCAACATAAATACTAAATATTTATGAGTGAAATAACATGATATCTAGGATTTACTTCAAATAAATTATTGGGTAGGGAAAACATCTTATAATTAGGATTATAAAAGAAATAAGATTGTCTGAGTTGATAACTGTTGATTATATTACACTATTTTATTCATGTATATGTTTGAAATCTCCCATAACAAAAAGTTAATAAGACATCTTGGTGCTCAGCGTTTTCCCCCTTTATTTTAATTTTCTCATTTACATTTTATCAGCTGGTATGATGGTTATTTTGGGGTCAACTTGGCTATGCTATACTACCCAGGATTCAATTCAACACTTATCTAGGTGTTGCTGTGAAGACACTTAACAGATATAGTTAACATCCACAATTAATTGACTTTAAATAAAGAATACCCTTCGCCATGTGGGTACGCTTTATCTAATCAGTTGAAAGGACTTAAGAACAAACACAGGTGTCCAGAGAAGGAGAAATTGTGACTCAAGACTGCAACATCAACTTTGGCTTGAGAGTTTTCACCTGCCAGTCTGCCCTACATATCTCTAGGACTTGCCAGTCTTCACAACTGGTGAAATAAATAAATCTACATACATATACTTAAAGAATGACTCTCTAATGATAAGAAATTGAGGTCAATGGCAGATTTTTAGACAAGGCACACTTTAGAGTCTAGCTCCTTAAGTCACTTGCCAAAGATGTGTGTCTATTCTGTATGGGAAAGCTTAATCTGATATTGTTAAATTATAAATTTAAATTATGAGAAAGACAATTTAATATGTTAAACCATTAGAACACTTCCATTTTTGATAGTTTAAACAACTGATTGTATCATTCTTGGTATTTTCAAGGCTTATCAGATTCAAAAATCACAAAATTAAACAAGACTGTTTTATTGCAAGAAAACTTCTCCAGTACACTAAGAGAACTTTTGTGTACTAGAAAACCTAAGACTTGAAGTCAGGTAATGGCAATACAGGATATTCTCTATAGATTATGACACTAATTCTCAGAGAAGTTAAATGTCTGCCTGCAATACACTGCATAAATGTTATATTACTTTTATATTTCTTAAATTGTTGTAAACTTTAAAGTCACTTGGGAGAATATCTTTAAAATATATAATCCCAGCTCACTCTAGCCAAACTAATGGAATCAAAGAAGAGTCCAGGCTGATATGTTTTGCAAAAATTTCCCCTGACATCTTTGGGATAATCTGGTTAAGAGATTTTGCATTACCTGCACATATTCTAAACCATGGGCCAGTGTTATTTTCTGTTATTTGTCTTTTTTCCATTCGAAGTCCTTGGAAATGCATTCATAGTCAGTAGGCCAAGTAGCCCAGGGGAGGGATTTCTCATTTTTCTTATTGATCATTATGGAATCCAAGTGTCTGCCACTGTGCATTCAATAAAGTTGATGGATGCAAGACGATAAGATATTTATACTAGAAGCAAACTTAACATTGTATTATATTTGTTCTTGTATTATACAATTATCCTTTATTTCGATCAATTGGTATGTATGTTATATATTTCAGGGATATTTCAGATGACATACGGGGACAAAGTGCAATAGGAATAGCTTCACCTGTGTGGACTAACGTCTCACCTGTTTGGCCAAGGCGGAAGCTTCCATGGTGACTCCAGAAAGTTTAAAAGCTCCTTCTTTTTCACTGCTCTATCTTTCCCACCCTTCCATCATGGGCTCCTGACTTAAAGAATAATAGACAACAAGATTAATAAAGCACAGGCTTGTTAATGAAATCAGGTTTGGTGCCAAGGCCTTTAACTTCCTAATCTGTTTTCAGTAGCCTAAGTGCCACACAATCACTTTCAGCATCTCTCCTGAGATGGCAGAAAGACATTCATTCTATCTTTGATCTGTTTCTTGTCACTGGAAATTATCTGTACGGATGCTCCTCCAGAATTTTTTTTTTTTTTTTTACTGGTGCTAATATGGTACTAAGGAAAAAAAATCACCGTTTAAATAAAGTATTTTGTTTAAAATTAACATTCACTGGATACTCCACCCTTGGCACCTAAAAAGCTTCTAATGATGTAAAGCCTTTGAGTTATAAATAATCAAAGAGAATCTGAGAGCTGGTCTCTGTACTTCAGGCTCTTATATTTAAGATGGACATCACTACTGTGGAGCAGAAGAACACAGTCGTTGAGATAGTGATTTGTGGATGAGAAAGGTTCTTCCTTCATACAAAGATTAAAGTGCCTTTTGAGGAATGGGATAAACTCAGCAGATTGAATTGTGTTTTAGAAGTACAAGTCATTATTGCATTTATATTACCCTAATGATTGCCAAGCCAAAATGATGAAAGCCTAAGGGTGCTCTGTATATTCCTGCCAGATATATTCTTTTCAGGTGGGAGGTCTCACCACTTGCATCAGTCACTTTTCTTATTTCATCCAACAACATCTATACCCTCAAGGACAACAAATGCAATGGTCTTATCATGATGGTCAGGCCTCCTCCATTATTTGGGGTTCACCACTGTGGAAGTTGCAGGGCTCCTGATATCTCATTTGATCTACAGTCTTATTGAGTGCAGGGAGGGCCTAAGTAGAAACAAAGAAATAAAGGTGGCACTGTGCAGTTAACTCTAATCAAGCTGTAGGTCTACAACCAGCATGGGTGGTGAATCATTGAATCAGTGACTCACTGGGCATTTTTGTACTGATCCAATACTATGCTCAGAGCTGCTGAAAGTTAAAGGATGTATCAGACACAGTCTCTGCCCTCAAGGAGTTTAGGACATATTAAAGATACATAAAATAACTCAATATCAAAGGCCCACTGTTAATTAAAATCAGTTTCTAGGAAGTCACAAGACAGAAAATCTTGATGTGGATAAAGGACAAGAGGAAAGAAAGAACACATCCTGTGTTATATTTACATGCCAGTGATTGTCATTTAACAGCACTTAATCCCTCCTAATAATAATAGAAATATACTACAGTTTACAAGAAAGGAAACCAAGGCTCAGAAAGGTTAAATAACTTAATCGAGTCATAGTTGAAATTGAGATCCAGGTATCTGATTCTTTTTATTATACAAGATTTTTCAGACTTCATGAAAAAAATTAGAACTTAGGGAAGAATAAGAAAACAAGGATTTGAACTAGCAGACAGCAGTAATAAGGATAATTCTAGCCAGTGATGAGAAAAGAATTATAGAGATAAAAATGCATATGCTATTTTAAAGAGAACAGTGAATAAATCACCCTCTCTGCAGCAGTGGTCTGTTTCTGATGCTAACAGTAAAGTAAAAGCATTCAGTTTTAAAATTTACAAAGGGGTTTTACCTGTACTATCTTGTTTGAGGTTTATAATAACCCTGCAAATTAAATAGGAAAGGTATTTTTCTTATATCCACCATTTCATAGGTGAGAAACCTGGGGCAGAGACTAAACCTTGGAACTAAGATTTTAAAATTAGTAAGAACGAGGACAAAAAATTAAATCTAAATCTTTCGTCTTTTGAAATATCCTTGTATTTCAAGGTTTAAACAGATGCTAACCTCAATCATGGAAATCACAGAGGTAATTTCATCTTTGAGTAAGTGATTGAGTAACATAATCTTGGGGATCCTGCTAAGATTTTGTGATTCTGCAGCTGTTACATACACTTCACTGTAGCCAAAGTCAGCTACTCACCATCTAAGGAGTAGTGCTCATGTTTTCAAAACCATTCAGCAACTTAGCTGGTATTTCTCTCTTTGCTGTGTATCTCTCACACCAAGCACAGTGCTTACCACTTAAAAGTTGCAGAGTACTCATAAAGATGCTATCTAACCACAAATATTGGATGTGATTATTATCATTATTACCACTTTGTGTTTGAAGTTTACAGAAATTAAGTGGCTTACTCTAACCTAGATCTGGTGAGTGGAGACCTATTTGGATGCAGATTTGAACAAAGATCTGACTGACTCCAGCTTTTATTCTCAGTGGAATTAGTATAAAACTAAATGAGCCAGTGTCAGATAATGGACTCATACATGAGAATTTGAAGACTATAAATTTATTCTGTAGTCATCACTAGAAATCACCAAATGTCTCTTTAGTCTGAGGTTGCTGTTGCTGCCATCAGTCCTTGCTGTCAGGTAGGGCTCTTGATATCATGCTCTCTCTAGAGAGATAAACACTACTTATCCAGTTTCATGTTCTAATGTTCCTGGCCCAATTCCCAGGCCAGAACTTCACAAGCCTTTGAGACAAGATGAATCTACTGTCTTCTAAGAGCTAAGCTCAGTCAAGTGGCCTTTTGTGTGGAATAAGAGATTAGTAGAAATCTGCTCAACTGTGTCAGACCCAATCGCAGGCAGCCATATGTACCACCTGCTCCAGGAGTGATTCTGGCATCTGCCATTTACGGACTTAAAGCCAATTTATGTCTTCTGTTCGAGGATTCACAGCACCATGATTTATATTGGTTTTGTTTGTTTGTTTGTTTGTTTCTCAGAAATGAATAAAAAATCTTAATTATCCCTGTCTTCTCTGTGAATGGTGGGGTGGTGGGGTGGCAGCCAAACACCATGCCTTAGCTATGTTGGTTTTGTTAAACCTCTGCATACCTTCCTGCCTCAGCCCCTCCCCAGCTCTTTCATGGAGAATTACCTTTGGTGGCTGACAGGTGACGTCGAGAGAATTAAATTCCAGCTTAGCAAACTGTTCATTGGGCTTCAGAGTGGGAAAACTAAAATGCTGGGTTGGGGTTTGAGGGATGTAACAAACACATCATTTTTTCTAGGGCATCCACCAACATTCTCACCAAAGATGTTTCTTTTCCTCCGCCCACCAGTTTATCTCCAGAAAGTTGGGGAAATGAACAGTCTTCTAGGCCGATGTACCAGAATTTTGGTCCATGTCCGGATTCTCCAGAAAAATAACTTTTATATATTGAAATAGTGTATTGCTGCACAGTTGTCACTTTCCTAGCAATTTTCAGAGGTGACGCAAGCAGGCCAGCATTTTGAAAGAATTTTCAGACCATTTCTTTACAATGGTAACACTTCATAGAGACTCTATGAACTTCACATACCACATGGACTCATTTAAAAAACATTTATGTTGAAAGATGTATTTTCAGCTTCTTAAGGGCAGAGACCAAGTTTTATCAGTCAATGTATCAACGATGCCTAAGCCAGTCCTAGTACATAGTTTACCTACAACAGATAGATGTTTGCCAAAAAAACACTGCTTAGTAAATAGATATTCCGTACAAAAGAAGAAAAGTATTTATTTTATTCTGAACTAAAAATTGAGTTCTGGAGCATTTTTTTTCCCCCTCTTTATCCTCCCACACCCCACCGACTTCCACCTCTGACTTATGGATGTTGCCGTTTCCCCTTAAGAACTGGATCTCTGAAGGCAGGACTTCTCCTCCCACAGGCTCAAGGTGTGTTCCTCGGGGCCTGGCGCACCTGGCTCATGATCCGTGGCTCCACTTGATGTGCAAACCCAGGACCTTCTGAGTATAAAGCAGACATGCTAACCACTACACTGTAGAGCCACCCCAAGTTATTGAGTGTTTTAAAGGACATAGTGATCCATTCCTAAATGTAATAACATTGCTTGCAATGTAAATTTATACCTTCATGTCTAAGAAAACATTATCTAAAATATAACTAGAATTTTATATGAAGGGATCTATATTGATGCTCAAGTTCGAGAATGTCCAAAGTATGCAAGTTACAGATAACTTTAAATGGTAAAACCACTTGGACTCATTTGAAATTCAACTAAAATTAGATTAATGAGACTTTTTTGGATTACAAATGTTGGTCATTTAAATGACCTGCACATGAGCCTAAATAACGAGGCAATACTGCTATATATATAAAGGTATTCTGTGTAAAATATTAAAAATTCCATCTAGTTCTCACATATTAAACTGTACTCTGATAACCCAAGTAATGTTTGCAGGGTGACCTTGAGAAGGTAAATTCTGTGTCTTCAATTTGTATTCTATGAAGTAAAGATTAAGTTCAATCTTAGGGCATTTCTAAGAAGTATATTAAGCTACATGCTTGGTTCATGCCTGACACACAGTAAACTTTCAAAAAAAACAAAAAAGAAAGTTTATTATCATTATTTCTATAAAGTATTCTGCTTTTATATGTAGGATTTCAAAAATCTAAATTATATTCAACTTCTGGAAACCTGTATTGGTTCATTATATCAGTAAATTTCCTAACTACTTTTCCCCTAACTCTCCAGTATTTAAGAATAATTTCATTAACCATTACTCAGGGTTATTATATTTTTTCCAAGAGGCATATGCCAATGATTTTACCTCCAAAGGAAAAGAAAAGAAATTAAAGATGATAAGAAGAGTCATCAGGTGCTCCTTGAAAAAACATTAAGAATTAATATAACTTTGCAGCATCAGAAGTTTTTAGGCCCATTAGCTTTGAGAATTACTTGCAAAAATAATCTGGTTCATTTCCAACAATTTAAAAAATATGTAAATTTTAAATCTGTCTGTGCCTTCATTATCACAATGTTTTCCAGTTGCCTTCAAATAGTCATCCGAAAGTATTTAATATAGAGAACAGCACATTGTGAAAATAATTCAAGAGAGAGATAGCTTTTTGGCAAATGTTCCTTCTCTTCACCTTGAACAAATTCTTTACTCAAGTATAAACCTGAAGATAACCATATCTTCCAGCCAGCCCTTAGGATGTTGTAAGGATTAAGGAAGTAATGCCTTGGAAATTTCTTGAGTGACCTCAGAAACAATGTTACCTAAAAAGTAAACCACTATTGAACATTCTTCAGCATTTAAATTTTCTACTTCAGTCCAAATCTGAAGGTATGGAGTGAAGGGGAAAAGAGAGTGGCGATATTAGAGGACAAGAAACATCACAGTAGTGAAGAATTCAATGTTTTTCTATTTAGATTAGGCAGCTGTATTCTGTTGTAAGCACAAAAATCAGTAGCAGATATCAAAAGAATTAAAGGAGAGTGTTTGCTTTGAAAAAAAAATGAAATTTCTTATGAGAAATAAAAAAGTGGTCGTATAATATACAAAATCCTAACTTATTGATAGTGTCAGTAAATACTACCCATTAACATTTTTATGGTATATCAATCCACCAAATCTTTTAAAAAGTCATTCCACAAAGTATGCCGCAGTAGCAAACATAAACACAAAGTTGATACATCTATTGTTAAAATGAGTTCATATAAATCAAGATAGCCCAAAGGGAGGTTTATAAATAACAAACCTTAATGGAAAAACAAACTACACATTACGAATAGGATTTTCTAAATAATCGCCTTCAAATTTCTAGTCTTACTTACAACATTCATAATCCATGTTAATCTTTTCTTTTTTCTTATTTTCTTAAAGTAAATGAGCCATTTCAAGCCACAATGATTTCCTTTTGAATCACGGTGAATATTTTAGTGCATCTACAGATATCTTTGTGATACCTATACGTGTCATCCACTATATTGTATTTTAATTACACAACTTAGTAATTTTTTAGTTCTTTGGTTCCTTAGTCTCATTATAAAAAATATATATATATATTATATATGTACTAATATAAATTGATAGAGATAAATATATATTAGTCTTTAATTTACTAACAACTTTTTCTCACATAAACCCCCAGAAAAAGGTTATCCTTAGTAACTGTACAATAATTTGAGTGAACATAGTGACTTAGAATTTGGAGTTATTGTTTCTCCATAAACACTTTTAGAGAAAATGAGTTAACTGCAATTGATGGCAAAGGGAAACCTAAGATTCATAGACATACATCTATAACCAATCCTCAACACCTTTACCCAGGCAAAATAGTAGGTCACTTTCTTACTTCCAGAGAAACCCCTTCACATATTATTGTGTAATTTCATAATTCTCAATTTCTCTTTCAGGGCTTCAATAATGCTTACTTAACATAATTTCACCTAGAAATAAATTATATGTGTATATAGAGTTGAAAGTAGAAAGAATTATATCTAAGTGTGATTTGTGTTACATCTTGCTATGGACAGAATATTTGTGTCTCCCCAAAATTCATAAATTGAGACCTAATCTCCAATGTGATGTTGTTTAGAGATGAGGTCTTTGGTTATGGAGGTGGAGCTCTCATGAATGGGATTAGTGCTTTTATAAAAGTGATCCCAGAAACCTTCCTCATCCCTTCTGACAAGTGAGGACACTTAGAAGACGGCCATCGATGAGCCAGGAAGTGGGTCCTTATGAGATGCAAAATCTGCCAGTGCCATGAGCTTGAATCTCCCAGCCTATAAACTGTGAGAAATATTGTTTATAAACTACCCAATTTATGGTATTTTTTTTTAAAGCAGCCCAAATAGACAGAGCAAGTCCCCAATGGTGATTGAGTAATCAATTCTAAAGAGATATTTTTCAGTATTGCCTATTGAGAACATAGCCTAGGAAAAGTGTTGTTAAGCAAGATTAACACATGAATACTTTGGACACTGAGACAACCTATCAGTTCCTTTTATTTTTTTTATTTTAGTAAATTCTTCATGTTTTTCATTTTCTCATCTTTTTAGCAAATGTTTATGACATGTATGAGTATGTATGTATGTGTATCTACAGCTAGAGATATAGAGATCTATTTATAATGTAACATGTATATAATATATAATATACACATACACATGTATACATGCATACACATACATATATATACACATTAATGGGATAAATATACATTTAATTTAAAAGAGAATTTTAAAATACCTCTCAAAAGAACACTGTAAAGTATTCCAAAATCAAAGTTAGAATTACTTTTGTGAAAACATAAATATAAGACAAATACACCAATAAAATTTTACACCTTTAATATTCAACATATGAATTTATTATGTCAACAGTTTTGCAATGGCCATTGACTATATTTAATCTGTATGTCATGCCCTTTAAAATATATTGTTATTAATGTTTTAAAATGTATATTTTTAAAAATAAGTCATGTTCATCTGATCTATCAAAGCTTTATATAATGGGAAGAAAGACAATTCAAGCATCAAACTGTTTACTGATATCGAAATTAGTTTTGCTTTTTAATATTTTCAGTTATACATTTTGTTAAAACTCTCACTTTGAAAACTTTTCACATTTAAAATTTCATCTATTGAAAAGATGCTTAACATCGCCAGCTATTAGAGAAATGCAAATCAAAACCACAATGAGATACCACTTCACATCTGTTAGAATAGCTATAATCAACAGAACAAGTAATAACAAATGCTGGAGAAGATGTGGAGAAAAAGGAACTCTCATACACTGGGGGTGGGACAGCAACTTGGCACAGCCACTATGGAAAACAATATGGAGGTTCCTCAAAAAACTAAGAATAGATCTACCATATGATCCAGCAATCCTTCTACTGGGTATTTACCCTAAAGACTTGAAAACCCATATCCATAAAGATATTTGCACACCAATGTTCATAGCAGCACTATTCACAGTGGCCAGGACATGGAAGTAACCGAAGTATCCTACGATAGATGGTTGGCTAAAGGAGCTGTGGTACGTATATACAATGGAATATTGCTCAGCCATAGAAGAGATGAAATACTGCTATTTGCAACTACCTGGATGGACCTGGAGATAATCATACTAAGCAAAATAAGCCAGACAGAAAAAGTTGAAAATCACGTGATATCACTTATATGTGGGATATAAACCTAAAAGCAACAAATGAACAGGACAAACAAACAGAGACTCAGGGACATGGACAATGGACTAGTGGTTACCAGAGGGTAGGGGGTTGGGGAGGAAGGAAGAGGTAGACAGGGTAAAGGGGGTCAAATATAGGGGGTTTGGGGAAGGATGAAGTGGGTAAAGGGTATCAAATATATGGTAGTTGAAGGAAACTGGACTCCGGGTGATAATCACACAACAGAATATATAGATATCAAATTATAATGTACACCTGAAAATTATATAATTATATTAACCATTGTTACCCCAATAAACTTAAAAAAAAAAATTATCTATGAAAACTAATGATGCAAGTCCAAGTACTACTAACAGTGATTATTTTAAAATATAAGTACTATAAACTTTAGTGTGTAGACATTGAAATATCTATGAGATTGAGGAGCAAACAAAGGAAAATATCCAGGGAATTTCATGAAATTTTGACAAAGTAGAAACATGACATAATTCAGGAAAAGAATATCATTACAGAGAGAAGTGTGTTGTACCATAAATAATACATGGGATGGGACATAATTTCTGAAATCTCTTGTTTTCCTTTTTAGAATAGGTACGGTTTTGTCAAAGTACTGACATAATTAATTAATTAGGTAATAACAAATAACATATACCTGAAGAAATTTGAAATTCAAATAGCATACTATATTTTAATGTAATTCAATGGTTAGCTTAATTTGGAACATTTCAGTGTTTGCTCTTGCCTCTACCATTTGTAGAGAAGATTTAATTTTATTATTTTTTTTCTATTCCCTTTTCTGATTCCTTCGTTCATTTGCAGATATGGGCTGATTAACTTTTTTCTCATATTATGGAGATTTGCCTGCATCTGTTGTTATGTTATTCAAAACTATGTAAGACGTGCTGGAAAATAGACATATTGAAAATATGAGAAAACACTCAGGAAATACTGAGATTGATTTGTGAGTTTTGAAAGGGAAAAACTGAGATTCAACCCGCATTATAGAGAATTTTTTTAAACAGAAGGATATTAATTGTTTGCAAATAAATTTACACTCAACTTTCTGGGGTCTTTTACATTTGGCAAATAATATCTATCCAGAGGCTAATAAATATATAAAGTTATAATTTTTCCAGGCCTTATAGTAATTTTTAGTAAGTTATTTTGTAAGTAAATGCTTGACATTTCAAGATGTTTCTATGTTTTTAAACAACTAGGAAGGATTATTTGTGACTACTAAAAGAAACCCATGGTTGTCACTATTAATTCTTACTTATTGTGAAATTAGTATGCTTAGCTTTTCTTACTAAATTGACTGCTTTATTGGTATAACAAAAGATATACATAATTAAAATAATCTCATTATCATTTGATAGTTATTCTTTGTCATTATTTTTGAGGTCTATTTTAAATCAGTCAATTTAGCATGATATTTAAGAAATTTATTCTGCATGGCACCCTGAGGATTTTGAAAGGGGTTCAGGCTGGGTTCAGGGAGAACTAGTAAAGTGGGTCAAATATTATCTCTATGTTTAGAAACAGTCATCAGACCTGTTAAAAAAAAAATGATTGCAGCTGTTGTCTCTAACATGTAACATATGTTCCACAGGCCTTAGAGCAATGTTGAATTGAAGAAGTTCTAACAGGTAAAATAGCTACAACCTTATTTTAAGTATACACTACATTATTTTTTCTTTTTCTTCTCCTCATTACCATATCTTCTTTCTTTTTACTTTTGTTAAAAGTTGGAAGGATGATCCGACCCCTCAGGTAAAAATAGCAAGGCACTTTCGCTGACTCCCCTGAATGTGTGGATGATAAGACCGACAGAACTGCGCGTAATCTTCAGGTTTCTGGGCCTCTGTGGCATTTCTCTCCAGCTTACTATGTTTTAGTCAAGTTATATAAGGAAAGTAAAAATAAAGAGCAATTTTAAAAGGCTAAGGTGGCAGTGCTAAGCACTGTCTAATTTATTTTGAAGATTTTCTTTTTACACTTTAGAGATGTTATTCTATTATGGGTCCAGGTTAAGAAAAAAGTGCCAACTGACTGAACTTTGCCAAATTATAAAACATTGTTCAAAAAAATCTCATTTCATTTTCCGGATGGTCTAATTCCTCTTTTTTTTCCCTTTACACTTTTAGGTAAGGGCTTCAAATAAACTATTGATATAAACTGAGATAAACTATTGACTATTTCCTTAATAATCTGATGAAGGTGACTTAATTAGTCATTATTATTACTTTGAGAAAAATAATAATAAGAGTAAGGAACTCATGATTATTTAACATATGTGTATGATTTATTAGATAACATTATTTCAACAAAGATGCAAATCAGTTCTTGGAGAAGGAAGTATATCTCTTTATTATAAATGTAATTATAAAGTCATATTTCCATATATGTAAATTTGAGTGAAATTCTTTTCAGTTTTTCTCAAAACATGACACAATTTCCTTCAAATACAAGATTTATACCATCATATTTAAAACATATGGAAATTCTGACTTCTGCCTCTAGCCAAGATGGAGTAATAGGGACTGGATTTACTCTCCTTCCTAAAACTATTGGGGGGGAAAAAAAAGTGAAAACAATAGTATTCAAGACATTGAAAAACAGCACAGTGATCTTGAGAGACTAGAAACAAATGAGGTCAGCCTCACAGTTGCCTCAGTTTACTCCATTGAAAGAGTTTCCAGGCCACAGCACAGGGAGGAGGTTCACAGGTGGAGTGAGAGAAGCTCTGTGACTTGAACGATAGAGCTAACAGTTGGCTTAGAAAGGACAGAATACTGGAGAGAAGAGAGATGCACAGAAACAAAACTTTGAAGACCTACAGAAGTTCTCCCTTGATTACTCAGCTGAATACTGATCAATGTTTGCATGTAAAGAAACTACAAGAAATCAAGGAAAAAAAGCACTGGAAAGAATTACAACATGATTCCTATTTCTCACAGAGGGGTGTAAAAATTATCTGTTACCATCAGCCATACTGAACAACCTTATCATTCACCAGGCATTTAAAAGAGTACTTAGAAGGGTCTTGCCTCAATAATATGGAATAATTAGCCCTAAACAAAATACTGATCTGGTCCTACCTACCAAATCATAAAAGCGAGACCTAAAACAATAAAACTACTTTTAAGTAAACTAACTTGATCACAGAAAAAAAAAAAACAAACCTCAAGAATATTTATAGGAGAATAAAAATATCTGGCACCCAAAAAGCTAAAATTTACAATGTCTGATGTTCAGTAAAATATTTCTAGTAATATCAAAAAAGGCTGGAAATCACAACTCCCAAAGAATAGAAAAATCAATTGTTCTAAATTATCCTACAGATACAAGAATTAGCAAAGACATTAAAATAGGTATTATAACTGTATTCCACACAAAGATCAATAGAATTAAATGTAGAGTACACAATGTGCCAATCAATTTCTGTCAAAGATTCAAAAGCAATTTAATAAAAACTTAATTTTTTCAACAAATGATGATGAAGTAATAGCATATCTATAGGCAAATAAATAAACCTTGACCTAAACTTTACACTTGGTACAAAAATTATCTCAATATAGATTCTAGATTTAAATGTGAAATATAAAGCTATAAAACAGTAAATAAATAGGAGAAAATGTTCATGATCTCAGATTATCCAAATAGCTCTTAGCCTGACACCAGACATATGATTCATAAAAGAAAAAAATAATAAATTGTATTTTATCAAAATTAATTTTTACTTCCTCTGTGAGTGCCACTGCTGGAGAATTAAAAAAAAGAAAAGAAAAACAAAAGCAAAACAATCGCACACTCAGTAAAGGGGAGACATATTTGCAAAACACATATTCAAGATAAGACTTGCATTCTAAAAACTATAAATAATTAGTAAAACTCAACAAAAAGAAAACAAATGGCCCAATTATAAATGGACAAACAGACTTCACCAAAGAGAACACAGAGATGGCCAATAAATACATACAAGTATGTTTGGCCTCAGGCATCAAAGAAAAAATTTAAATTGAAATTCTCGTTTGATACCACTATGCACCTATGTATTATTTTAGCAATTTGAATCCAACAATATGTTAAAAAGATAATATATCATGACCTATTGTGATAAATCAATTCAAGAGTGCTTAAACATTTAAAACCAATCACTAAAATTAACTGTATTAAGAAATAAAATAAAAAACATAATTACCTCAATAGACACAGAAAAAAATGAAAAAAATCTAATATCTATTTTTGATAAAATTCTCACAAACAAGGAATGGAGTGACCCTCCTCCACATACTAATAAGCTTAATATTTAATGGCAATAGACTACATGTTTTCTCTCTAAGATTGGGAAAAAGACAAGGATATCTTTTCTTATACTCTTATTCACACTATACTAGATATTTTAACCAGCAAAATATAGAAGAAGAGGAAGTCATCAAGATTAGAAGGAAAGAAATAAAACAATATTAGTTTTCATGTGGAATGATTATCTATGCAGAAAATCCAAAGGATCTTCCAGAAAACTACTAGAAGTAAATTTACAAAATTTGAAGACTATCAGGCCAACAAAAAAAACAAAATTAATATTATTTCCATATACTAGCAATGAATAATCAGAAAGAAATCTACAAAAACAATGTCATTCCAATAACATAGATATATAAAATGTTTAGTAGTTACATATAAATCTGACAAATCCATGAAGGACCTGTACACTGTAATCTGTACAAATTTGCTGAGAATAAAATAAAGAAGTTCTAAATTAATGGAGATATATATCATGTTGATAGATTATGAAGCATAATATTGTTAGATGTCAATTCTCCTTAAATTTATCTATGAGATCAAGATAATACCATGTAAAATTGCAGCAAGATTTTTTTTTTTGATAGAAACTGGCAAATTGATTTAAAATTTATGGAGAAATATAAAGAACTTAGAATAGCCAAAATCCATCTGAAAAATTAAGTGTTGAGATTAACACTACATTATATCAAAAATTAGTAGAAGCGACAGTTTTCAAGATAGTATGATATTGTCACCAAGATAGATATATCAATGGCACATAATAGAGAGCCAAGAAATAAACAAATATATACAGATAGACTTTTAAACAAATAGTGCTTTTATCATTGGATATCTATATCTTTCTATCATCTATCTATCTATCTATCTATCTATCTATCTATCTATCATCTATCATCTCTCTATCATCTATCTATGGAATTTTAATCCATCCTCACACCTCACATCTTTTAATTATGCAAAATTGTTCATATACCTAAATTATAAAACCTAAACTATAAAATTATAGAAGACAACATAGGAAAATAACTTTGTGACCTTTGGTTAGGCAAAAATTTCTTAAATATAACATCAAAAGCACAATCTATAAATGAACAAAAATGATAAAATGGACTTACCAAAATTTAAAAATTCTGCTTTTTGAAAGAAACTGGTAAGAAAATAAAAACACAAGCCATAGATTAAGAGAAAGTATTTTGCAAATAATATTTCTAATAAAGGAAAAATTATTGGCAAAGATATAGACTATGACACTGAAACCCTCACAATAGAGTTGGTGGAAATATAAAGTAGTATAAGCAATTTGGGAAACAAATTCTTTTAAAAAGGCAATTTCTTAAAAAGCTAATCATACATTTATCATATGATTCAGTCATTTCACTCCTTGGATTAACTAAAGGGAAGCAAAAGCATATGTTCATATAATGACTTACATACAAGTGTTCACAGCAGCTTCATTTATATCACCTACAAAGTGAAAACAGACCAAAACTTTATCAACATGTAGATGGTAATCAACTTATGGTGTATCCTTACAAAAGAATACTACACAACAATAAAAAGAATGAACTACTGATATATGCAATAACATGGATGAATTACAATAAATATGCTAAAGAATTTGGGCAAAAAGAGTACATGTTGTATGATCTCTAATATAAAAAATTCTAGAAAATTCAACCTAATCTATAGTGACACAAAGTAAATTAGCAGTTGCCTATTGAAGAAGGAGATTGGATGGGGAGGGACTAGAAGAAAGGTTACAAAGTGGCATCAGAAAACTTTGGGAATTATAAATAGGAAGATGTTAATTGTGGGGATGATTTCATGGGCAAATATACAAATTGAAATTATCAAATTGTATACTTAAATGTATGTAGTTAATTATGTTGATTGTATATCAATAAAGCTATTAAAATTTAATAACTAAAAGTATAAAATACTAGTAAAAATATTTGAACTGAATGATAAAGCTAAATGTTAAACATTCTGTAGAAAATAATAATGTACTCATCCTTTCACTATTTTGTTCTAATTCTTTCTACAATCTTTATTTTTTAAACTTAATTTGAGTCTACTCTGTTTTTTTGTTTTTCTTTTTTAATTCAAGAGAGAAATACATTTGTGTGTGTGAAAAGTTTGAAAACACCACATTCCTTAAAATCTCCTGTCCCATAGTTGTAGGTGTTCAAAAATGATTTATCATATGAATAAATTAAATCACTAGGCTAAAAATCTAAAGGTCCAGTTTCAGGTATCAATTCTAACACTAGCAAGTTATGCTAATCACAGAATATACATAAATCATTAGTGAATGTCTACAGTTTTCGAAAAATAAGAGAATTGTACTGGAACAATATTATTCAAGCAATAGATTCCAATTTATTAGTTAATTGTGAAATCAATTTATGTGACCACAGATGGTATAAAAATATAACAGAATAGTAGATATATCAGTGCATTGCTCATGCATTGCTCATGAAAAAGGTACCCAATGTTTCATGAAGCTCTGATTTCAGTTTTGAATATAAATTCAACTATATGCTATATGTAATATAAAACATATTTCTTAATGTTTATCATAATTAAACAAGTTGAAGAAGAAAAGACTAAGTAATTCCCAGGTATCCACTTAGCCCTCTAATATTGCAGTGTATAAAAATTATGTAAGCAACAGACTTCTGAAATGGGATTCAGGTAAGATGATTCATATGAACTTTTCTATCTTATTATTACTCATACTGGAAAATTAGTCAAAACCATCTTTGAAATACGTAATGTTTGATAAATTACTCTCTATCCGATAATAGTATTTCCTGATAGTTTTCTGAGCAATGACTCAGAAATCAATGGAAAAAATCTGAGAAGAATATCCGAGGATAATAAAAGATGTTAAAAATGGCTTTGTTTTATGACTAAAAAAATGTGGCATCTATCTTAGAGAGATTTTCTAGTATACTTACGTTTAACTCTCCAGTGAGATTTTCAATCTACGAAAGAAAAATTCAGTGCAATAGATAGAGATGAAAAAATGTTCCTGTTTTTGTATATAATTTCTTCCAAAAACTTAAAAAATATTTACTATATATTTTTAAAATTTAAGACTAAAGAGAATAAAATAAGCCTAATGTGTTAAATTTTACAAATAATTTTTGATTTAAGCTTATAAAAGTAATATTTTTAAAATTTAATATAAAAAGTATAGAAAGGCATAAAAAATAAAATGTTTTAAAACTTATACAACTAATAAGAATATTTCACTTTTAATGAATCTATTAGGTCGGAGTAGGAAATCTACTTTTTCATAAGCAAAGATTCAAATATGTCTCTGCATTAGGGGACTTCCATTTTTACCAAGACAAGGTAACTTATTGGCTAAGATTATGAAGCTGTATTTGTTAGTTTGAGTCAAAATAATATAATAAAAGCAAAAAGTGTGTAGGTGGCACCTCCTATTTAGAACTGCTTAGTCAAATATATGGACTCATGGGTAAGGACCAGGCCTCAGCATATCTGGCTACAGAGGACCACAGGCACAAATGGAAATGTCAGGAGTCAATTCTTGCCTCGCCTTGAGGATTAGAGAGAAACTGCAAGGAGGAAGTTCAGAGGAATTTTCAGCCTGCTCAGTTAGGCTGCTGTTACTAAAGGAAGCCAAGAATAAGGCAATCATGCCAATGGCAGCTGGATTGGAGTCATTAGATCCACTTAGCTGCCACATTTCAGGTCATAGGATTTCTCCCAGAGGTGAGTGCAAGGCCAGACTACAAGTGATACCCATAAGACTCACAGGGGTGCAGATCACTCTGAGTCTGCTCTCCAGTGGGAGAGATCACAGGCCTCTGGAGGGTGGAGAGGATCAATGAGCCCAAGAGGCGTCTTTTCACTCTAATGTAGTTTTCCAACTGTTTGCTCCTTCGTAGAGGAGGCCTAGCCTTTGGAATATGCTTTAATTCATCCTTTGGGATCTTAAACAATACCTAGATGCGAGTCATATGCACAGAAAACATGAAAGTGCCAGGTCTCACACACTGAGTAGGGAGCCCCTTTATCTCATCTCCGGTATGGAGCATGGCCAAAAATAAACAAGACTAGAAATAAAGAACTCAGTATGCAGCTGGAGAAATACCTAATCAGTACTGGAAAAGTAATCTATGATTTCGTTGGTTAATTATATAATTCTACTTTTATAATTACACATATACGAAATATATTTACATGAAATATGGAATGTAATTATACTTGTATGGAAAAATGGTTAAGAAAATGGGTTTTGGAGTCAGACAAGTCTAGGTTTCAATTTATTTTTTTACCTATTAATTGAATAACCTTTATGATACTGTTTAATTATCTATAAAAATGGCAAAATATCTTACAGTCTTGTTTCAAAGATTTAATAGAATAATGTAGGTAACAGTAGTTTGTACAAAGTATCATGTGGGGGCTGGCTGGATTAAAATTTTGACTGATTTATGAGTATCAAAATCTGTTTACTAAGACACTAAATAAATGATATAATCATATGTAAAACTGAAGTAAAAAGATTGGTACCAGTTACCACCTACCAGTCGTGCCAGTGATGCTTCCATTCAGAGCCATGCTAAAAAACTTATTTATATTAAACCCCAAGAAGTTAGTGAATGCAACTTTCAAAAGTGTCTCTAATATATTACCAGAGTGTGGAGTGGCTTATTTACCCAGAGATGTATGATTTATTTTCTTTTCTTTCTCTCTCTCTCTCTCTCTCTCTCTCTCTCTCTCTCTCTTTCTTTCTTTCTTTCATTCCTTATTATTTTTTTTATGGTGAAATTGGTTAACAAAATCCAATAACACTTTAACAATAAGGCATATATATATTTACACCGTGTGCTCACCTTCTATAGTTAGATTTCTTTCTCTCCCACATATTTGATCCCTTTTTCCCCGTCTACCTCCCCGCTCCTCCCACCTCCCACGCTCTGGTAACCACTAGTCTATAGTCTATTTCCATTAGTCTTTGTTTGTCCTCTTCATTAGTTGCTTTTAAGTTTATATCCCACATATGATTTTTTTTAAAAGTGTGTGATTCTTCAGTGTATCAAGAAGAAGGCATTTGGCAAACAACATCACCACAGGCAATCAGTCAGCAAGTACCTTGAGTTACTATATTTCCTCATTCAACTCATATTAGAATATAATGAGGTCATTTAAAAAGTAATGAATCCAAAGCGAGAAATATATCACGATAACTTTAGTAACTATAATTCTGAGATTACAAATACATTGCAATCTATAAGACATTCCCTGCAGCACTGTATTTTCTCTCCCTTTTTTTTTAACATTGTATTAATCCAAGGTGTAGAACATAATGACTTGATATTTATGTATATTGTGAAATGATTACCACAATAAGTTTAGTTAACATTCATCATATCACATAGTTACATTTTTTTTATTGTGATGAGAATGTTTAAGATCTGTTCTTGGCAACTTTCAAAAATACGATATATTATTATTAACTATAGTCACCACGTTGGGCATTACATCCCCAGAATCTATTTATCCTAAAATGTTTTTACTTTTGATCACTTTTACCCATTTTCCATCATACCTATATTGTCATATAATCTGATGCCACAAAGACACTGCACCACATCCAGGATCCAGATATTCCTTAAAACCTATATGGTCATGAGATGAGTTCCAAATATTTCTTCATTCTCAATACCTATGTTCCCAAAGCTTGAGATCACACACTGGAGAGAACTAACAGTGAGATTTCAAGTAAGATAGAAAAGAGTGGGCCAAATTTTTATTTAGAGTCTTAGCAATAAGTTTAAGAGTGGCATGGTAAAGGGAAGAAGTTGGCAAGATCAGGCTTAAAACTAACTGACAGATCTCAGCCTTCTGGAATGAAGGGCCCACAGATTAGCCTCAGTGCTGAGCTAATTGGCATCTTGAATGTGAAGACCCAAGTGTGAACACAGGCTCTTCCCTCTACTATGTATTCCATGCCACTTAATTAGCCTGAGCCTTGCCTTTTTCATTTGGAAATCTAAGGATAATATGTGTTCAGTCAACTCACTGAAGTAATATGATATATAATGATCACGTTAGATTATCATAGTCCAACCAGGAGTTATAAATTCTGAAATTGAAATAGGAAACTGACAACACAAGAGAAAGTGCTACCAATTCATTTTCCTTGAAGAAAAAGCGAACTATGATGTAACCTAATGCTTAGTAATGTGAGATGGAAAGTAAACCTACTTAAACTCAACAATGAAAAATGGCCTCTTAAGAGAATGAAGAATAACTACTTAAATAAATGGGTCTCTTAGGGGTTTAGATCTTCAGCGTATTGATTTAAAGACAAAATAAATACTAAAACCCTGTTTTGGCATAACCATGTATTCGGTTTCTTGACTACCTACTGTGTATAACGAGCATAGGCCCCAAGTTCAAAGCGGTATCTGAATGACACGAGATGACCTCCATGTCCTGGAAGAAGGCTCATTAGGAGTACGTGGCATCACTGCTTTGTGCAGCAGCCATCTTTCCCTGAACCATGGACATGTAACTGTATAATGCATGTAACAAAGAGGATGTTTATGGCATCACAATCACTTCGTTAGTTTTAAGCTAAAAACTGCATTTATTTTCTTTAATTGTGGTAAAACATACCGTCCATAAAATTTACCATTTAACCACTTGAAAATTTATACTCTAGGGACATTTAGTACATTCATGATTTTGTGCAATTATCAGTTACCTAGTTCCATATCTTTATCATCACCCCCAAAGCCATCAATCCCTGCTGCTTTCTCCTCTCAGCCCTGGTAACCACTAATCTGTTTTCTGTCTCTGTGAATTTCTATATTCTAGGTCGTTCATGTAAATGAAGTCACATAATTTCTGGCCTTTCGTGTCTGGCTTCTTTCACTTAGCCTGATGTTTTCATCCTGTACAGGTTTTGTAGCTGAATAATATTCCATTATGGATAGGTGACATTTGTTTATCCATTAATCAACTGGGGGATGCTTGCTTTGTTTCCATCTTTTAGTTATTGTGAATAATGTTGCTATGAACATACAAGTTTTTATATAAAGACTTTATTACAAGTTTAATGCTCACCCTTCCCCCTCTGTACTTTGACTAAGCTCTCCTCTCGGTGTGGTGTTTAGTGTTGTTCATTCTCTGCATGCCTTTCTAGATTTTTCTCTCACTACTCCCCTCTTTGTAAAAATCCCCCTTCCTAACTGCTATACACTCCCCATGACCAAGGCTGCCACACATCTCTATGCCTTTGCTCAAGCTTTGTCACTGCCAATATGCCTTCTTCGTCATGTTGAAAATCTACTCACTTTCTGGCTGTTCAAGAAGCAATACAGGCATTGCCTCTTATTAGGAGCCTTTCCAGATCTCCTTTTCTTGTTTTTGTTCATCCAACCCATACATACATTAATCAATAGGCCAATAACATTCTATTATGTCTGTTTATGTGAATATAGAGGTCTCTCTGCTATGCCATGAGCCCCAGGGAAGCATAGACCAAGCCTAATGTATATGTGAATCCCAACAGAGAGTTTGGCCACATAGTAGATGCTCCATAAAAGTGTGAGAAGTAAATATATTAAATGTCTAAAAGAATGGTGCCTGAGTTTTATGGAGCAAGAAGAGAAGTGAGTTCTTTATAGTTGTTTAGTCCTATCTTTAAGCAACGTTTACCTTTTATCTCTCCTATGCCTCTCTACCTCTGACAGCTAATTAATCTCTCAAGCTCACCTTCCAGAAAACCCTATAGAAAAAGACCAAGACCTAGAGAAGAACAGTGGATATGGTCAGGAAAGATAAGGACAATTTATGGCTCTTCATTCTTATCTCCCTGGATTCATATAAATCCACTTTGCTTGCTGATTCCTTAATAGAGACTAAAATAGACTCAGATACAATATTGAAAGGTTCAGCTTTAGTGCCATCTCAAACCATAGATGCTAGCCATATGATCTCAAATGACATTTTTATTTTGACTTGATAATTTAAAATATGCAATGGAGTAGGTTATAAAGAGACTTTTTACTACATAGATTAAAATATATTCAAAATGCATTCAATCCATCATCAGTTCTTAATTGCCTATGCTAAAAAGGGGCAAAACTATATTTTATTTCAAGTGGAAAACCTTCATCTTGCCCTCATCCAACCAAATCATATGGTTTAGACAGGATAAAGTTTAAGCATCCCTTCTTCTGAGAAATGTTTCCAGCTATTTTCAGTCCAATTTAAATGCTTTTTTTCTCTGCCTTCATTGCACTTTTCACCTTTCTTTCTCATAGCACCTGCCACTGTCCTGTTAGCATGAATATAGTTGTTCTCTATCCTCCAATAAGTCATTTCATAATAGCATAAACCATGTTTTATCTATAGTGATTACTATATTGCCCTATACATAGAAGGTGCTCAATAAATATTTGTTGAGTGAATGTCATACACATTTAATCAAATTTGATAGAGGCCTCATATGACTAGAAACAACAAACTAATCAGTATGGAATGAGCACTGAATTTAATGCACCTTGAAAAATGAGAACTCAGAAGACCAGAAATATGTTTTACCATTAAAACACAGCATGAAATAAGGTTTTAATCACCATTAGCACAGCTGAGGCTGAGGTCTGAGGAAGGCTGGTTTATGAAGAGGAGATTATAGAACTTCATGGAGAGGAATTTTGACTACTTTCCAGCTTTTTTGAAGTGATGCTTGTCATAAAATCACTTCTCGTAGTTAAATAATTAATTTAACTCCTAAATAACAGGCAGTGCCTTTCTCTTTTTAAAATTTTTTTGCAGTTAGGAATTAAAACATTAACTGTAATCCAAAACTGATAGGATCAAGAATAATACCATTTTAAAAACCATGCCTTTCAACTCAGAAGACTCTCTATAGTAAGTGAAGATAATAAGGCTGTTGAAAAATTTGAATAACCTATATCATGTGCCTTACCTATTATCTAAACCAGAAAGGATGTCTACATAATAAATAATGATAATTAATAATATCTTGGATTTCTATAGGACTTTTATTGTCCATAATGTTCAGGGTAATTTTGTATGTTGTCATCTATTTTAAAAGCATCTCTGAGTAATCACAACAGAAAAACATTACTTTTCCTCAACCTAAACTCTCATTGTACCCGGTATTACATTTTTCACATTATGATGAAAGTGTCTGTTAATATATCAGTTCCCTTCACTAGACTGCATCCTTCTCTCCGAGGCAGGCCTGTCATATATATTCATCTCTCTGTATTCCAGCACCTTGGACATTAACTGGAACATATTTTGACAAAGGATCTGAGCAAAGTGTCAGTAGCTGAGCCAATATTAGAATCCACTGATTCAAGTGATCTTCACAGATATTCAAAAGAACTGTATCTAATTTAGATTGTATCCTTCTGGATCATTTCTGCAATATTAAAGGGCAGGTTTGACTTTAGATTTGTGAGTTTTTCAAATGGCAGTGATGCTCTCTCAATTAATATTGCTGAAATCATCAAATGAAGATTTGTCAAAATGGTTTATTTGGAAGATATGACATGAAAAGGTTGTCGGATTGTTCCAAAGATGCTCAGATATTAATCTCTCAAAGGAACCAATAGTATGCATCAATAAAGAGAATGACCTACATGGTAGGAATCGAGTTCCACACCTTCAAAAACATCTTTTTTCTCAATATCTTTCTACTTGGACCTATTGCACTGTTAGACGTATCATCCTGTGTTATAGTTGTTTATGAATCATTTATCTGATGTTTCTCTCACTGAGTAAAGGAGACATGCTCGGTATGTTTTGATGGGAGAGAAGGGAACTGAGGAGAGAATGCAGAAAGATGGTGACTACAGAGTAATCATGTGTGTGTGTGGTGAACATGAGGAGGAAGGGAAGCACTGAATCATTGGAACAGTGAAAGTAAGAAGCATTCATTAGGTTTTACCATAGAGAATGAATAAATCACAAGCAACTATGACAATGGATTTCAATGAAATAAGATTTGCATTAATATTGGTTAAAATCCACGTTTCTCTGTCCTTAGTGGTTCATTTTTAAATTATACTGCAGTATTATTTTGGGAGAGGAAGAAAAAGGTGTCAAATTATTACATCTAATTTAACAGAATCTTCTGATTGGTCATACCTTTTATCTTTCCATTATAATACTTTTTATAACACATTTACACATTTATAAAATGAACCAAAATATATCATAAACTCAAATTATAGTGACTGCATTAATTCCCAGTAAATGCAATTTTAAACTTATTAAATGGAAGCTTTTATAAACCTGTTGCAGTCATAAGATGCCTGCTTACCTAAAAAAGAGCTAAAGAAAAGTTCTTATTTAAGGATTCTTATATGTAGGAGCCAAAAGATGAAAAGTTATTTTCAAATTGTCTCCAGTGAGTTGGTTGTCAAGGGAACTAAGAAATATGAAGTAGCTAGAATAATTTGTAGGAGGGAAAAAGGCACTACTGAAAGTTCCATTGATATTTCATTATAAACTCCAATTTGGGAGCTTTTTTCTTGTCATCTTACCTGTCATCAAACAAACTTTGGAATAGAAACAAAAGGATCCAACAAGTTTATCTTCTATTGTTTCCCAATCCATGAAAAGCTTTTATAACCATGATCTGCTGTCAGTATAAGAACTCATTTTTGCATAGACAAGCCTTCTAAATTTGGCATGTTACTTATTTGTGTCTTTGCTCTTTTGAGAGTTATTCACATTAAAATTCTGTGTATTTCTTGGACTTTGCAGCATGAATTTTATTTTATTGAATCATGTCCTATTTGCACATTAACTTCAAAAGAATATGATGCTAAGGTGTTCAATAATTCTCAAAACCCCATAACAATATATCTTTTTTCCCCAAAAGTTAAAAACATAATTTTTTATTTCTAAAATTTTCCATTTAATATTTTTGGACCTGAAGTTGACCATTGGTAACTGAAACCATAGAAGGCAAAACTACGGATAAGAAGGATACTGCTGTACTCCCAGAGCACCTTCCATCACTGACGTTCTACTTATTCTACTACTTATAAGGAATCTTCACTTGGATAGCCACAGACTCATCAAATTGCCCCCAGTCTGAACTCATCATTGCCCCACAAAATTACTCCACTTTATATTTTTAATTAATGCACCTCTACATACCCAAATGAGAAATTCAAGTGCCCACATTTAATCGGTTACCACATTATCTAGATTCTTTCTCGTTATCTCTTGAATTCTTCCTTTCCTCTCCCATCCCACTACCATCTTCTCATTTTAACTTTGGGAAACAAGAAGATAATATTGATTTTGATTTTTAAATCATATCTAGCAGACACTTATTAAATTCACGTGAAATAAATGAAATTGTATTAACTATCATTACTATATATCTATAAATCCCTATATGGTTGTTTTGAATATGTTTTGAGCTACAAGGATTTTGTTAATATGGCATATGTTCATGTTTATTAGTATTTAGTCTATTCTCATTTCCCCTTGGATAGTCAGAGTATGATACAAAGATAGGTATTCAAATTCTATTTATCTAAAGACTATATTTATGTTACATGTTTTCTAAATAACTTATTTAACAATTTAATGACTGTTAATTGAGAACTAAAAACAGCATGCTATTGCATTAAGATTTGTACAATTATTCCATCACCTAGTAACAAACAGCCTATATTTTAGGGGAGAAAATAATTCAAGGAGAAGGGGATGGACATGGAAGGTTAACAGGATCTGCTAGAAGTAGAGAATTTTAACTCACAATATCCAGGGGAACCAAATTTTGGATTAAGAGCATCTTGATAACATATATAACATGATAAAAGATCAAGGATGTCCCAACATTCATCGTATCTATAGGTTTTTAGTTTTTCAGAGTTCATAAGGATCCTGGAGACCTTCTAAATCCAAAATCCATCATTTACCAGATAGGGACACTGTGACCTGATGAAAGTAGGTGACTTGTCAACTTTAGTGGCAGATCAGAGTACATACCAGGTCTTTGGGCTGTCCAGTTAAGCGCTCTCACTTTTTCTCTACAATGTGAAGTCTCTGAAGAGGCTTCTGAAGAACCCGCAGCATGATGCAAAAGAACTTATTTTCAGCATGAATCCTTATTGTTTAGAATATTAGCTACTTAAAATTTACTTTCTAAATCAATCAAGATTTCTCTACTTTTACACGGTTTCTCTGCAGTACTTTTTGTGTTATTTGATATAGTATAATATACTTCAACTAAAAGATTTCTAAAATCATTACATTTGTTAATTTCTACATTACATGACTTATCTGATTATCACTAAAGAGTTAATCATGGTAAAGGGAACAATATATTTCGGTTTTGTTCTTAATGTAATATTTCACATTTACATAGCATTTCAATGTTATTTATTTCACCTGTTTTCACTTCAGGTATTCAGATATGCTAATAAAGCCGGCCATTGATTTCATTAAATTATCTTTGGTTTCTAGTAAAAGATACGACTATTAATTACATCTAATTCCACCACCATGAGAGTGCCTATCCCAAAGTACCAGTTTACATTAAAATTCAGAGGGTATTTATTCATTTACTCTATGTGATGAGAAGTATATGGCCTTGTTTCTGCTCTCAAGGAGCTATAGTTTCACACATGTGAATATATTGGCTGTCAGAACATGATGATATATGCACAAGTAATCAAAGAAAGATCAGCATAGACATGATTGGGTATAAATGTTCATGGAAGAAGATAAGCTTTATCAGGGCTTAGAAGGACAGGTGACCAAAATGAAGAGAGATAAAAATTAAAGTTCTTAAAGCTCATAAGGTCTACATTGCATAGTTCATGCTGTTCTCTTGCTTATTCAGGTCCACCTATGACCTCAGAGTAGAGCTCGCTAACATGCTAATCCTCGTGCTCAGAATGCTGTTCTTACTCTCTCATCTGCCAAGCTCATAACAGGGGGCATATCTTAAATGTTAGTTCCCAATAAAGACTTTCCTTGAGAGTACCAGTTCCAAAATTTAAATGATGTTCCTTTGTCCCATTCTAATCATAAGCCTTATTTTTCCTTAATAGCATGTAAAATACAATATAATTATATATTTATTCATGTGACAATTTCTGTACCACATATTATCACTCAACTGAACCCTCCATGAGGTTAGGAATTATATCTGTTATATTCATTTGTGTTTTTTACCTTCAGCACCAGAATAATGCTTGGGATATTGGAGGCATTCAATATTTTTTTGAGTGAATAAAATGGGAGAAAACAGAGCTCTAAAGAGTGCATCAATAGATTTTAGCAATTGCATTACAGTATAGAAAGAAGATAGACTGTGGAGTTTGGATACAGGCCAACTTGGATATGAATACTTGTTCTGTGATGTACTCTCTCTCTGAGTTTCAACTTCTTCACAGGTAAAATGGACATTATAACCCTAGCTTATATGTATTTTATAAACATTGAAAAAAACAATGAATATAAAATGCCTAATACGTTGTCTAATATACAATAAAAGCTTCTGATATTTATATATTAGCATTAATAATATAGTGATATGCTTGTAATACTTATTAATAATAATACTTTGAAATAGTTAAATTTCAAATGCAAACCAATATACTCAAATTACTTTTTCAGCATTCATTATTCCTGTGAACATAAGTTTCCCCAAATCGTATTCAACACCCTAAAAATCAACTTAATAATCATAAACTTTTACTAGACTATTTCTTCTTTTGGCCTAATAATATAATTTGGTTACATGTTGTAGTTTTCAATTTTAAAACTTGGAAAAATTGCAGATAATAGTTTAATCCAGGTCTCAGAAAGTTTGGATTGCCTGTTTGCTTGTATGTGATAGATCAGAGCAGATACTGCTGATTTTTGGTGTGTGTGTGTGTGTGTGTGTGTGTGTGTGTGTGTGTGTGTGTGTGTGTGAGAGAGAGAGAGAGAGAGAGAGAGAGAGAGAGAGAGAGAGAGACTCTAAAGAGACTGAATCACAGGAATCTTTTGGAAAAGTATAAAACTGAAAGATTGGATCAAGTCAAGTGCCCATGAGATCTATGGCTCATGATTTTCAGACAAGAGACGAATGTTGGCTATGAGAATTCCTGTCCCTTGTCCAAAACTCCTGAGTTGGGTCTGTTTTCTAAGGAAGGAAACTTTTAAATAGAGCAATAATTGCTATCTTATATTTTTCATGAAATTCAAAAGAGAATGTTATCCACATAACTTATTTAATTTTCTTAGTCGCTTTTAGGCAGTAAAATTACCTCATACATGTTTTGTTCAGAATAAATGTACAATAAGATCTGTCCTATATCCACAATTTCTGTGCAAACAAAATAAATGGAAAACCAGTGAGGAGATATATGTTAAATTAGAACTTCAGAGAAATTACCCATATATCAGGAAAATGTGACAGGTTTAAAAATATTTACCCACGTTCATTTTATGGAAAATGCTCATTCAAATCCACAGGAACTTTAGATCTTAAATGAGCATTAAAATGAATGGAAAAATATTTCTATCAATTTAAAATAGTTCATTGCCTAAATCTCTGATCTGGCAGCTTCTTGACAGAAATATTAATTTTAGTTATTTAGAGCTAAAGTGACTACTCATGGATATGAAATATCTTAGATTTTAAACTTTTGATTTATCTCAGATGTGACTTTTTTGAGAAGCTAACTCTCACTGCAAAGCCTATTCATGCTAATTTCTTCTTTAATCATTTCTCCCTTATTAAAAACTTCATCACCTCCAACTGTGGCTTACTCTGGGATAATTACTTTATTTTATTTTATTTTAAATCCGAAGAATCATTGCTATTTAAAGAAAAGTTTATAGAAACTCAAAGTGAAAAGCTTTGCTATATAAAATAAATAGTTCTACAAAATAAATAATGTAGTGAATAGTATATATTATCATAAATAATAAATGTAACAATTATTTAAGTTAGTAAGTTTGAAGATGAAGGCCAAATGTAGTTTTTTTAAGTATCATTTTAGTCTATTTATTCAGATTGACATAAATCTAAGGCAAAATACCTCCACATGTATGGCAATATTGATATAGTGCACATTGTCTGACAGTCTTTAACTAAACTCAGGTAAAATATCCAAATAGAACAAAAATGGAAAGATTTAGAAGTCAATGAGAACATAAGATTCATCAGAAATTATACAAAAACATAAAATTTTAAAGTATGGCAATGCCACGTGTATATCCAAAACATCTATGCTAGAAAATATCTAAAAATCTTAATAATCTCTATGAATTAAGCATAGATTATAAAATCTATGTTGTTGCTTCTTTAGCAGTATATTTTCTATTTTGTTTTTGTTTTCGTTTTTGTTTTTGTTTTTTATTATAGGGAGACTAACTTATTTTTCATTCAGGTGTGAAAATCCTGGGAGCGCACTCTCAATTAGAATTTAGTAACTACTCAAGTTATAAAGTTTTAATTTTTAGATACTAAACTAGTGAAATACTCCAGGTCAAACTTACTTTGACAAATTGACCTTGGCATCCATTCTTGAAACAAAAGTCTTATTAACTAAAAGATATATTCCAAAGTTACAAAGACGTATAAATCAATCCTGTAGGTAAACATTTCTCTTTTTTATCCTAACTAAAGTAAGCCTGAGGAGTGTCAGGAGATAAGAAAAGAGAAAGACATACATTTTAAATTGTGAAAAAGTCAAATGACAGACTACTGGGAATCCAGTGGCATAAACTTGATTATGAATTGCTCCTGAAGCCATCGTTTTCAAACCTGACTAAAACTGTGAAAGCTGTTAAATGCTGACCTCCTTTCTGAAACTGGCTAGTGAAGAATTCATTTTTTTCTTATTATTCAAGGCTTCCTTCCTGGAAAGGAATGGAACTATAGACCCTGCTCTATTGTAGAAACCTGTGCATTGTTTACATCTAGAAGAGGAAGAAATCCTCCAATCCAAATGTGTCCCCATGAGTAAAGTAAAAGATGGCTTTCCCCCGCATTTGGCAAGAGTGTATTGTGCTAATTCTAATAATGATTATCTGTCTGATTTAACAGAGAAGGGAAAAGATTAACTTCCACGATTCAAAAAAACAAACAAACAAACAAACAAACAAACAAAAAACCCCTATCTGGCAAAGAACTAAACTCCATAATTTTCAAAAAATATATCTTACCATATAGAATTCTGTTGGTCAATGAAATACTTTTTATTTAAAAATAGAGACATCACAGGGGAAAGACTGAAACAATGATACTAGACAATATAAAATATATAGAAATTACAACTTAAAACTAAGGATCTCAAGGAAAAATTAAATCCCTTTAAACCATTACTGAGGAAAGTGAACAAAGACTTGAATAAAGTCCAAGATAGGAAGACTAAATATTTTTTAAATGACAGTTCTTTCCAACTTAATTTATAGGTTGAACATAGTTTGTAAATTATCCTGGAGTTTCTTTCTTCTTTCTTCCCTTTTTAATTGAAAAATCTTAGAATGGCCAGAAATATTGTTTCTAAAATGATTAGTAAGCATTTTCTTCCCTTTTAAGCAACTAAATCATATTGTAAAATTACAACAAAAACAAATATATAAAATAGCAAAGCTTTTCAAAATAAAAAAGTTATAAAATAGCTTTAAAAATTTGAATGAATTTCTAATCTCTGGGTATGGAAGAACTATAAGCACAACAATGGAAGATAAAATAGTTGTAAATAGAAGATAAAACAGTGTAAAATATTGACCAACTTTGCAACATATACAGTTTTTTAATCTTTTTTTTTTAAAGTAAATAAAATTTAAAGGCAAGTGAAACCTGGTAATGTTTGTGTAACTTTGTATATGCATTCGTTAATGTGCAAAATATATCGCAAACAACACCAAAAACTCCTTTCAAAACATTAAGAATTTATGAATATTCAAAAGAAGAATAGTCAATATGTACCAGTAGTTAATCCATAGAAAAATGTAAATAGACAATTAAATTGTAAAACATTCAGCCTCACTAGTAATCAAAGCAAGTTCATCAGTCACAATGAGATTTCATTTTTGTTCATCAAATTGGCAAAGATTAAAAATTTAATACCCTTCTTTTGCAAGAATTAGGGAAAATGAACACTGTATATGGCTTTTATGAATATAAAAATTGCCCACATTGGTGGGCAATGTGGAATAATATATCTCTATTTCTATCCCTATTTTTATCTATAGGAAGATATTTTGGAGGTCTTATAAGTGCTCATACTCTTTGACCCAATATTTCTACTTTTTTAAGCTGTAGGATAATTAAACATAAAATTATAGAGGAAAAGTTCATTACAATATTATTAAATTACTAAAAATTGACATCAACATAAATGTCTAATACTGGCATTATAACATGATATTTCTACACAATGAAATATCCATTAAAATAAAAATAAGAATTCCAAACATGATAAATTGTTCATGCCATGACATTATATGACATTATATACACACACACACACACACACACACCCACACACACACACACACACATTATATATATATATATATGTACACACACACACATATATATAAAATAAAAATACCAAGAAATTATACCCACTTGTTAAGTATTGTTATGAGGCTGGTGTGTGAATTTTATTTTCTTTTTTATATTTTTATGCAAATAAAAAAGAAATTTTCATATTGGATAAAACATTTTCTATAAGATAGTTTAAGATCATACTCCCTGGTCTCGAATGCAGCCTTATTGAAATTCACTCAGAAGGATAAAGTGGAAGGAGCATAATTTTTTGAATCATAGGTATACAAGTTCAAATCCTGTAACTGCTTCTAAAATACATAAAAATCAGGATATATATACAAATTTTTTTCTGAGCCTTGCTTGGTCATCAGTATTAAAAAGAAGATAAACTTTATAAAGTGTCTAGTACAATACCTAACATATAAATATTCTCTGGTTATTAACTCCTTCCCTTCGCCTTTCCGCTATTAACAGCTGTTGACTAGCCACTCTTTCTCTTAATAGCATTGCCCCTCCCAAGAGAGAAGTCTTGGAGACACATAGCTTCTGCCTCATCCACTCCACTAACATTCACTGGATAGCAAGCCTTGCAACATTCTTGTCTTAATTTCCTCCCATCTTACCCTCAGTTTCCACAACTCCCTAGTTAAAGCTCTCCTTTGTTTTCCTTTTAGAGTTCCGAGATGGCTTCCTAACTACTCTCCCAGATTCTGAACAGCTCTCTACTTTGTTACCAGAGTGAGTGTCCAAAAACACAAATCTGATCATTACTGTCTTGATTAGCCTCCTTTGTTAGGTCCTCAAGTACTGCCAGTATGAATTATAAATTCAATAGTCTTACATGTGAAGTTCTTCATGATCTGATCTTTGCTTTTTCTCCAGCCTCCATTACCAACCCCATACCCTCTATTATCCGGTCCTACAAAACTTCTTATAATTTACTCCGCTGATACACGCTCATGCTAACGCTGTCTTTATCCTGATAAACTCTCTTCTCCCCTCTCTCCTGGGCTGAATCACTCCTGCTCTTCATTCTCAAATATTTTCTCCTCCAGAAAGTCTTCTCTGTCTAAAGAAAACTACTATAGTTTGTCTTTTTTCTGGGTTCATATAACTTCCTGCGCACAATGCTATCATAGAAGTTGTGACCCTGTATTAACATTTACTTTTACATTCACTTATACCACTGGCCAATGGATGCCTTGAGATCAGGAACAAAGTCTTTCTCATGGCTAGAATCCCAGCTCCTAGCATAATACATGAAGTAAGCATTATTGATGAATAAATTAATAATATATGGATTTTTTTCTGCCATCTCTAAGTTAATTTGAAAAAATAACTGGAGGTTGTGCACCCAATTGTTTCCACATTGTCTATTTTTTCAACAATTTAGAATATACCATAATGATATTTTCCTTCCTTTTATATATCCAAATGCTTTAGTAATATTCAATTTCCAAGAAAGGGGGTCATGACATAGTAAAAATAAAATTAAACTTGGTTGCCAGAGTAATTACTACTTCTAGCTTGGTGAATAACTAGCTAAATAACTGAGCGCTTCCAATAGCTTCTCTATGTTTCAGTTTTCTCATTAACTAAGGGATAATCTCTGATCATTATTCTAACTCCAAAGTGTGGTTATTCCCTGTATACTTTTTGTAAAATAATCTGTTCTCTATGATATAGTTTTATTTTCTCTATTCTTTCCTTTCCAGTTTAAAAAATTGTTTTTTTGTTGTTTGTTTTGTTTTGTTTTTTTCTTTTTAGGATTCCTTGTTACTTAAGATATAAAACATAATAACTCACTCTTTTTTGGCTTTCTAGATTCTGGTTTCTTCTCTCTCCCGGTTTGTAACATACTATTGCTAAATCATTTTAATACTATTCTCTTGAAGCTGTCATCTCTCCATTTCAGTGAATCTCCTTTGCCCTCAAATAAAACACCAACTTCTAAATGTTACCTTCAAAATGCTGAAGCTAGACTTATACTCCCTTTCTTCTCTTGTCTCCTCTTCACCTTATTCCTCACCCTGTTTCTCTTACAAAGCCCTTTCCTTGCCAAGCAACATTTTGTCCATGTCGCTCAGTTCACCCCTGTTCCATATTTCTGTTCCATTAAGCTAGAGTTCAACACCTATTTCCTTCAAACATTTGTCCTCAATTAACTCCATTTCTCCTCTGACCTTCTCAGAGGTCCTGAGGAAGCTTTTCAACTCAATGTTCCGAGTAATAAGCAATCTGGCTAAATATTCATATCATCAAGTTCATAGGACAAAAATACTGTTGTTCAAAGAAAAAAATTGGTGAGACTAAATTATGAAATAAATCTCGAAACACCCAGGTCTTAGTCTCAGTTTTATCCCAGATTTGTTGGTATTCTTCTTTTAATCCTCCCTGAGAATCACTGATAACTTACCTTAAGTGGTGCAGCAGCAGGCCTACAAAACTTTCTAGCTCTGTTGAAATTTTAGTAGGTGGAATCTTTTGTTTATTTGATACCTAACAAATGCACTGAATTTATTGGGATAATCAAATTCCAGTTCTCTAATACTTTCAGAACTTAAAAAAAAAATCAACAAATATAAACTCTTTGGTAATTTGGTCACAATATGCTCATAACATGTTAACAACTGGAAAGGATTTTATATATAGTCTAGCTTAAACGGTATTGTACAGATGAGAAAATTGTGACCCACCAAAGGGAAGACATTTATAGAAGTTCCCACTGCTTTTAGGTTGAAAGGCAATATTAGGGCCTCATCTTTCCAGTTTCAAGTTACACCATATTCTTTTTTGTCCTTTAACATACTGTTAAGATGTAAGCAGAATAATCATATGATCACAACTCTTCTGAAGCTGATCTCTGAATATAGAACATTAGATATCGACTTGCACTTGTTACTGAAAAAAGACAACCATAGTTTTATTATAACTAGACACCAAAAAGTACCAGAAATACTTCCACATCTTCATACCAGTGCAACATGATAGGATTTGTATTAACAAATTATTCTCAATATTTCTCTGCCTGTTATCAGTTTACCTATGAAGTAAACTGGTAAAATTTGAGCTTTAACTTCCAAGATCAATAATAAACAGCTAGACAGTTGTTAGAGAAAATACTATAAATGTAGTTATAGTACATTTAGACCACATGTAAGTTTTTCATTATAATTGATCTCCAAAGCTATTTCTATAGAGAAGTAGCCTCGTTATGTTAAACAATCCAGTGCAGGAGTTTGAATACCTATTCTTAATACAATTTTTAATTACATAGGTAAAATAGACACCATGAATAATTGCTTTTATATTATATACCTGTATATATTACTGATAAAAATTTACCATCTCTTTCTTTAATATATCACCTTTAGAAAAAAATATCTCAGTAACTGTTCTTTGTGATTTTAATCCCTAGCATTTATAAAATGAAGAAAGCAGAAACTTGGGAATTTGTTATTTTTAACTAAATTTGCACTCCTTAGTTATAATTATAGTTGCTATTCATTGATTGGTTACTGTCATGCACTAGATTATCAATTTATGTTAGATATTTAATCATTGAAACAACCTCAATCTTCATTTTATAGATTAAGAAATTACTCAAAATCAAACAGCTAGTATGTTTATTTGATGATCCAGGTGTTGCTCACTCTAAAAACCCATGCTCATGAAAAATAAAGTCATGTTAATTGATTACCATTTAGGTATCTGATGTCAGTGCCAGCTGGAAGAAATGCAGAAGCAAACTCCTTAGCCTCATTTATATTTTATAGAAATATACATATTCTATTCTGATGTACATATCTTTGAGCTTTACTCTATAATAAAGTTAAGTTGATTTTATCAGGTCTTATTTTTAAGATCAAAAGGGTAGACCAAAGCAATGCTCAATCAAGGCTAATTATTCCCCACTACTCAGGAAAGATTCTTTTGCATACCCTGTGTGAGGTCCTGGGAATCATGAGGTTTTCCAGTATGGCAGAGGAGGCAGGCAGTATTCTAGGCCTTATGTGGCTGCCAGGTACTCTTCTCTCTAATCCTTTCAGGTGTTTGTTTTCCTAGCCTCAGGTAATTTCCTCATACACATTTCATATCACTGGTACACATGATAATTACCTAGCTGAATACTGGAGGGGGATCCTCTACAGATTTCTGGAGTTTTCTCTCTATGAAGCTCTTCCTCTCTGATGCTCTGTCCAATAAACTCTAGCAGCCTTAGTCTCCCTGGATGCTCAGCTGTAGACCTTTCCTTCAGAGAGTGCACTAAGAATCACTGGAATTCCCCTCCCTGCACCACAGCCTGGAAACTCACTTGGTGCAGTTAAGTAGAGGCAAGCAAAGATCTAACCCCAGTTGTTTCCCATGTCACAAGAATCATTTTTTTTCATTACCTGATGTCCAGTGTTTTGTAAACCATCATTTAATGTACTTGGTATGTTTTTAATTGTTTCCGGGGAAAGGGCACTGATGTTCTTTATTCCATCTTAGCCAGAAGTGGAAGCCTTGTAATAAACAAGTTTAATAAAGGATACTTCATTGTATATTCAGAAATATCTTTGTATATTTCCTAGATTTTGTTCAAGTGGAGTTTGACATGGTTTACACCTTGGACTGTGCTGTCATTCTTTCTACTCCTTTCAAGTTGATTACATTTCAACCACTAACCAGGGAATGCTCTGTATGCCAATTTTGCACATGAGAATATATTCTCCACTCACAACACATTGGCGAAAAATAAGTTTCTTGTTTACACTCTGAATTGGTAAGTTTTTAATTGGAACTCAGAATTTCTAGGCTTTATTCAGTAATCTAATTTCCTACTCCTTACCTCACTTGTCTGAATACCTTAATCTCTGTGTGTGTGTGTGTGTGTGTGTGTGTTAAAGTATAACTCACTAGTCTATGTACTTAGACACACACTCTCTCCCATCAAATGCAACATTTACAGTACAAAAATTTTCTCTCCAGACATTATTTTATTTTACTGTAAAGTTAAATAAGTGTTTACTCTGATCCCCCCTTTTAATTTTGTCTAGAATATCTAGGTTTTTATAATTGGAAGGTGTTTGCAATTAATTTAATTGGCCATGGTATAAAAATAAGAAATCTTATCTTTATATTTCCATGTATATATATTTTGTTTAATTTTTTACTGAATGTAAAGTGTAATACATATCAATCATGAGTGATAAGTATCCCCATAGCAACAAAGCTTTAAAACATCTCAAAAAATAGTGACCCAAAGTCTACAGACTAAACAATTTATAAGCATAGAAGTGTGTCTGGTTTTCACCATTGAATATGATATTAGCTGAGGATTTGTCATATATGGCATTTATTATTGAGGTACTTTTCTTCTATACCCATTTTATTGAGTGTTTTAATCACAAATGAATGTTGTACTTTGTCAAATGCATCATTGATATGATCATATGATTTTAATCCTTTATTTTGTTAACCTGGTATGTCGCATTAACCAATTTTCATATGTTGAATCATCCTTGTGCCCCGAGAAAGAACCCCACTTGATCACGATGTATTATTCTTTAAATGTATTATTGTATTTGATTTGTTAGTATTTTGTTTAGGATTTTTGCATCTGTATTCATCAGATATATTGGTCAGTAGTTTTCTTATTTTGTGTTATCCTTGCCAGAATTTGGTTATCAGAATTTGGTTCCTAGAGTTAGGAAGTATTGCCTCTTCTTCAATTTTTTTGGAAGACTTTGAGAAGGATAGGTGTTAAATCTTCTTTGAATGTTTGGTAAAATTCACCAATAAAGTCATCTGGTCCTGGACTTTTACTTTTTGAGAAGTTTTTGATGATTATTTCAATTTCTTTACTGTTGATTAGTCTATTTAGATTTTCTAGTTCTGTGTGATTCAGTCTAAGAAGGTTATGTATTTCTAAGAACTTGTATATTTATTTTAGGTTATTGAATTTGGTGGCATATGGTCTTTCATAGTATTGATTTCTGTGATGTCCATCACAACTTCTGTTTTTATTTCTAATTTTGTTTATTTAAATTTTTTCTCTTTTTTACTTAGTGAGTCTACCCAGAGGCTTGTTAATTTTATTAATCTTTTCAAGGAACTGAAAGTTTTACTTCAAAATTAAGAAACAAGACAAGGATGCCCACTCTCACCACTGCTATTCAACATAGTACCAGAAGTCCTAGCCGGAGCAATCAGGCAAGAGAAAGAAATTAAGAGTATCCAAATTGGGAATGAAATAGTAAAATTGTCACTTTTTGCAGATGACACTATTATGTATATAGAAAACTCTAAATACTACACCGAACAACTATTAGAAATAATAAATACAGTAAAGTTGCAGTATAAAAAAATCAATGTACAAAAATCCACTGCATTCTTATATACAAACGATAAAACTTCAGAAAAATGAAAAACAATTCCTTTTGAAATTGGATCGAAAAGAATAAAATACCTAGGAATTAACAAAGAATGTGAAGGACCTATACACTGAAAACTACAAGACATTATTAAAAGAAATTGAAGAAATCACAAAGAAATTAAAAGATATTCCATGTTCATGAACTGGACATAGTTAAAATGGCCATATTACCCAAAGCAATAGAGAGATTTAATGCAAATCTTATCAAAATTCTAATTGTTTTTTAAAGAAATGGAACAACAATAATAAGCATCTGATTTGTGTGGAATCAAAAACGATCCCAAATAACCAAAAGAATTCCTGAAAAAAAAAGAACAAGGCCAGAGATATCACATTCCCTGATTTCAAAGTATACTACAAAGTAATAATAATCAAAACAGCATGATATTGGCAGAAAAATAGACACACAGGTCAATGGAACAGAACTGAGAGTTCATAAATAAATAAATAAATGAATGAATGAATGAATGAATGAATGTACATATATATGTATATATGTGTGTGTATATATATATACATATATATACATATATATGTATATATATATACGTGTATATATATACGCACACACACATATATATGTGTGTATATATATATATACACACATATATATGTGTGTGTGCGTATATATATACACGTATATATATATACATATATATGTATATATATGTATATATACACAAATAATTTTCAACAAAGTAGCCAAATACATGCAATGGAGAAAAAATATCCTTTTAGATAAATGATGCTGAGAAAATTGGAAAGCCACATGCAAAAGAATGAAATTAGATCCATTTGTCATCATGCACAAAAATTAACTCAAAATGGATCAAAGAACTAAATATAAAGCCTGAAACAACAAAATACATAGAAGAAAACATAATTTCTAATAAACTTATGAACCCTGATCTTAGAGAGAATTTTATGAATTTGACCTCAAAAGAAAAGGAAGTAAAAACAAAAATAAATGAACAGCACTATATCATATTAAAAGACTTCTGCAGAGCAAAAGAAACCATCAACTAAGCAAACAGGCAATCAACCAAATGGGAGAAGATATTTGCAAACAATATTTAAGGAGGTAAAATAAAAAATATATGAAAAATTCATACAACTCAACAACAAAAATATGAATAATCTAATTAAAAAATGGGCAGAAGACCTGAACGGACACTTCACCCAAGAAGACATACAAATGGCCAACAAATAAATGAAAACATGCTCAACTTTACCAGCTATTAGGGAAATGCAAATCAAAACCACAATGAGATACAACTTCACGCCTATTAGAATGGCTATTATCAACAAGACATGTAATAACAAGTATTGGAGAAGTTATGGAGGAAAAGGAACCCTCATATACTGCTGGTGGGAAAGTAATTGGTATAGTCACCATGGAAAACAGTATAGAAGTTTCTCAAAAAATTAAGAATAGAATTACCATATGATGCAGCATTTCCTCTTCTGGGTAACTACTGAAAAATTTGAAAACATTTATTCATAAAGATATATGTACCCCTATCTTCATTACAGCAATACTCATGGTGGTCAAAACATGGAAACAACCAAAGTGTCCTTCAATAGATTAGATAAAGAAGATATACATATATTCAATGGAATACTACTCAGCCATAAGAAAAGATGAAATGTTGCCATTTGCGACAATATAGATGGATATTGATAATATTATGCTAAATGAAATAAATCAAACCGAAAATGTTGAGAACCATATGATTTCACTCATATGATCAAAACATGGAAACAACCAAAGAGTCCTTCAATAGATTAGATAAAGAAGATATACATATATTCAATGGAATACTACTCAGCCATAAGAAAAGATGAAATGTTGCCATTTGCGACAATATAGATGGATATTGATAATATTATGCTAAATGAAATAAATCAAACCGAAAATGTTGAGAACCATATGATTTCACTCATATGTGGGATATAAAATTGAAAGCAACAAATGAACAAATAAGACAAACAAACAAAAACTCATAGACACAAACAACAGTATGGTGGTTACAAGAGAGAAAGTGGTGAGAGGGGAGGTAAATAAGGGTATAGGGGGTCAAATATATGGTGAGAAAAGATTTGGCTTTGGGTGGTGAACACGCAAAGCAATATACAGATGATATATTATAGAACCATACACTTGAAACCTATGTAATTTTATTAAACAATGTCACCCCATAAATTTAATAAAGTTTTTAAAAGGTGTGTCTCTTTGATTTATGTGATCTATGAAATGATGCTTTCTTTTGAAATTTTAATTAAGATAAATAGGACAAAATAAAATTCAATGAGAAGTCATATGTGTAATTTAAGAAAGTAAAGGAATGAACTAATTTTAATGATCTATCAAAGGTTTAATTTTTAACCTCAGCTCAGCAAAAGCCCAAAGAATACAATTAACTATTTAAAATAAATTGAATAATGTTCAATATATTAATGAAGTTATGTGTTTATTTCTAAACAGAAGCTGGAGAAATATAAACTGAAACCAAGAAGCAAAATAGATTCCAACCTTAGAGAAATACAGTCTGAAAAATAGAAGAAATATGATTTGAACTATATATGAAACGGAATAGAACTAGGGTAAAAAACATCTCTGATAGTAATAAATACACACAAAAAAATGAATAAAAGGTATTTGATACATTTTGTCTAGTGATAAAAAAGTCATAACATGAGACATTTTTGATTTCCTTATTACTCATAAGGTGAGTAATAAACCAGTCAATGTCCTATGTTTGAACAATTTGGTTTTTATAAATAAAAGAATTAAAAATCAATCAAATTTTTATAAAAGGTGCAGGTTTTATTATAGCCCTGTAACTGGAAAGATGAAACTTGAATTTCAGGTTTAAAAATATATTTAAATTGATATGCTCAATTCTCCTACATATAACATGTACACATAGATATATTTATCTTTAAATACTTACATGTAACAGTGGTCTATACAGGATTCTAAGCTATTTTTTCTCCAAATTTTCATTGAGATTAATGTTTGTTTATAATTTTAAGATTATTATAAGACTATTATAAATATGATCACCTGTGAGTTTCAAACTTTTTTATGCATCCCCAAAAACTGGGTACAAAGTCATTTTGACAAAAGACTTAATAGCTCAGGTGACATTTGCTTTACTATTTCTGATAGAATGGTATCACACAGTACTATTAACATTTTTGAAAAAGCACTCATTAAAAATAAATAAGCCAAATAAAAACAATTAGATAAGAAAGGAAATATTATTTTCTTACATAGTAAATAGAGAAAAATAAAATAAAAGTGTGTATATCGAATGTAAAAATGTTGTTGAATTTCTTGTTTTTGAGTTAAAACTTATAGCTATAATGCAAGATTCTACTTGTCTTTACAGTTCATATTTAACCTAGCAAATTCACTTCCAAGGATGTGCCTTAAGAAAATAATCAGTGATGATCACAAGATCTGTGTAAGATGATATTCAATCTCTTTGCCAGTATCCATAATAGCAATTGTGAAAATAACTTAGATGTTAGAAATGATTGAAAATTATAGAGTCAGAAAGGCAGCTCATGGGTAATTAGAAGCACACAGGGAAAGTGTCATGGCCAGAAAGATAGCCCATCGGAGGTCAAGTCTGGGCCACGAGAGCAACTGAATAAGCAGTGACCTGGAGCAGTCAAGAGTTAAGCTACAGAGAATACCCTAGACTTAGGCATGCAGGGTCTCTGCCTGGGGCATTCATCACTAGTGCCAAATCTTTGGAGTGTCCTTCTTTGCAGTGCCATCCCGGAACTAAGCTATGCCTAGACAAAGAACCAGATAGGTCTATCCTTATTTCACCCTTTAGGGACATTCTGAAATCTTCTATTCCTCCCCAATCCATGTGCAATAAACCAGATGCCCTGAGGACCACAAGGACTCATGCCTATCGGATCATCTCTGGGCCCCATACCTTCTCCATAGTTTCAGGAGGGCATGGTTTCTGTTTGTGAAAGGATCTCCCCAGGGGGCTATTTTTATTTCACTGGGTTGGAGAAGATTTATGCATGACAAAGATGATAACATGCTGAGTTCTACACTTTGAACCAAGGAGAGTTCAGGGTTAAGTCACTGATTTAAACCAAATGTGTGACCAGTATACTGAGTCTTGCTCTTCCACCTTATTATCATTATCCTGCCCATTGATCTACAGCACCCAAAGGCTGTGGAGAGTCCACCACCACTGACTGGTATCTCTTCACAGGTTTTCCAGCCCATATCAGGCATTCATCTAGAAGAGTCTCAGTCTATCTCCTCCAAGGGCATTTAAGACCATCATCAAGTCTTTCCAGTCCATGTGCTCTCCTACTGCGAAATGATGTGATGTCATGCTTCTGGTTGGTCCTAAGACATACCATATTTTGTCCAAATGAGACTGTTCCTCTTGCTCTGTCTAGGGACCCTAACCTAAGTTCCCTACTGGTGGCATTAAAAGGAAGGTGGAAAGATAAGGAATGCGATCAGCATCGAAACAGATTTTATTCTAGGATTATAGTGATTATAACCTACAGATTTCAGGAAAAGATAGGATTAGAGAATATGCTGTTCTACATTTTTACTAGAAAATTCTGTATAGTAAATTTCACATGACCAGAAAATGACTTACTCACATGCCCTCGTATTTGTTTTATATTGTTGTGTAAAAAATTATACAAATTTAGCCTAAAACAAAGCACAGTTTTCATGGGAATGTTGCATATTTCAGGTGGGTTATCAGCTCAGGGTTTCATAAAGCTGAAATTATGATGTTGACTGAGAGTGTCTTTATGTGGAAACTTAAGTGGGGAAAGATCTACTTACAAACTCCCTTAAATTGTGGGAAAATTCTTTTTTTTTTTTGGTAGTTGTATGATCCTGTATTTTTACTGTATTTTCGCTGATGGTCAGGATCTGCTCTCAGTTGTTAGAGGCCACTCTCAAATCCTTTCCATATAAGCCCCTCCATTGTCTTTTCTCTTATAATTTGAATTTCCTTAGTTCTTCTTTCTCTGATCTCTAGACTCTCTTAAAAGGGAATCATCTGATTAGGTCAGAAATATTTACACTTAAGGGAAGGTTATTATAAAGGGTGCTCACACCAGGAGTAAATAATGTCAGAGGCTATTTGAGAATTTTGCCTGCCACAGCCTTAATAGAAGTTCTCAGAGTATTTGTTCCAATTTGTTGGTTGCTCAATTTTACATGGCAGCTCAACAGTTACACACTTTATTATCTACCATGTGTAGTCAGAAAAACAATCAACCATGGCAGTATAATCAGTGGATTATTTCCTGAATGAATTTTCTTTATCCGGGGCTAGAAAGCCTCAAAGTCTAGTATTATAGTAATATATGCCCGCATAGAAAGAAGAGAAGGAAGTGACTTTTACTTTAGGGGAGATAATGGGAGGAAACTGATAGCTAATATTTGGTCTTTTCTTCTTTTATGTAGGTAATAATAAACTAGCTAACTTAGAGTGAGTGCTTGCTTTGACCAGACACTAAAACATGCATTACGTGATTCCATCTTAAATAGATCATATAAAATTTACTTTTACTGTCCCCTTAAGTGTAAATATTTCTGACCTAATCAGGTGATCCCCTTTTAAGAAGGTCTAGAGATCAGAAAAAGAAGAACTAAGGAAATTCGAAATATAATTTTACAAATTAGGAAATCTAAAGTAGGAAATATATTGGATATATATTTTGTTTCTTTTTCAATATATATCTATCATTTAAAAAGTAGATCTAATTCACTTCGAATTGAGTTTCTATTAATATATCTGTTCTTTATTGCCTTTCTTGATCTTCCCAGAACTTACATTTAATGTTTAAAGAGATTACAATAAAGATTATTTTCTTACTGTTTCCCTGTAAATCTATGTTTTAAAATGGACTATTTGATCAGCTCTAATAGTGTAGAATTGAAGGTGAACTTTGTAAAAGAATTAAAATATCATTTGTCTCTGAAAGACGGTAATGTATTTACAAAATTCCCAGTATCTAACCACCTTTAAATTCTCAGATAAATGTTTAAAACTCAGATCAATTAGACAAGTTAATAATGTTTTACTAAGTTGAAATATTAAAATTTAAATGTACATAATTAACTATGCATAAATAATTTTCAAAATTAAACAGTTGCATTATTCTTTTATAGGTATGATTATTAATGCAAATGTAGAAAAAGTGATTGTTAATAAGTATAAATATGAATGCCAAAATAATTTTTTTTAGGCTAAGAAAACTTTCTTAGACTAAGTCGGCACTTAGGTGAATGATATTTTATTCTACATGTAAGAAATTTTAAAGTATCTCATTGGACAAAATATACTTATGCGAAATTTAGTGAGAAATACTTTTCACTTAATGTGTATTTAAGAAAAATCTTTACATGAGCTAATTCCCACAACAGAAACAAAAATAGACCAATATGTGAATTGAGATCTCATTACTACTCCTGTTAAAAAGAATCATTTATAAACTTAAATAATATTTTCTTTTCAATATTGCCAATATTAGTAGAAGAGAGTATACAAAATGTTTGGGCTAAACTTTTCTTCCTTTGCTAAATGCAACATAAATAAAAATAGAATCATAAGTCTAGAGATTTCAGTAAAAGTTTACTAAAACAAATTTCTGAATTGAAATAACAAAAGATTAAGGATATACAAGGCCTAAACTATACACCTTTTTAATTTAAAGCTGATTAGCACCATTACCCAGATCATGGCATTTCCTCCCCCCCCCCCACCTCTGCCATTGAAACTTTAAAAAACAAATTTTCATTTGTTTTCACCAGATCATGGCATTTCACCCCCCCCCACCCCCACCATTGAAACTTTAAAAAACAAATTTTCATTTGCTTTCTTTACCGTGACATGTATATTATTTTTGTAAAGCATGATAAAAAGCAGTCCAATTTTTCTTGATGTTTGCTCTTTTGGCAACTCTTTATGATTTCTTATAACTCAAAAAAGTATTTCTTAGATTAGTGAGCAAGTTTCAATTATCCTGAGGTATATTTTTGGAGCTTATAGATGTGAACTAAGTTGGCATAGTGCTCAATCCTCTGTGTAATGCTTGGTTTATGTTTTCTACTTATTTATTAATTCAACAAACATGATGCGTTATGGAAATGCTGCAAATGACATAAATTATAGCCCTTGCCCTCAAGAAATATCATATACAGATGGAGAGAGAGAGATAATATATTACATCATAATGTGGTCCAAGCTATAACAGAAGTGAATATAGCCTGCTCTAGAATCAGTAAAATTTTTACCTAAGTCAGGCCAGGGAGACATGGATGGTTTATTGGTAATGTTGTTATTTGAGTTGACCTCTAAAAGTTGAATTTTGAAAAGTTTTGACATGGTTTTAAATCTTAGTGAAAAAAATAAAAGTCAACAAGGTGAAACTTCCTCATTGTCCACAGTCAAAATGCCATCATATGAACCCACATAGCGTTCCCTCTAATTATTAAGAAAAATGTACCTTTACTCTGATCTAGGGCTAAAGCTTCCACTTAAACTATGTATCTCATGCTTTCTTTCCTCTACATGGACATCGCTCTTTTATTTATATTTTTTCTCATTTATTGTGAAACCTAAAATGTTCACCATGAACTGGGTATTGTCTGGTCCATCAAGCCATAAAGTTGTAAATGAACGGCACTTTTCACCATCAAATGGAAATAATATATATGGGATCAGGCGCAACAGGTCCTGAAGACATAAGTAAATTGCACAAAGTAGTGTAGGTATTCATGACCTCTACTTCTGGTATTTTGCCTTTTTTCTCCCTACTTTCACTCACACACTAATGAGGAGGTTACTATAACCTACTGAATGAAAAAGAACAAATATAGGCTTGGTTTATAGATGATTGTGCATGATATACACAGACCACTCAAAAGTAGACAACTGCAGCACTACAATGCTACTCTGAGATAACACTAAAGGACAATAATAAAGGGAAATCTTGTCAGTGGGTATAACTTTGAGCAGTACACCTGGTTGATTATTTTTTGGGGAAAGGATAGATGACCAAAGGTACAGGTTTACATCAGTTTATGAGATGTGATTAAGAATTTGGCTGGATGGTTCAAGGACTTGAAAAAAATATGATTGGAAAATTAGTGACAAGAAGTTCTAGAAAATATATTTCAATATGGACCTCTCTGAATAGGCAAAGAATGTGAAGATATTTGTGCCCCATGTTAATGTTTATCAAAAGGTGATCTCAGTAAAGGAAGATCTTAAAATCAGCAATGAGCTCTCAAAATGGCACCATTCCCTCGTAATATCAGATAGTTACCTGGTGGAAAGTTGATTACATTGGACTTCTTCCATCATGGAATGAGAGTGCCTTATTCTTACAGGAAAAGTTATTTATTCTGAATATAGATTTGCCTTCCTGGACTGTACTGTTTCTGCTAAAATTACGTTCTTGGAAATTATAGAGTGACTTATTGTGATTTTATGATTTATAATAAAAAATATATATTTGGTATTCATCCCAGTTTCCATCACAGAGTTCTTAAAACCCTTAGAATTTCCTAAGTGATGAAAACTAGAAAGGTGTCTTTTGTTATGTTAATGAGGTGACATTTAGATCACATCGGAAGATGGGGGCTGGTTACCAGAAGAGCCAACTACATATGATTAAAGGATTGGAACTTTCAGTTCCACTCCCTTGACCTCACCAATAGCTAATGATTTATCAATCATACCCATGTAATAATGTAATAAATCCCTCATAAAAACCCCAAAGGACTGTGTTTGGAGACTTTCAGGTTGATGGGCATGGGAAAGTGTTGGGAGAGTGGTATGCCGGGAGAGGGCATGAAAGCTTCATGGACTTTCCTCATTCCTTGTCCTATGCATCTCTTCTATCTGGTTTTTCCTGAGTTGTATCTTTTTATAATAAACCGGTATTCTGGTAAGTAAACTGTTTCTCTGAGTTCTGTGAGCCACTCTAGCAAAGAAATTGAACCCATGGAGGGCATCATTGGAACCTCCAACCTGTATCACATTGGTCAGAAGCATAGGTGATAACCTGAGCTTGTGATTGACATCTCAAGAGGGTTAGGTGGGGAGTCTTCTGGAAATAAACACTTAACTTGTGGATCTGATACTATCTCCAGATCGTGTCGGAATTGAGCTGAATTGTTAGAACCCTAGTCAAAGAATTGTTACTGTGAAAACTCACCCGCCCCCAAACACACATGCATTAGAAGTTTTATTTATCAGATCAGAACTTTTATTTATCCACATTCACGGTATTCCATCAGCATTGATAATGACCAAAGAATCCATTTCAGAACAAATGAAGTGGAGAAATAGTCCAATGCTCAGAGAATTCACTGATTTTACCATGTCACCCATCATCACTGGTTTCATAGAATGGTAGAATAGCCTTTTGAAAACTCAGATATGATGAGATAGGTGGCATCATCTTTCAGAGAAGGAGCCATGCCCTCCAAGATGGGTATATGCTCTTAATCAGCTTCAGATATACAATACTGCTTCTCCATTAGCCAAGATTCATGAGTCTAGAAATCAGGAGATAGAAAATTAGTGACCCCTCTTCACATTATCCCTAGAAGCAAATTTTTGCTTCTTGTCCCAAGACTTTAGTCTTCAATGGTCTAGAGCAGGGGTCCCCAATGCCCAGGCCGTGGACTGGTACTGGTCCGCGGTCTGTTAGGAACTGGGCTGCTGAACAATAGGCAAGTGAGCAAAGCGTTGTCTGTATATACAGCCACTCCCCAGTACTAGCATCACCACCTCAGCTCCACCTCAGATCATCAGGCATTAGATTCTTACAGGAGCACTGGCTCCTGGTGCCAAAAAGTTGGAGACCTCTGATCTAGAGGTTTTAGTTACAAATAGAGAAATGCATCCACCAGGTAACATAATGATTACACTAACCTGGAAATTGAGACTATCACCTTCCCACTTCCAGCTCATATGACACTGAGCAAATAGGCTAGGCAGCAACCTGAGATAATTGATCCTAAAGAAATTGAAATTGAATTGATACTATATAATTGGGTAACGAGAAGTATGTTGGAATACAGGAGATCTGCTAACGTGTGCCTTCTTCATTCTATATTTTAGGATTAAAGTCAATAGAAAACTAAATAACATTAAGCTAAACAAATCTAAGCAATTCAGGCAGGACAGCTAATGGCCCAGCCTTCAGGAATGAAGGTTCGGGTCACCTCAGCAGGCAAAGAATCACAACCAAATGAAGTACTTGCTGAGGGCAAATGAAATATGGAATGAGTAGTTGAAAATGTGATTATAAACATAGCCATGACCTTGTAAAGAGCTGAAGAAATGAGGACTAAAACAGTTATGGTTATTTTTTCTTTATTTTGATATGATTATGTTTATAGATCTCAAATTTTATTATTCTCTCACTTTCTCCTTATCACATGGTACAAAATATATTAAAATATATATATTATTAATAAGTATAATGGAATTAATTTCTATCTCTTCTATTATCAATAACATTATTTTTCTTTAGCTCTTTATAGCACTCTTTATATTTTGCCTTAGAATTTCTCATGCACATATCTGTCTCCTCAATATTTTTCATGCCCTTGGACTATAAAACTATATCTTATTTATCTTTGTTTCCTCCACAGTGCCTGGCATAATTTCATCTAGAATAGTTGCTCAGTTAATATTTGTTGTATTGAAACATTTAACATTTGAAATGTCAGCACCTATATACATCATTAATTCAAACTAATTTAATCAGCTGCTATTGTAATCCAGAAAAAAATTTTCTACTGTTTTTGTCTCAATATATCATCATCCATTAGTAACTGGTGATCAGATTCTAGAATGTGAACATTAGGGTAAATAATAAGTTTCTATATCAGTATAAGAATTAATTTTTGACCAGATGTTTAGTTTTGTCTGTATTTTAAATTAATTTTTCTGCTTACATAACAGGAATAGGGTTGAAGATATTAAACGCAAATGATTATTTTTATTAACTAATAACATTAGATATGGACTTAGAATAAATCTTCAAAAGATGCAGTACTTACCATTAACAAATACTTCTGAAATAAGATTAGAAAGCTAAAGATGCACTATAAAGATAATTTTTGGAAAAAGAGAGGTGGGACTAAGGCTCTTGGAAGTCATTTTGACCTAGTCACTGGTCTGCACAAAATCTTTATTTGAGTTCATTTCTTTTTGGGGATATCCAATATCCTGGAAAGTTTCATAACCATGGTTTGTGGCCAAATAGAATAAATTTACTTGTATATAATCATCAATGGATGAAATTTTTTAGTGACTTGGCTTAATAAATTTAGTAGACACATCATTCTCGATATCTCGTCTGCAAGTTGGCAAAGCTCCTTACCTAATTGAGAGATATACCAGTGTTTGGGAAAAGCATATTGGATTTTCTATAAGACTGCCACCAAGAAGTACACTAGAAACCAAACAAGTGTGCCCATGTCTATCAACATCTTAACACTTATGTTTTCAAACTATGTTATTTTTTCTCCTACAGTGGGCTCTGAGATCCTTGAGAACAAAGATTATGTTATCTTATCCACTCAGAGGTGACTAGGGCTTGCCCTAGATAAGATTCTCTACATGTGGAATTTGAGTCAGGGTTTCAGGTACATGTGATTTATTGGGAAATTTTTCTCAAACAAAGGGGGAGAGGATAAAAAGAGTATGATAGAACAGGGGATGGAGAAAAATAAGGATGTGGTCTCAGCTGGATTCTGGATCATTAACTGAACCATTTGAAGACCATGGAGCTTGATATCAGTTAGTCTCCTCCAATCAGTTTAGCTGTAAACTATCTTGGGGATGGTGGGTGGAGGCTGTCCAAAGGGGTGAAAAACTGGGTTAGTTCACATCCTCTAAGAATCAGCCACCAAGATGAGTTCAGCATGCAAGATAAATATTGTGAAGAAGGCCTGTGAGGGAAAATGGGAAGGGGGTTCTGACATTTGTGAAAAAAAGAGAAAAAGAATAAAGATTGGGAGACATAACAACTAAATGTAATATATCCTGAAAGAGAGAAAGGCCATTAGGTTAAAAACTAAGTGTATTAGTTTTCTGTGGCGGCTATAATGAATTATTTATTGTAAACTTAGTGGCTTAAAACAATATGAATTTATTTTCTTACAGTTCTGTAGTTTAGAAGTTCAAAATGAGTGACATTAAACAAAAATCAAGATGTTAGCAAGGCCGAATTCTTTACTGGAATGTCTAAGGGAGAACCCATTTTCTTGCCCTCTCTAGGCTTTGGAGATTGCCAGCTTCCCATGGCTTGTGATCATCTTCTTGCTCTCAAAACTGGAAACAGTAAGTTGAGTTCTCTCACACTGCATCACGCTAACGTCTTCTTCTGCTTCACTCTTCCACACTTAAAGGATCTTGTAATATACATTGGGCTTACCAGGCAAATCCAGAAGAATCTCTCTATTTTAAGGTCAGCTGTTAAACGATCTTAATTTCTTCTACAACTGTAATTCCTCTTTGCCATATAACCTAACATATACACAGGCTCAAGGAATTAGAATTCTGCCTACCACACTAAGGAAATCTTAATAAAGTATGGACTTTGGTTAATAATAACTGTCAGGGCCGAGCGGATCATGTCGGCTTCGCCAAGTGTCAGCGGTATTGCTGACCGAGAAGGGAAAGTTCAATGATGAGACACTCAGTTGGAAGAATGTACAAGAGGCAGACATGAGAATGAAATGGCAGATACCAACTTTATTGTGTGGAGCACACTTCTGTTTCCAGAAGTGCAATTCTATTGGGAAGTGCAGTCTACTGCGGCGGGCATGAGGTATGGCGGGCATGAGGTATTGCGCGCACTTGTTCTGCTCCCCTTACTTGTGCTCCCCTGCTGCTCTCCAGGGGATCACATGGCTCCTCATATAGCAGAGTACAATAGTGGCCTTCAGCTACACACATGATACAATAAGCTGAAGTACGTTTACATATTTTCTAAATCTGCGGTCCTATTCCTAGCCGCAGGCCTGGATCACAGCTAGACCTTGGACCAGCCAGACCTTAGGCCAGTCAGGCCTGGTGCCCATAATAACATATCAATAGTCGTTCATTAATTATGACTAGTGTACATACAAATGTAAGATGTTAATAATAAAAGAAGCTAGGTGTGAGATAATAGGAATTCTCTACACATTTCACATTTTTTTGCAAATCTAAAATTATTCTAAAATAAAATGTTTATTTTTTTAAAAAATTTAAAAAATTAAGTGTATTTTTAAATTTTTAGTTTTTATTTTATTAAATTAGGTGACTGTTTCAATTGTGTGGTAAAAACCATAGTAAAGTTTTAGAAGGCTGTTTACAAACCAGGATTATTAAAAGAACTACCAAGGTTATAAAGATGTAAAGATAGCGCCATAAAAGATCTAATTGAAGTAATTAATATATCTGAAATGTTTTAGCTTGGAAAAAAATGAAAACAAAACAAAACATTATAACTGACATATAATTTGGATGGAGCACTTTTTATGACACTGAATTCCATTTGCAAGAGTATTTAGACAGGAGATCTTGATATTAAATGGACTATTGAACATACTGACTTTTATGATTGAACTTAATATTATTTTTATTTTTAAATATGATAAGAAAAGAAGAATTATAACACATCACCAGATTTCATAAAAAAAAAAATAAGTTTTTTAGAAATATATTTGCAAGTTTGTATTGTACCCCATTATGAAGTGACAAAGAAATGAATTTCGGACTTCACCACAGTATGTCATTCCAAATTACATCTAAGTAAACACAAACATCTGCTTGTGATGTAAACAAAGTCTGTCGTGAAAGGACTCATCAAGAACCATCAGAGCATAATATTTAATATTCATTAGGGACATGAAAATTTTAAGGTTTTTCTTCCTCTCTATTCCCAGAGGTACTAATTATATAGTAAATGAATAATTCTAGTTTCCAGTTTCACAAATTAGAAGCTGCAACATGTACTCTTACTAAAGATTTGTTTAAATTCTAGTAAAACAATTATTCCATCTCACATTTTTCTTGAAAAAACTGGAATTGCCACATGCATACAAAATAAATAAAGGGAAGATTAATAGAGTATAAATACCAAAGCATGTAAACCATACTTGAATGAAAACAAGGAGAAGGTTTCCAATGCCAAAATCTAAGTGAGAAACTGAGATAAGGAAACTTCACCAAGAAACGTTGGAAAGGAACTGGAGAACTGGAGTTGAGTCAGTGGAGCAAGGCAGTAGATTCTGTTCAGTAGAATTCAAAGTACCCAGCAGAAAGCCCCAGATGGTTGTGAACGCCTAAGACAGAGTTTAATTAGATTGGAGGAAAATGCTGCTCTGAATCTTTGGCTGTACCTTTCAAAGCATTCTAGCACACAGCAGCTTAAATAGAAGGTATCTAGCATGGATAGGTCACCAAGAAAATAGATTTTGCATATCACTAAAACAAGATATTATAATTAGGACCAATATCACAGTCATCTATCTTCAGCAGTGTAATCAAGTAGTTTAAATTGAGAATGGAAGCATAAAATAGGTAATGCTGAAAGGGCAAGGTTGTAAATGAAGACTTTCTAGCTGTAGACTTTCATGCCTGGAAAATGTAAAATGTCAAAGACGTACTGGCAGAGAAGTGGTTGCATCAGACTAGTTTGGTACTACTCTAAAACATGTACAAAACTATATTTGATATTTAATCTGTCAGTAGTAAAAATATTCTTTCTTCAAAAATACTCCTGCCCTCATGAAGATCTTTTCTACTTCAAGAAAAAAAATCAGATACATTTATTTTCACTGTTTCAAATGACTAAAAAAAAAATACATGATTAAAATGACATTTACCATGAAGGAATTTGTATTTTATTAGGTCAAATCAAAAACTTTAACAAATTTAAAATATAAGAAGTTTTCAAAAAAAGCATTTGATGAGCATTAAGTTTCTGTATCACTAATTACATGTTTTATTCAATTAAGTGAAGTCTGTGAAGTCATAGTGCATTATTTACACTTAAACATATGTAAATATTCAATAAATTCAATAAAATAATAAATTACCAAGTGATTGAAAAATTGCTTATGTATAAACCTGGATTAGTTAATGCTATGTGACTCTTGTGCCTTAACTTTTCATAACTCCTCTATTTGCCAATATCACAACAGAACACGTTCCTTCCGATCTTAATTACTACCAGCCCAAGCCCCAGCCTTGGTACACTTAATAAAGAGTCATACAGCCTTTCCACATCAGTGGAGCTGTTAGGAACCAAATATTGAAGATTATGTTCTCTGATGTTCTATACAGGTCTTCCTCTGTTTCCTTTCTTACTAACCAACCCACTGAGCTAAAGTTCGGGATTCAAAATATCTGAGATTGACAGATGGTTAATATCCTGCAGTAGGCTTTTCACTCACCTGACCTGAATCCACAATCTCGAGTGCTCCTCAATCACATTTGATATATAATCCCAGAGCCCAACAATATCTCAAGCTCTGTATGTCTCAAACTTTTCATCATCCTGGGTATCCTGCCTAAGCTATTAAATAACACCTTTTAACAGACTGCCTAAGTAAGAAACCTCAGTCACATGGTACTCTTCCCTCTCCCTAAATTCCTCCATTTAATATAGGTTTAAGAAGAAAAGTCAACGTCATTTGGTGACACAGTGTTAAAAAACTAAAAAGTACTCAATAAATGTTAAGTCTCATCAATCATAAATGCATGCTTGTGAAATACATACAGAAAGTTATAATCAGGAAAACTGCCTAAAATACGGAGTAAAAAGGGGGAAGAGATCAAATGACTTTTCTAAGTAACTACTTCTAGTGGCACTATTAGAATTTATCTGCCATATAACACAACTCTCCAATTTAGGAAGAAATACCATTTTGACAGCATCTCTGATAGATCATCACCACTGCTTAAGTGCTCCTCATGTAGAGGAAGCAGTTGTTTCATAACCCAGTTTATTTTATTATCTTGATATTATCTACTGTCTCTTAATTCATTTTCTAGTTCACATTTCATTTCGGAATTAAAAGCCCCGTATGGGTTTTAAACTTTCCTTAACTAATGTGGAGGAGGGTAGAGATTAAATTTGCATAAAAGGACTAAGAGCTCTGAGTGTAATTGAGAATACCACTTAGGAAGCTTTCTAAATATTAATGATTAAGTCATGGGGAGGGGAACACCTCTTTTTCAAACTTTACAATAGTTAGCAGAAGGTTAACCAAGAACAGAATTTGCTGCCCTTCACTTAGTACTTTATTATAAGATCCAGTTTGCATACGCATGGCAGTTTACTCTGGGCACAATGTACCTATCTCACTTCATTTTCAGCATCTTATTTACTTTAGATTGAAACGGTCATGATCGTTCACGAACTTTCATGTATGCCATGCCATATGCAAAGACAATGTTTGTTTGCATGATCATCGGCCTGTTGGGGATGAATTCTCAGACAGAAACATTCAACATGCATTCTTATGAATCTATTCAGTTATTTTTTTGTTGATGCAGAGTTAAAAAGAATAATCATGCTTGGACTTATTTTTGTTGACACATATCATCAAATAATTGAACAGAAACTATTAGACAGCTGTGGGATGGCCTGTGGGGAATTGATTGAAGCATTTTTTCTACTTGACATAATTCCTTGCATCTTCTTCGAAACAATAGCAGTGCATTTGATTATTCTTCTTTGTATTCATAGTGCCATGTTTATGTAATGTTTCAGTGGAAAAATTTTTTTTTCCTTTTATAATGAGAAAGGAAATAAATTTCCCTTCACTTTTTCCTAAAACATTAAAAGGAGGAAAACATATTAATTTCCTCCTTTTATCTCTCAATGTCCTTTCCTATTCTATAGTTTTTGCTGTTGTTGTTGTTGTTGTTGTTAGAAAGCCTAGGAAATGTATGTTTTTTATCGACAAATATATGGATTATACCATATTACTTCATTTCTTGGGAGGTATGGAGGTTACAGAGAATAATGGGAATTCATTTATGTAATAAATTCATTTGAAGTGTTTATGATGCTTGTCTCTGTTTAACTTTACTCAGAACTAAGACTAGAAAGGGATGGGCATTGTTTGAAACCACTACAAGCCAAACTAAAAACCCATAGATGCCCAAGGCAAAAGATTATGGTTAAAAGACACAAGAGAACCCCTGAGACCCAGAAGCAAATGCTGAGAGGATTTTCTTTAGGAAATTAATATTTTCAGAAGTACTCATGTATATTGGAAAATTTAGAAAGACATGTCCATGCCCAGGGCAAGATGCATGCTAAGAAACAACCTGAGAAGATCCTCATCTTTCACCTCAGGCTGATTGATCCCTAGCCTCAGTGCAAACTTAGCTAAGCATTGACTAAATGTCCAGACACTGAGCCCGTCTCCATAGACTGGCTGAGGTGATGGTTTCTTTGTATCTTATTTATTTATTTATTTATTTTGGTTTTTGTAATTTAAGGAAATCTCTGTGAAAATACTAGTTGAAAACAAGTTAAAGAACAGAGACTTCAGTAACCACACACAAGGAAGAATACTGCATGTGCAAAAAAAAAAAAAAGAAAAAAAAATCTTGAAAGTCACTAAACAAATGGATAACTATAGGCATTAATAATTTGGAAAAATTACAGTGAATCCTGGGAAAGAGAAAAAATCTGATTTCTATAGTTATTACACTCTAGTGTTCAAATCTCCATTGCTCAACAAATAATCCAATGATTTAAAAGAAGCAGGAAAGTATGGCTTATTCAAAGGAGCAAAACAAATTGACAGACACTATCCCTGACAAAATCATTTACTAGACAAATACTTTTAAACAGTCTTAAATGTAGTCAAAGAGCTAAAGAAAAACATGAAAAAAAGAACTAAACAAAATCAGGAAAACAATGTATAAAAATAATATCAATAAAGAGATAGAACTTATAAAACAAAGTCAAATAAAAATCCTGTGGTTAAAATAACTGCTATGAGAAAAGTTACTAAAGGGGTTCAAATTCAGATTTGAGCAAAAAGAAGAGAATCGGCAAACTTAAAGATATGGCAATTGAAATTATTGAATCTGTAAATGGTGTCGAGAAAACTGAATAAATACATGCAGAAAAATGAAACTAGACCACCTTCTTACACTATATACAAGAATAAACTCAAAATGGATTAAAGATTTAAATGTAAGACCTAAAACCGTAAAACTCCTAGAAGAAAATATAGGCGGTAAACTCTCTGACGTTGCTCTTCATAATATTTTTTTTCTATCTTCTTGGACAAGGGAAACAAAAGAAATAATAAATAATAAATAAGTGGGACTACATTAAACTAAAAAGTTTTTGCACAGTAAAGGAAACCATCAACGAAACAAAAAACAATGCAATGCAAAAGATATTCACCAATGATACATCCAATAAAAAGGTTAATATCCAAAATTTATAAAAGACTTATACTACTTATACTCAGTACCACAAACAAGAAAAAAATAATACAATTAAAAATGGGCAGAGGACCTAAACAGACATTTCTCCAAAGAGGACATACAGATGGCTAATAGACATATGAAAAGATGCTTAACATCACTAATCATCAGAGAAATGCAAATTAAAACCACAATGAGCTATCACCTCAGACAAATCAATAAATCAACAAACAACAAGTGTTAGTGAGGATGAGAAGAAAAGGAAAACCTCAAGCACTGTTGGTGGATTGCAGATTGGTGCAGCCTATGGAAAACAGTCTGGAGTTTCCTCAAAAAAATTAAAAATAGAACTACTTTCCAATTCTGGGTATTTATCTGGATAAATCCAAAATGCTAATTCAAAAAGATATATACACACTTATGTTCACTGCAGTGCTATTTACAATAGCCAAATATGGAAGCAACTTAAGTGCCCATCAATAGATGACTGGATAAAAAAGAAGTAGTAAATATATACAATAGAATATTGCTTGGTCATACAAAAATAAAATTTTACCATTTGCAGCAAATGGATGGACCTAGACAGTTGTGCTAAGTGAAATAAATCAGAGAGAGAAAGGCAAATACTATATAATCTCACTTACATATAACAAAATAAACAAAACAGAAAAAAGACTCATAGATACAGAGAACAAAATGATGGTTGCCAAATGGGGTGGGGATTGGAAGGCTAGGTGAAAAAGGTAAAGGAATTAAGAAGTACAAATTGGTAGTTACAAAAAAAATCATGGGGATGAGAAGTACAATCGATAATACTGCAATAACTATGTATGTGAAAGGTGGGTACTAGGCTAATTAGGGGGATCACTTCATAAATCATAGAAATGTATAATCGCTATGCTGTACACTTGAAACTAATATAAAATAACATTGAATGTTAACTGTAAATAAAAAATAAAAATAGAAATGTTTGAATCTAAAGAGCAGGAAATACAAAAATTTAAGAAAAATGAACAGAGCCTAATTAACCTGTAGGTTGCCATTAAATGGACTAACATGCATGTCTTGGAAGTCTCAGAAAGAGAAATATTTTTTCTTCCCCTTTATTTGACAAAATAATAGCTGAAAATGCCTCAACCATGATTGAGGACAAAATCTACAAATCCAAGAAACTCAACAAACTCCAAATAAGATAAACTCAAATAGACCCCAGCAAAGAAAGATGATAATTATACTGTTAAAAGAAAAAGTAAAAATCTTGAGAGCAACAAATGAGACACAGTTTATCAAGTGCAAAGAATCCACAATATGATTAATAGCAAATTTCTCTTCAAAAACCACAGATGCCAGGAGGCAGTGGGATGACATTTTAAAGACTAAAAGAAAAAAAAAAAGAAAACTTAAAAATTCCGTGTCCAGCAAACATGTTTTTCAAAAAAATGAGAGAGAAGTTAGGACATTCCCAAGTAAACTAAAGCTGATGGAATTTATTACCATTAGACCTGCTGTACAAGAAACGTTAAAGAGAATTTTTAGGGTAAAATAAAAGGACAATTATAATTTAAAGCTGTATTAATAATTAAAGATATCTGGTGATTATAAATTCCTGTCCAAATAGAAAGTCCAGTATAATTATATTTTTCATTTATAATTTTACTTTTTATTTCTTAGAGGATTTAAAAGACAAATTCATAAAAATATTTATGAATATAATATCAGGCACACCATATATAAAGATGTAATATGTAGTAATGACAAGATAAGGCAGGGGAAGATAGAGGTGTAAAGGAAGAGATTTTTTGTATGTGACTGAAGATAAGTTGGTATCAATTTGAATCATAGTTTTCAGATGTTTAATGTAATCCCAATGATAACCACAAAAAAAAGGTCTAAAAAACACACAAAAAAATGAGAAGAAAATAAAAACCTGTCACTATGAAAAATCAACTAAACACAAAGGAATGCAGTAATGAAGGAAATGAGGGACAAAAAAGTTATTAGGCATATGAAAATAATAGGGAAATGGCAGAAGTAAGCCATTCCTTTTCTGTAACTAAAAGTAAATGAATTAAAATTTCCAATCAAAAGCCAGAGATTGACAGAATGGATAAAACAACAATACAACATAATCTATACACTGTCTGCAAGATACTCACTAGATCCAGAGACATAAATAGGTTGAAAGTGAGATGGAAAACAATTCTTTGCATATGGTAACCAAAAGAGAGCTGGAGTGACTATACAATATCAGACAGAATACAGTTTTAGTCAAAAACTGTTACAAATAATAAAAATGGCATTATATATTGATAAAAGTGTCAAATCATCCAAAAAAATGTAACTATTATAACTCCGAAGAACAGAACCCCAGAACATATGAAACAATCATAGATAAAATTGAAGAGAGAAATAACTCTACAATAATTGTTGACACTTCAGTGCATCATTGTCTGTAAGGAACAAAACATCTAGCCAACAAAGAAATAGAAGACTTGAACAACACTATAAACCAAGTAGACATATGTAGAACTAATAAACAAATGTAGAACACTTTACCCAAACAGCATAATACGCATTCTTTTCAAAGGCACTTAGAACATTCTCCAGGTTAGGCCAAATGTTAACCCACAAAAAGAGCCTCAATACATTTAAGAAGACTGAAAATATATAAAATAGCTTCTCTGACAACAATAGAATATAGTTTGAAGTCAATAACAGAAGGAAAACTGGAAAATTATCAACTATATGAAAATTAAAAGACACATTCTTAAACATCCCATGTATCTAAGATATCACAAGGGAAATTCAAAAATACTTAGAGATGAATTAAAACAAAATGAACACACCAAAAGGTGATAGGATTTAGCAAAGGCAGTGCTCAGAGGGAAATTTATAACTGTAAATGCATATTAAAAAAGAAATATCTCAAATCAATAACCTAACTTTACATCTTTAGAAATTAGATAAAGAAGAGCAAACTAAACTCAAAGCTGGCAGAAAGGAGCAAATGATGATTAGAGCACAGAAAAATAAAATAAAAAATAGAAAAGTAATTGAAAGCATTAACGAAACCAAAAGTTGTTTCTTTGCAACAAGCAACAAAATTGACAAAATTTTAGCTAAACTGAGTAATAAAATAAGACAGAAAACACAAATAAATAAAATAGAAATTGAAGTGGGAGCGATACTACTAACCTTATGTCACTGGTGGGGATGGGGTGAAATCCAGCCTCATCCCAATGGTGTGGGGGAGGAAGAGGAGGTGGATAGTGGCATTGTGTGTTGTTGTTCCTCCCTTCTCCCCTACCAACGCAGTAAAGAACTACAGGTCAGTAAGACTGAGAAAAAGTAAGATTTATTGAAAGTAGAATTTAAAAGGAGATGGCTCACTAAGGAAGGATGCAGTCCTGTGGAACTTAGGAGATAAAGAGATAAGATAGTACACCCCAAAGGGAGGGTGGGTTTCCAGCCAGGAGAGCTGTAACAATGCAGAGATGAGATCTGTTTATATTTGGGCCATGACGGGAGGTCCTAGATGATCCATATGTGAAGTCACCTTGATTGACAGTTGGCTACTATATAACTTTTTGCCTACTACGCATGTGCTTACCCAGAATTCAGTCTGCTATGATTAGATTTATAAACTTCCAGGCATAGTCATGATATTATAATGATGGTATAATGAGGCTGAAGTTAGGGGGAGTACTTTCATATGTAGCTAGTTTAGCCAACAGCTTTTATGGCCTTGTGCTCTAGTATTTTGGGTAATTTAAATGAGATGTTTCTGGGAGGTCCTTAAGGAAGGTCCTCAAGGGAAATTTCTATGGTTCCAGAGCTGGGCCTTGGGTCTGGTCGCTCATGCCTGACTAACTACCTAACACTTATAGGCAATAAAAGGATTGTTAGAAAATAGTATAAGCAAGAGTGTGACAACAAATTAATGAAACTAGACAAAATTTACAAATTCTTTGAAACACACAAATCACCAAAACAGACTGTGATGGTTATTTTTATGTCGACTCAGACTATGCTGACCAGTTGTTTTGTCAAACTCCAGATGTTGCTATAAAAATATTTTTAGATGTGATCAACATTTTAAATCAGTTAACTTTAAGTAGAGCAGATTAACTTCCATAATGTGTATCAATTGATGGATTTAAGAGCAAACATTGAGATTTCTCTCCCAAAGAAATTTTGCCTCCAGATTGCAGCACAGAAATTCTGCCTGAGCTTACAGCCTTCCTATTCAAGTCCACAACATTCCCACTTAGCAGAATCTCCAGACCTCCAGTCTTTCAGCTTGCTGTATAGATTTCAAATTCAACCATCCCCACAATTCCTAAATTGTATAACCTAATTCCTTAGAATAAATTCTCTATTTCTCTATGCCTCCCCTACCCATATATTTATTTATTTAGATAGCATTTTAAATCGCTATCTAAATTTAAAGACAATTTTTTTCAGTTCTTTAGTTAAGTCAAAAATCTCTACTTCTTACAACAAACTATTGAGATATTTATGAATTTCAACTTTGTTGTTCTCTTGTTTAGTGAGTTGATTAGACTATTTTATCAAAGCCTGTTTCCCCTTCAATGTTTAGCCATTGATTTCCTTAGGGGGTAGAACACAGCCTTAGGCTGTGGACAATTACCCTGGAAAGACAGAGGTTTTAGCAGCATTATGTTTAACTATCTCATTCCCTAGTCTCTCTGTTAAACTGTCTGCCTTTGCTAGTATCACACTCAGCTTTTGGTCACCATTAGTTGCAGGCTATGGCTGTTTTGTTTTCGGGGATGCCCTGAGATGTAAATTGCTTGACTGTCTGATCCAACTCAACTCATTGCTGAGCTAGTTTTTGAGGCAAGCCTTGAGGCTTATTTTGATCTGTAGGGCAACTCATTTTAGCTGTCTCTATCTGGTTCTCTCTGGTATGTTGCTGGCTTAAATTTTAGCTTATTGTTCTTAATTGCTACCACCAAAATTGCCTTGTTTTTGAGCAAATTTCATCTTTAAATTCACCACACTTGGTTTCAAATTAAGTCAGTTCCTTTTGTGATAGCTTTGGAGCTTTCTGTTTTTATGAATTGTCTCTCAACTAGGACAAAACATCTGAGCTGCTCTGGAGCTAGGGACAGGGAGAGTGGACTGATCCTGTCAGAGTGACACTCCTGCTTTATGGTTAGGGATGGTTGCCTGTCATTCTTGGCTTTCCTTTCCAGCATTGATCTTACATTCTGTGAGTGAGTTAGAGAAAGGGTGAGTATTTCCTAAATATTCTTACCATGCCATGTCTGAGAATGAGCTTTCATTTTATTAGTGGGGCTAGAGTGGAGGAAGAAAGACCAAACTCAGCTTAGAATGTTAGGAATTCAGCCTTTGCAACTTGAATCTAAGAATGAAAAATGCTGGCAACATGTCCCTCTTCTTCAGAGAGCACATCCCTTGATTAAATGAGAGAAGAAGGAGCCACATTTTCTTAGAACCACTCACCCAGACTGGAGATTGAGATGGGGATAGCGAAGGAGAAAGCAGGTCATGTTCAAGTGCTACAGACTCTGACTGTTGGTATCACAATATAGATTTTCTCATGTAAGTGTTTCTTTTGTTAAGGGTGGAAAATTTTCAAGTGAGCCAACTAGCTAAGTCAGCTACAGGGAAGAAATATCTTTAGATACCAGAAGTTGTCCTACTTGCTTGTGTGTGGTTTAGGAAATGTATTGTATAAAATATGTAGATGACCAATGTCTGCTTCTGTAATCCATTTACTTGTTAATTAAGGGTGTTGTTCCGGGCAAAGATATGCTAAAAGCCAACTTCCACTTCTGTAATCTGCTGGCTTGTTCAGGAGACCACCAGGATATGGTCTTGAGCTTTATCAGCTGCCCGCTCTGAAAGCTCGGGGCTGATCTCCTCTAGCCCTGCGTGGTAGAGTCAGTCGCTGGCTGGCTAATAAAGGCTCATAGTTAATCTCAATTGGCTCCGTGGGTCTCAGAATCGTTCGCGCCATAACACTTTGTTTGCTTTGGACCCTAGGACAATTTCCAGAGATTTTAAATATTAAAAAAGTAATAATTTTACCAGTTACAGTTGCCTCCTAGGAAATGATTTGATAGCAGTCATTATGCTGATGCAGGACAGGGCAAATTTCCCTGAGTTGGAGGAGAGACCAAGCCCTGTACAGAGAGAAGAGGGTCCTTTGGGGGAGAGCGTAGAAAGAATTCAACATATACGCCAAAGTTAGGGTCAAAAGGAAAGTTTATTAGAAAAGGGTAACACTCCACAGACAGAGTATGTTCTCCTTTCAGAGGCAGAGAGTGAGAAGTACATTGAGAAGGACAGAGTAAAGGCACTGAGAGAGACCCTGAGTGTTTGGGGAATTCAGTTTATATATCTTTCTTTAGAACCTGTGAGTTATAGTTTAAAAGACTTTATTAACACATTTCCTTTGATATGGACATTCAGTGAAGAAGGGGAAGAACTATAATGTGAAAAGGCAAGAATATGTAGAGTGAAAGGCCTGCTGGCAGTTCTCAGCCTTTAATCCATAAACTCTCCATGGTTTTAGCCTTAGGGAATGACTCTTAGTTCCTGTTTCCCCTTCACAGGTGTGGAGAATAGGGTTGTTGGCAATCCCAGTAGAAATCTTTCTTTGTTCTGAAGGTGTCCTCCTGGCCCGGAGGCTGGGCTGATCAGCATATTGCAGTCTCTGATTGTGGCTTTATTAACATTTTAATTCTCTTGCCTCCTCCCTACATTAATGCGACCATTCCAAAAGTCATGACTTGCCTAATTAGTTATTTTATCATAACTGTTACTTATTCTCTAAATTTATTACACATTTAATCAACAATATCAGGTTACACTCTTTATCCCACATAGGAATCATTTCTGCAACTAAATTATTTTTATACTTCATGCATATTTGTCCATTCTAGCATCAGATTTTAAAATTATATCTAATAAAGCCAGAAATTTTTCTTTTTCTTTTTAGTACATGCTCTTTTTAGAGGCCTAAAAATATACACCATTGTTATGCTACAAGTGATCTTAGTTCCCGTAACACTCACACACCTCTAGGTCCTTTTCACTGCTGAAGAAATGAATTTCAACTCAGTGAATATGAGAAATATTTGTTTATTAAAAGCACATTATGAGGTAGAAGATGGGTCAAGCCTAAAACTGGCTGACCCGTGGAAACAAGGTTATGTACCACTTGAGGGATAAGAAGTACAGGTTACAGCCAGGAAAGATGGAGAACAGCCAGGAAAGGGAGAGGGAGAGGTCTGCATTATATTTGGGGCCATGATGGGTGATTACCAGAGTGTTCTTAGGTAATTGGCAAGTGAGGTCATCTTGATTGACGCCTGGCTGCTATGTAACTCTGCCTAGTGTGCATGCGCTTACCCAGAATTCAGTCTATTACAATTAGATTCATAAACTTCCAGGCATAAACAGTATTATGATGAAGCTTAAATTGTAAGCAAATTAAGGTAGCAGGCGTCTGTAGCCAAATTAGGCCAACTAAGACTATAACTCTCCTTTCCTTTGTCTCTGGGGATGTAGGAGGAATTCTCTACTTACCAATAGGGTGTTCTTTGGGTGGTCTCTGGGCTGGGCCCCTATTCCTTTGTTCCCCCTGTACATCATGTCTGACTAGCTACCTAACACCATTATGTGTGACTACATGTGGGATACATATTATTTTTTTTAAAATATCATGCTAGGATTCTATTTTCTAATGCATTTGATTTGTTAAATATTGTTGATAGTTTTTTGTTTCCTTAGCTATAATTAGATATGTACTATTTTGTGTGAAAGTAATGTAGGGAGGAGGCATGAGAACTAAATGTTAAATCAAGCTATATTCAGAGACTACAATGTGCTGATCAGCCCTACAGCCAGACCAGGCCAGGAGGACTCCTGCAGAACAAAAGTATATTCCTGCTAGGACTGCGAACCATCCATTCCTCACAAAACAGAGTCTTTAAGTTGTACCTTATATTCATTTCCATTGGCCAAAAAACATGAGGAATCCAAAGATACAAGGTTAGGAATTGCCAACAGGTTTTCTCGCTATAGACCCATTCCTTTCATCCTACAGCCCCTCATTTTCATACTGTATTCCCATATAATCAAAGGAAAATAGGTAAACAAAGTCTTTAAACTGTAATACGTAGAAACTAAGAATGACATATAAACTGAATTTCCTGAACATTAGGGGTCCCTCTCATTGTCTCTGTCTCTCTCAGTCCCTCTGAGCCTCTCTCAGGCTCTCACTCTTTTTCTTTGAGAGGAGACCACATTCTGTCTATGGAACATTATCCCTTCTTAATAAACTTTCCTTTAGACTTTAACTCTGCGGTGCACTTGAATTCTTTTCTGCATGAAGTCAAGAATTCTCTCTCTTGGTGCAGGGCCATTCAGGGGAATTTGCCCTGTTCTGCATCACAAGTACATTTTGTGATCTTTTATTTGAGAACCTTAGTGTTTTCAATCATAGATAACTTAATTGGCAAAGCTGATCATGAAGCCAAGTTATTACAAAATGTGTAACAGTAGAAGCAGAATATATGTTATTACCAGATTTTTCTCTCTCCATTTAAAAAAATGGTATAAAATGAAATACTAAAGTTTCTGCCATGTAACACCAATGTAATTTCATATAATTAATTTGAATCAGAATGTTTTGATAGAAACAGTCTCACAATGTCAGAAAGAAATGATGGATATTATCCAGAATTATCATATAATCTGTTAGTTTGCTGAATATAATACCCTACTTTTCTAATAGACAGATCAGAGTTGCATTTGTTGCTTCTGGGATGTGAATTTGATGGAAATAATTGTCTTTTTTATCCTCATTATATTAATTACAATTAAATGTTAATTAGGAAAGACAATGAAACTCCAAGTATTTCATCTGACCTGTTCAATTTCTGGACTTGATGAGAATAATTGTATTGCTATCTATCTATATGTTCTTTCATGTATTTTTAGTATTTCCATGGCATGTGGCCACGCTAAAGTGTAGAGTTTAAGGCAGTTACCCTAATAGAAAAATATAATGTTTTACATTTAAATTCTAAAGGTATTATTTAATCCAACCAATCTGCAGATAGGAGATGGCCAATGAAAAAGATTGCAAGTCATATTCTTTCTTGAAATATTTAAAACTGAGATTTTGTGACTATATCTTTTACTTTTATTACTCAAGATTTTTCATTATTTATAATCGCTCCCAAAATAATTAAGGTGACAATAAGTAGAGGACTCTAATTCACAGATGGCAAAGACAAACTTCTTGATGTTTGTTTCTGGAGCTTCTGCCAAGACTCAGATTCAGTTGAGATGATGAATGGCAACATGAAAAAAAACTTTTGTTATCCTTGATTTAAAATCAAAATAGGTTTCTGAATATCAGTAGTGTGTTCATGTAGGAGTCAGGAGTGAGCTTATTTTATTTCCCCAAGCAGGGATTTCAATTGTACTAAATTTTAGTACCAGCAGCTGGTGTTCAGTATTCAAAGTGGATCAAGCACCTCATTGAGATGCAGGGGATAAGTGGAAAAATTCAACGCTATTCTCAATATTTCTTTATAACAAGTCTTTTAACAATTGAATCACTGGAAGCCCAAAGTTTTTTGCTAAGATTGCTAAAGAAACTGCTCCACTTACAGACCTCAGTGAAATCTTAGATGATTTCTCTTGTCCCATTCTCCCCTTGGTTCTTGAGAATATGCACAGATATACCCAACAAAGCACAGACCAGATATACAGTTCAATAGACAAAGGCTAATATTGAATGACTGGGATTCCACTCAGCTCTGAAACACAATATGAAAATTGCATGTGTTGAGAGGTAGGCAAGAGAAGCAAAAGTAGATGAGACAAGGGATACAAGCAAACATATAGAAAGAGAACCCCTAAAAAATTTGGAGAACTCACTTGTGAAGTATGAGACTAAGACATAGGAAAATATAAAGAATATTACATGCTCTCCTGGAAATTGTAACCTAGCAGGCATAGCTAATTTGTATTCATATGTATGAAGCATTAAAACACTAAATCATATGTTGATTGTGATGTTGACTGTGAGTATGGTTGGTTTGGTAGAAAGAACACTAGCTGGATAATCAGATGACCTCATGGTACTTTCACAATTTAGGTGGATATGAGTTTGGGAGAATGTCACTAAATTGTCTCTACCTAAAAAGTGCCCTTGAAATTCCCAATGTTCTCTATATAATTTGTTTCTTCCTTGAAAAACTTTTAAATCTTATCTCCATTTATAATGCATTTATTGTTTTTTCTCTCATATTGACTGCTTCTGCTCAGATTTTCTTCTTCCAAGTACCTCACTGAATATTCTTTCTCGAATTTTTTTTTATCTTCTATTACTTAACTCTTTAATTTGTACTTTTTATCCTTTGACTTTAATTATTGTGTACATTTGTATATGATATTTATATCTGCCCTTTGTTCCTATCAGTGTGTGTGTGTGTGTGTGTGTGTGTGTGTGTGTATGTGTGTGTTTTGGGAAACAATAGTAACTAACCCTGCCTCAATTAAAATTAAGCAGGAAATACATTTTACTAAAGAATATTTGATTAAACACAAAATTCTGGGAAGGGCCACAGAGCTTGGCTTGGAAGGTAAACAGCCAGGAGCAACTCTACTAGTGTGACACAGAAATGATCTCATGAAAGCACCAGTAGCCACAGATACTGATGCTTCACTATCATTAATTATATTCAGTCTTGCCTCTAAAAACACATGTAAGGGCCATTCTGATTACCTCTTAAAAAACAAGTGTTTTTATCATTCTTTCTTCTTCACCTACAAGTTTTTATTTTAGAATCTGGATAGATAAATCTCATTAGTGGAGCTTTGATCATGCATATGGACTTTAGCTGCAAGAAAGGCCAGGGAAATATTTACATGGCATCTTCTTCTGTTTCTAGAGTAAGAAATTACCCCATAAGATGAAGGAATACCTCAAACATAGAAAGGGTGATCAGATGCAGGAAAGACAATTTCTTTCATTTCTAATTTTTTAAAAAAGAGTTACAAAGTGTTGGTTGAATATCAAGGTTTGTACCACTAAAAACATCAAATACAAAATGTTTCTGAATAATGCATTATCTCCTGGCCTTTAAACTGAGCTATCATGACTTTCTCCTTACTCAGTCCTTTCTTCCTCCAAATTACCTTACATATATTGTAGTTGATGGGTCATATATCTGCAAGGCTAAATCTTCACCTTGTTTGTATCCTCACTCATATTTTATCTCCTTAATAATCCTCAGTCTCACAATCTATTTAAAATGTTTGCTGATACTTACTTTATATACTCATCTCTTATAGCCTATTCTTTTTTTCTTTCTTATTAACTTTTATCAGCATTTACTAAACCACATTATTTGCTTATTTAGTATATCTAGTATAACTCCTTACAGAAATATAAATTCCATGAGAACAAAGATCTTTATCTGTTTAGTTAAAGTGCTGTGTCTAAACGATCTAGAGAACCCATCGTGCTCAGGAGGTGCTTGATACGTGTTTGTTAAGTACACGTGTCATCGAATCATCTTAGAAAAGGAAATAATAAAACTAAAGTGGCACATGGGAACGTTATTTTGGTTTTAAGAGAAAAAAATTTATGCAGGGTAACATGAGATTCCGTGAGATAAAGAATGAGTTGCAGAGAAATATATAATATAAATATATGAATATATATCTATATATGCATATAACAGTAGCTTCAGACTAAAACCTAAAAGAAAAAACAGATTGAAGACTTTGAGTTTACTAGAAGAAAGCCAGTGGTACTTGAGATTGAGTGCAGGAGTCTATAACTAGGGACGACTACCAGGAAAATTGATAGAAACTTTCAGTATTACCCAAGTATATCTTATTAAATGTATCCATATTAAACATCCAAAATTTCAACTCTTGGATAGGCTAGTGAATAGATTCTAGTAGTTCTTTTATATAAAGAATTGCCATTTTTATCTTTGACATCTCAATTTTCATTAAAACTATATTTCTAAATTCTTGTTTTTAATTTTTATTTTTTAATTAGAATTGACATTCAATATTATTTTATGTTAGTTTCAGGTGTACAGCATAGTGGTTAGACATTTATAAAATTTATGAAGATTCTCCCAATTATTCTAGTACCCATCTGGCGCCATACATAGTTATTACAATATTATTGACTATATTCCCTATGCTTTACTTTACATCCTCATGACTATTTTGTAACTACCAATTTGTACTTCTTAATCTCTTCACCTTTTTCTTCCAGCCTCTAAACCCCCTCTCATCTGGTAATCATCAATTCTAAATTCTTAACAATATTTCCCTTTTGATTTCCTGCTGCTGCTTCATATTCTCTGCTAAGAAATCAATGCCAACAAACCAATTGCATTTTAAAAGTTCCCAGTTCAATCATTACTACAAAAAAATGTGAAAATTGGAGGCAATGGAGCCAGTCTTTTTTTTTAAAGACTGTTTCAAATTTTAAGTAAGCTCTGTTCTTTCTCCCTAAGTTTGTAAAGTGAAGACAGTAGTCGTGATATCACAGTTATTAATTCAGTTATTCAGTTATTTATACATTTTATAATTTATTCATTACATAAATAAATATTCATATAGTATGACAGATTAATTAGTTTATTTAACAACAGCAACAAAATAACAAAGTACCTACTATAATCCAGGCACCCTACTGGACACTGTGGCTTTAGTCATTAAACAAATAAAATGTTTTCCTTTATATTCTATTTGTAGAGACAGAAATAAACAAAACTAAAAATAATAACATATAATTTTAGTTCATGATACTAAGAAATGTGATATGCTGTGTGTGTGTGTGTGTGTATATGTGTATGTGTGTGAGAGAGAGAGAGAGAAGAAAGTACTAAGTGTTCCATTTCATAATTAGCTTTTTAACACTTTGGAATCTCTTTAAAATGCCAACATTTCTATCTAGAGAGATGTCCTTGTCCGTATACTGAATGAATTGAGAAATAAATAAACTCGTGCTTAGCCAAAAGATCCATCATTGCCTAAAGGACTGTATCCTTATGGAATTATAAAAAATTGAGCAACAAAGTAGCATGTTGGGGCAAAATGCCATAAGAAACATTAAAATGCTATTATAGTTACCAAGCTGAGTAAAAAGTATTATTTCAGAGTGTGTTAATGCAATCTACTGCAAGAGGACAAGGTAGTTTCTGATCTGTGCATATAAAATGCATCTATCTACTGCATAATGCTTCAAGTGGTGACTAATATATTTTTCTTGCGTCAATATAATATATTTCCTTTCCATAAAGTCTTTTCAAGCACATTTATTTTCTTTTGTACTATATATTTAAAGCTGTATATTTAGAATTCAAGCATCAGTGGTTATCCAGTTTTAATCCACAATTTAAAGTTGTTCTGGCCAGTCAACACTGTTCTATAGCCTGACTGTCTATCAATAAACTGTGAGAAGACACAAGACTCCTCACCAAATGGTCTTTTTGCATAGCTGAATAACTCAGGTGAGAGTACAATATATAAGAATTTCAGGAAAGTATGTAACATCCTTGCCAAGAAATTTAGATGTAGATAAACCATTCTATAAAGAATAGATGATTGAACTCAGACTACAAGGATGACTTGGTTCTAAATAAAAGTGACTTAATTTAAAATAAAATTCTGGAAAACTGGACTTTAGTAATCATAGTCCACTAATAACTTATTGATATGCACTGAGGACAGTTAAACACTGCATGTTGTAAATTCATTCTAGAGATTCCATCCAAGAAAAACTTATCAATGAGAATTTAAGAGAATTGAAAAGAACCAGTTCTTGAAGTACTCATTTAAATCAATTTATGTCAACTACAATTCAAGGGAGCATCTTAAGAAAAGAAGGAATAGGTCGAATAAACCTCATATGCCTCAATCAATAAATAATATTTCTTTTGGTCAAGGAATAAAAAACTGTGTTTTAAATATCTTCATACTTTTAGCCACAAGAACTATATGAAACCATAGCAAAGAAAATCTTTGGCTATAGTTCCCTTTCTGTCAAGACATATTTAAAATGTAGTGCACAATATGATTTAGTAGTAAATTTAATAGAGTGGAAGTTTCTGCTCTCATAAAATAATTTTTCTTTGCTTGTATTGATTCACTAACGCCTTATTGAGTGGAATGCATGTTTTGTGGGGTGTTTTTGGTAGTCTTATTGATTCTCTGAAAGTTGAGAGGATGGAAAGCATGAAAAAGGTTTTGATTTTATTTTTCATTAAAGTCAGTTTTGATCAAGCTTAACTCAAAGGTATCTCTGTTTATAAACTATGCCCCTTTAAAAATGTTTTTCCTATGAAGTCAAATGAAGCTAATTGGGTTTTAAACTTTATTAATGGAAAGAAAGGCGATGATCTCTTTCGGTTCTAAGTTAGTGAGAAAAAAACTACAGAAATGTATTTAAATCTGAGCGATAAACTATAGGAAGATAAAGAGATAAATTACAAATGCATTAAGAAGAGTGAGACCAAAATACTGAGGAAATTCAATGCCAGGTAAATGAGTACTAGAGTGGTTTTTCGTCTGCTTTGATTTCTTTTTGCATTTTGTTAGTGTATTTATGCATTTGAAAGATTGCCATGTAAAATAGGGATTATACCTCGAAAAGTATGAGTATAACCTATCGATTTTGAATCAACAGAAGAAAGAATATTCTCAGCACTTTGAAGATAGATAGACTGAAAACAGATGATAACCATTTTCGTCATGAGATGTGCTAAAGCTAAAAGTCCAGCTACAAAGGCATGTATTATAGAGAAGAGTCTAGGAGACATAAGCACCAGATTAGAATCTAAATTGCATGAATGTTGACTTTCATCTACATCAGAAAATGTATAATGTCATTAAAGCTACATATGTGTATGTTAAATAAATATTCCTGAAAAGGTATCATCAATCCTTATTTTAAAGTTAAATAGTTTTTGTTTTCATAAAAGAGAATATTTGTATTATAAGAGAGAATTATTCCACTATCGAGAAATTTTAGATAAAACAATAACATAGAGAAAAGAAAAAAATGATTCTGATATTTCTATTGCAGAATATTAGCATGCTAACACATTAGTGCATTTATCAATTGTATGACTCTCTATTTCTTTTATATTATAACCATGCTATAAATGTAACATGTTGGATTTAACATGTAAAATAGTTTTATTTCTATAGAACTACATAGTTTAATGATATAAATGGATTTTTAAATAATGCTTAATAATTTATCAATAACTTCCTTGTGGAATATTTAGTGTAAATTAGAAGCTTGGTATAACAATACTGAGATAAAAATATTAATGCATATGTATTCCCCTATATATTAAATTATTTTTGCAGGAAAGCTTTCCAGGAATTATCTTACTAAGTCATATGGCATGGGGAGTATATGGCTCATTATAGAGAACACCAACTTTTTTTCAAAAGTGCTGCATCTTTTCATTCACCTACAATTTGATTTTAATTTTACAAATACATTGATTAACTTCTTAATATGTTTTTTGTAAATGTTTTTAACAGTTAAAATATAAGATAATCTTTTTCCATTGTCTTTTTACGCATGACACATTCAGTATTTTTTCCACCCAAATAGGCATAAGTAAGAGAAAGTAAGGAGCAATTACTTTTTAACTTACCTATATAAAAACTAAGTAAAATACAATTGGCTTTTTAAAATATGAATGCAGTAATAATATTCTATTACAGCTATGACCCTACATGATGCTCCAAGTTTCATACTTACTGTCGGCACAGCAAGTGTCTTAGTCTACTTTCCCATATTTCCTACTTCTAAGGGCTTAAGCCTTTTCCTGCATCTCTCATCTAAGAAGCACCTTACCCTGGTATTATGTCCCCTTTTCTTCTTAAATAATCACAGATGCAAAGAATCCTCAGGATAGATTTCTTAACTGATGTTGATGATAATGATAGCTACATTAATTGTAACAAATAATAAGTTATTTCAAATTGACACTTTTTATATGGCAGACACTATGCCAACAACATAAAAATCAATTTATTTAATTCCTACCAATACCCTTTATGCTATCACACCCATTTTACAGAGGACACTGAAGCTCAAAGGTCATTTTCCTAACATAACATTTCTTATAAGTGCTAGAACAAGGATTTGAATCCACACTTTTCTTACCTCAAAGCTATTTTTAATTCCTTCTGATTTAGACAAATGATAATAATATTCAAACTAGAAACAGAGAGGCCCTAACAGTTATTTTTGTCATCCACTCATGGGCTATCTTTATTACATTTAGGAGTCAAGTTTAGTAAAACCTCCTCTTTCCAGAGTTCTTTGTACTTGGTTTAAACTAGTATTGATCCTAAAGAAATATTGATTATGTTTTCATTAGTAATCTTCTATCCAAGGCCACAACCTTTTTTTTTTAGTTGTTCAAAACTATTTTTTTTTTTTCGTTTTACAACTTCTATTCCCAATTCAGTTACCCTGACTACTCTAAAGTAGAGGCTTCTCAACTCCCATTGAATACTACTGTCTTTCTCTTTCAACTGTAAATACCATTACCATCTCATTTGTTCTTTCATGGAAACTGTAATGTCATTTTTTTTTCTTAATTAATAGAACTAGACAGTGCAGTTTTTGTTTGTTTGTGTTTGTTTTGCTCAATAATCACATACAATCCGCATTAGTTTTCAAATATAAAAAATCACTGGGATTTCACATTCAATAAACATGGGAGACAGAGTATAAGAAAGGGTGATGGAAAGAATTTTTCTGTGCCATATTGAGTTGAAACTACATAGCTACAGTTCAAACCTGTCTCAGTAAAGATATATTGTACCTTCCAAAAGGCTTCAGTTATAACATGTGGAAAGTTAAGCACAAGGAAAAGTTAAGTATGAAATGATAAAATAAAATTAGTTAATAATAAACATTTATCTGATGAATCAGCAAAATTACCCTTTGGCACAGAATCAGGCCATTTAGGCATTCTAAAATGATAGTATTACCTGGGTGATTGGATAGTCTGGGATAATAATACTTGAAATAAATATATCAGTTTTTGTTCCCTCTCTCGTTCTCCCTTTCTCTCTCTCTCTCTCTCTTTCTCTCTCTCTCTCTCTCTCTCTCTCTCTCTCCCCTCCCATAAAAGTACATCAATATAAAAGATAAATGTTTTTTAGCATTTCCATTTTAGCATTGGAAAATGAGCAGTGCAATCAAGCAGTACCTGAAAAAAGAAAAACTCAAGAGGCGAGCCCTGTGTACATCTTGGCACTTTGGGAACAATTTTCAGAACATGGCACAGTGAAATGGAAACCAAGGAGTCAAGTGTTGTTAAATGATTACAGATGTAACCAATTGAAGCACCTATAATCTGTGGGAAAATTTATTGGTGAGAAAGATGTGCAGGTGGGGAATGGAGACAGAAATCTAAGGGGTAAGGGTGAGACTAATCAAGACTTACTAGAGATCAGCTGCTCTGAGATTGAGAACACAAAAGAGTTACAAAAGTTCAAGTTGTATGAGGAACTTTGGAGTTCTGGTCCAGTGAAAGCAGAAAGATATTTATATAATACGTCATTAAAATGTCAGGAATTCATTGCTACAGCAGTATTTATGGTACTTCTTAAAACCTAAATAAGAAGACAGTTCCCAAATTAATGATCTCAGTTGCCACCTTAAACAATGAACAACAAGAGCAAATAAAACTCGAAATAAGTAAATAAAAGGAAATAATTAAAATACTAGTGGAAATTAATAAATTATAAAACCAAAAATGAAAAAATAAGCCATAGAGCTGCTTCTTTGTTAAAACTGATAAATCTTTAGCCAGATTGATCAGGAAAACCAAGATAAAAAGCACAAATTACCAAATCAGAAATAAATGTGATATCATCATTACACAGTCCACAAATATTTAAAGGCAAAAGACATCTACAAACCTCTTACAGCTACCACTATAATTAATGCTAAAAGAATGACTTATTTCCCTTTAAAATCAGGAACAGAATAAAAGTGTCCTCGTTTACTACTTATGTCATGGAAGTCTAGTCAAAAAAAAAAAAGAGAAGAAAAAAATGAAGAAAGAAAAAAGAAAAGACAGACAATGAAAGACATCCAGATTAGAAAATAAAGGTAAAACTGTCTTTATTCACACATGACATATTTGTACAAAATCTGATGAATTCTATTTTAAAAAAGATAAAAAAATACTAGATCAATGAGTTAAAGAGTTTGAGTTTAGCAAGCTTGCAGTATACAAAAACAATACGCAAAAAAACAAACATTGAACATATGAATTACCTTTCACCTAGGTCCATATGCACTTCTATTAAAGCATAACTTGTAATAAAGTATTAATGAAAAAAATATGAATTACTTATAAATCCATTTAACAAAAGATACAAAAGGTCTGTACACAACAGAATTGCTAAGGGATATCAAATATATCATGTTCCTGGATCAGAAGATTCAATATTATTAAGATGTCATTTCATCTTTATATTGATATAAACATTCAGAGCAATCTCAATTAACATTCCATTTAAATTGATTGTAAAATTCATATGGAAATGTAAAAGCCTACAATAGCCAAACAACTTTGAAAAAGGATGCAGTTGTATAAATAACACTACCTGTTTTCAAGACTTATTATAACCCTACAGTCAATAGAAAATGAACAACTCAATTTTAAAAACTGGAAAAGACTTTAACAGCAACTTTGACAAAGAAGATACATAGGTGTCAAATAAATACCTGAAAAAATTGCTAAATATCATTTTTCTTTAGGGAAATATGAATTAAAACCATAATGAGATATCACTATACAACTATTAGAAAGGATAAAAATAAAAATGCAAAACATACAAAGTGTTGAAAAGGACATGAAAGAACTAGAATTTTATACACTATTGATGAAAATGCAAAATGGAGCAATTTTGGAGCAGTTTGGCAGTATCTTAAATAGTTAAACATGAAACTACCACATCAACAAACGAAGTCATTCAATAAAAATCAGTCTCAAAATCACATAGTGGTGCAGTTAGCAGACAAAGCCAATAAAAGCATGTAGTTCAAAGAACTAAAGGAAAACATTCAAAATATTAAAATAAGTAAACTAGGAATATCAGTTTTAAAAAACTATAAAAAGTTCCCCAATTAATAGGAAATTTTCTCTAAATTAACTTGATAGTAGTTTGAAGATGTCAGTCAGAAAATAAGTGTCAGTGAAAGAGAAAGCAGATAAATAGAAATTATCTGATCTGAGGAAGAGACAGAATAGGATTCAAGAATAACAGACTCTCGGGAACCTGTAGGAAAATATTTAATGAATTAAATATAAGTGCAATTAAATGTCCTAAAGGAGAAGAATGAGACAAAAAGAAAAAGAAAAAAAAAAAGATAGCACAATGGTCCTAAATTTGTTTTAAAAAATCAATTTACTGGTTCAAGAAACTTATGAAGCCCAAGTAGAAGGAATGCAAACAAACAAAACCTCTTATATAGACACATAAATGTGAAACTTCTGAAAAATTTAGAGAAAATAATGTTAAAATCAAGACATTTTCAGATAAATGAAAGCTAAAGGAATCTGTCGCCAAGAAAGCTCTATCACAAAAAGTGCCGAAAGATATTCTTCAGCCTGAAGGAAAATGATACCAAATTAGACCCTGCTTCTAGAAGGAAAAAAAGCTTCAGAAACAATTAAAAATCATGATTTCTTCTTGTAACTTCTTTATAAGTAATAACTGTTTAAGAAAAAATAAGAACAGTGGTAGGTGGTGATTACTATATATGTGGATGGAAAACATGTGAAAAATAATGCAGAGAGGAAGGTTGGGCAAATGGAATTATGCTGCTTTAAGGTTATATTTTTTAAAAGAAAGTGAGAAATGTAAAAGATAAAATGAGACTTTAGCAAAGTTAAAAATCTACTTTTCAAAAAATATCATTGAGGGGCATAAAAAGGCATGCTATAGATTCTCAAGAGCATTCCAGCATACATCTCTGACAAGGACTTGAAACTAGGATATGGAAGTAACTAAATAATTAAGAAAACAGCCCAGTGTAAAAAAAATTCAACTAAACTTTACAAAAACAAATAAAAGCCTAATTAGATACCCTTGTAACCCTAACAGAATTTCTCAATTTAGAAAGAATGACAGCTCCAAGTGCTAATAAGGATGCAAAGTAACTGAAACCCTAATACATCACTAATGGAAATGCAAAAGTGTACAACCACTTCTGAGTAAATAACTGCTTCTCATATGACTCATCAATGTCAACCCTCGGCGTTCACCCAAGAGAAATGAAAATCTATGTCCACAAACAGACTTCAAGAAGAATGCTCACAGCAATGTTATTCCTAAACATCAAGAATTGGAAGCAACCAAATGGATGTCCATCAACAGGTCAATGGATAAGCAAGTTGGAGTAAATTTATATAATGGAATTAATGAATATGCATGAATTAATTAATAAATAATAATAGCATTAATAAACAAATAATAAAAATGAACTAACCATGGATATAGGCAACAACATAATTGAATCTTAAAAACATGTTGAGCAAAAGAATCTAGATTATTATATATTGTGTAAAGAATTTATATAAAATTTAGAACCGATACTCATAAAATAAAATTTAACAGGATCAGACATAATTCTTAAGGCCATATTTTAACTGTAGTCACAGCTTCCTTATATTTTTTTAGACAGTTGCAACTTTCGACACACAAGGGAACTTTCAAATACAGCATGTGAGTATATGAGTGCAGAAAAGAAGAAACTTAAATATCATCCTGTTACAGTGGGAAGGAAATATAACATGACAATGCTAATACAGTGTGAGAATTCAGTGTGCTGAATGACATTCCTTTTTTTAAGAGTAACTGTCAATAGACATTCAGAACACTGACCACGCACTTCATGCAAATCTAAGACTTAACAAAACAGAAGAGTAAGTCAGGAGTATGCTTCCTATATGTATTTGTGTATGTATAAAAGCAAAACTGCCTAGAAAAAGTCATTTTACGGTTATTTACAAAGATTTGGCTGTCACTTTTCCTTCAGGAACCACATTCAGAGATAACTTTCATTTGAACTTAATGTTCCTTAACCTTAGGATTTCTTTAGAAGTCTAGTATTTCTAAAACTCTATAAACAAGAACTATAAATCCTATTTTTTTCCTCACTTAGTTGTTTCTGGATTGAATAGTGTGACTATTTTATCCTTTCATAAAAGTAGTGGCTGATAGATAGTGATACAGATCATGTACATTTATATTGTTTTCTTCAAGCTAATACTTACTAATAAGAAGCTGGGTTTACTGTCATTGCTATCATCCATATGGTCTTTGGAAGACTTTCCTGCAGATGAGTTTAATCAAATTTGGGGGAAAAACTACTTTCATTTTACATCTGACTTAACAATTGAACAGAACCACTGTATTTTATATAATAGCCTTATTTTTTCAACCATCGTCTCCTAGACAAGGACTATTTTAAAATTATTGTATATCAATATGGAAAATAAAGATTTTACTTTTAGAGGTTGCTATATCAAATGGAAATAAAATTATATGAATTACATCATTATATTAGTTATTTGGAGTTGACAGGTGGGTGAGGTGAAGACCAGAAAGGCTGATTGCGTTGAAGTGAGTTAGTTTCGTTTGAGGGCAGGTGTTAAGCTATATCACAAAAGGCTGGAAAGATTAACTGATTTTCAAATCCATGAGGCAAGGAGAAAATATAAATTGATCTTCAAATTCATGAGGCAAAAAATCAAGTCATTGTCCAATAAATTCCAAGCATAAAATAATTTCAAAGTCAAACCTATCATATTACTACAATAAGGTCAATTGCATGGTTATATACAAAGAAATACATTAAATATTAAGAGTTAAACTTCTAATCTATCAAGATTATTTTTCTCATTTTTTTCTAATCTGAATATACCATTAGGTATCATTATGATAGGCTCTGGTGCACTCATAATAGCATGAATAAATATTTTCATGTAAAAAAAATACAGAGAAGTAGATGAGAATAAATGTTAGCCCTTTCATCACATCAATTTTCAGTTCCCCATTCTAGATCCTAATTTTGAATAAACAAAAGCCCCCCAAAATTAATGTGGTTGAAATTGCATGAATTTTCAGACTAGATTTCTTTCAAATACATCAATAGACAAGGAAGGAGGCAATGAGGTTTTAGAGAAGGTGCATATGGTGAGATCTTGACTAAACACCAGGTGTTTTTCTTGAGTCCGGGCAATTATTATAACAAGAGACATTAAGAACTTATGAAATCGTGCATTTCCATGTACCGTGAAATCTATCATTAATTAAAACATATCCACATTTAAGTCATCTCAGAAAGATTCTAGTTACCAGGCATTTACTCTCATGCCCAGATAAAAGTGAATTTCAAGCTTATAGACTAAATCAACTATTCAGATTTTTTTTCAAAATCAGATTACTATGGATTTTTTTTGTCCTTTTTGGTTCTTATATGAGTGTTTGAATCATAGGTGTAAAATAGAGACCATATAGCCGACCACATTTTATTCATGGATGTCGTATGGGATTAAGTACCAAAGGCACTGTGTGTCAAAGACTTGCTTATAAACATTGAATGCCTAAAGATGGTAATGGATAATTATAGTGAAAGTGAAATAGATTGGCTAATGAAGAAAAATAATGTCACTTTTAAGTTATTTTAGAAATATTTTTTAATATGTTTGAATTCCACCTCAGAAAAAGCTCGTAATTAAATTCTGTGTAGATAATTGAATAAGCACCGCACACCACGTTACTATATAGTTATCCTCCTATATGTTTTCACCTGAAGTGTGTTAATTTTATTTTAGTTGCCCCTTAGAGAGTTCTTCAATGACTATGCAAATTGCTTTTATAGTAACCAGTAGGAATTCACCTCCAAATCCCAGGGCTTTCTAGGAAAGAACTCAAATAAAAATCAGTTCTGCTCCAGTTTATAAAGTGATATTCTTCTGTTATTCACAGTTCTCATTAACTATAATAACCCATAGGCTGCAGGACAGTGAAGATCATCCTTTTGCTTCTGCTGCCCAGTGGAAACATTCTTAGATGTACTAGATTAAACTCTTTGTTTTCTATTTTTTATGTTCAAATTCTTCATTGCTTATGTATACATGCTCATCAAATTTTGAAGATTCCTTTTACCTTCAAACCTTAGTTACTGAGTTTTCTCCTTTAGTATTTGACATCAACCCTCAGAGATCTCTGAAGCTGAATTTACATTATAGGCAACTAAAAATTCCCCACTGTTTCTTTTAGCAGTAAGTGTCAATGAAAATATGGTCTATCATTCTAAAATAGAGGTTTTAAAAAATTGAGACAATCATCAGAAATTCTCTTTAAGAGGTGGAAATGAGACAAATTAAACCTTCATTGAGATGAAATCTCAGAGATTTAGTCTGTCTACAGAAGCCAAACAGAAGCATAGGAGATTTATGAAAAAATCTGCTGTATCGCTATTAGTGAAATGCACTGGGGACTCTCTCCTTGATCTGGTTTTAAATCATTCCAAAGCCATACTTGGATTTTTTTTTTTTCTACTAATGTAACAAAAGTATATCCCTGCCTGATCGTAATTCAGAAAAAAATGTCAGTCTTGACATTTCTGTTTTTCAAGCTTCAGGTTGTAGAGGAAAATTAAAATATTAACCACTTGCAAAGGTTTAATGTTAACTTTACACCCCGACTTTGGACGCACTTTTTTTTTTTTTTGCATGGGAAGAAATAAGTCACTATAGTTATGCCATATGTTGCAACCCTTTCTCTACTGTCCTGTCCAGGCTGTTTACTTTTTTTGACAGTGCTTTCCTGTTGTCTTTAAATTCATTGCTATAACTCTGTGTAACAATTTATTTGGACAAGATCAGTAGCTTAAGGGAATGCTCATAATATAGATAGAACTTCAGGGCTACCTTAAGAGAAAAGAAGAGGCAAGAAAACATCCCTAAGCCCATGTTCAAAGAATTCTAAGAAGTTACTTTTGCTAGAAGAGTTGGAGTAAAATGCCATTAAAGTATTATATGATGGTGTTTTATACAGAGATGTAAGAATATTTAAATTCTGCCCTGACCCAGCCAGCTCTCCAACTTGCCAGGTTTCCAAAAGAAATAGAATTGTGTAGGAAATAATGAAAAAGAAAATAACCTTTTACATTAATGAGTGATTTGACCACAAGGCCCAATGTAGAACTCTTATGCATTGCATTTTTTTTTCTTCAAAGTCAGTAAATGATCTACGTCATGTTTCTTTAATGCTCAGGTTGAAATCTCACATCTTATCATCCCAATAAGAAAAAGAGTTAACTCAAAGCACAGCAGTCAATGTACACATGACTATGAGTGCAAGCCCATAGCATACACAAACACACAAACACATTCAAAACTTCACACACTTGCATGTTCAAGAAAGAAAGAAATAGAATACATTTTCTTAATGTTTGTTGTAGAATGTGCCAAGCCACAAACTCTCAGCCTTCTCAGCCTAGAACAATAAGCCACGATTGTTGTAGCAAAAGATAGCAATTTTGTTTTTGATATGAATAGAGCTCAGAAGTCCTTCTGCTGTATAACCCCATATGTCTCCCATTTAATCAGACACTTCTTACTTCAACTTCAATAGTTTTGATTCTGTGAAAACTAATACCTCAACATATAAATGTGAAATTTGCTTTAAGGTGTTATCTGGGTGAATAAAGTGAACAGAATGTTAAGTATTCTCTCGAGGACACTGTCCAGATCCATTGGTAAAGCAAAAGTCAATGTACTGGCCTCTTCAAGCTGACTGAAGTCTAGATAAGAGTAAGTGTAAAAAGGTATAGGGCAAGGATACTAGGAGTCATGGGGCAGTTTGCAAAGAGAAAAATGTACTCTCTCTTTCTCCTGCCCTTTCCCCCTACATTCTCTCTCTCTCTTCCCCCTTCTCTCTATCTTTCTCCCTCTCTCCCTCTCCTTTCCTACCTTTCACTCTCCCTCCCTCCCTACCTTCCTTCTCTTTGGGTATCACCATACTCTCTCTCACAGAAAGCAAAACAATGGATTACAGACTTCTAATTATTTCCTTCTCAATCAATAACTGTCAAGGAATTGTGATGACTATGATTGTGAAATCATGTGAAAATGATATAAAAATATTTGTGAATGAATAATTCTATAGTTAGATAGATGTGATCTTACTTAGCTTTCATAGCTTCCCAAGATAAATAACAGGTTAGTTATTTTTTATGTGGGTTCCTTTCTTTACCAAATATTTATTGAGCACCTACTTAAGGTCTGACACATTTAATGATGCCATACCCTCTAGTATAACTGAAATAATCAATGCAAAGAAAATTATAAGATTCCAAGAGTCAGGAATGGGTCAATTACAATGCTAGTACAGGAAATTCCCTTACTGCACTTTGTAAATGTTAATTCATTTACACACACACACACACACACACACACACAGAGACACACACACACACACAATTGGTTCTATTATTTACTTCATTTTATGGAGCCAGAAAGGAGGTGGGGGCATAAATAACTTCCCCAATGTCACGCAGCTAGTGAATGGTGAAGCAGTGAATTGAACAGTTTAAATCCAATGTCTGGGTACTTAATTATCATACGGCACTTGATTGATATTTATATGTCGATGTAAGTAATACCTAAGAATTTTTACTTAAATGGAAGAAGTTAATAATATAACATTTAATATAAGAAAAATATACAAATAACCAAGAAGGTAAGGGAAGGCAGGCAGAGAGAAAGAAATACACACATAAACAGAGAAATCTAAATACTTGAGTCATTTTTTAGATGGTAATGGCTGCTGTGTCTGGCCCTCCTGGATAGGTTTTATACTCTGTTTTACTTCTGCAAAACCAAAACCCAGACAGATTTAGATTTGGAAGTTTAGTTAGGACTTCACAACTTTTTATCTCCAGTGTTTCAATATTAAATTCCTTTGAAATAAAAACAGTGTAGATATTAGGCCAACAGAAGATAAGAACATCTTGTAGAAAGAATTTAAATGAAAAAAAATCTTGAGAGATAACTATTTCTTGACTGTGAAACTATCTTCCCTCATTCAGTCTAACGAGATAGCATCTTTCAATGATGACACAATAATAATTTATCTTTTCTCTGAAATCTGCTAGAACCATAAGCTTGGCATTTTCTTTGTAGGGGCCCTGGTTCAGGGACGTTCATTTCCTCTTAAGAAAAAATGAACAAAATTTTGTTTCTATCTTCTCAATTCATATCAATACTTACCTTTTGGCTCAACCTATCCAAATAAGTAGCCCAAAGCAATTTCCCAAATTTTTTTTATTCATTAATATTATGAATTTTAGGTCTTTTTGGTATAATTTTCAAATCTCCAAATTAAATTTCTTTAGATTTGAAGTTATGAGAAACATTTTAAATAAAAATTAACTTATGGAAATTTCCAATTGTAATTTTTAAGCTATTCATGATAACTCATAAGAGAGTAGCATGCGTTATGATTAGAGATGTATTCGGTGATTCTCAAAAGATTTCTGCCTTCTGGAACAGCAGCTTTTGAAAATCATTCAATTAAAATAGAAGCCAGGAGAGTGAAACTCTTGGGCTATCCATGACACCTAGAATTCTAAACAAATGATTGATTTTAAAAAAAAAAAACAGCTACATTAAATATAAAATGTCATTATATTGTATTGTATTGTATTGATTTAGTTAGTGCATGCACTGTTGAATTTGGGTTGCTACATATTGTAGCAGTATTTTAGAGAAAGATAAATTAACTGTTATTAGGACTAGTTACATATTTTTAATTTTTAGTTATCCCAGACTGCCTTTTAAAGTCAAGTATTATTATATTTGACTACTCCCTCTTTTCTAACACACCTGCTGTTGTTCCTTAACTAACATTATTGCAGTACACATATCTGGTACTCTACTCAGATTTCCTTTACCAGCTGGTGTTGCTGCTGGGCCTGAAACTAATGGTTTACACCTGAGCCTTCTCCAGATACTGCTTTGTCCATCAAGAAATGCCTGGAGACTTTACCCTATAGAGTTCCCCATGAATGATAGGATAGACTTTACTTAAGAAAGACCACATACCTAATGAGCTACTTTCCCTTCCTAATTCTGTTTCTCTCACTCCCTTATAGATTTTCCCTGAGGAATACTCCTTTAATAAATCACATGTACATCAATCCTTGCCTTCGGCTCATCTTCTTGGAAACCCAATCTAACCATTCCCACTCTTTCTCACCATATAAATTACCATTACTCTCCAGGGTCCAGCTCAGATGCATTTCCTCCAAAGTCTTTCAGTATATTCTCTCCACCCTGATATTCCTGGCAAAATTAATGTTGTTTTCTCTGTATTAAATGGGATATATGACATTTATATTAATTTATAATATGTTTATTCACTCAAAAACCATTTATTGAATACCCACTATATGCCCAATACTATTTTAGGCACTAACAATACAAAAGTGAATAAAATAGACAAAGTCTGGCTCTCATGGAGCATACATTCTAGTGAAAAGAGATATGATAAATATAAGTAGACGAGTTAGTGTACAAGATAAGGTTGGACATGAATTAATGCAATAATGAAAACAAGTAGAGTGATAAAAGATGAAAGTTCTTTAGATTGAGTGGTCAGGGAAATGCTATTGAAGAGGTAAGCCAGAAAGTTTTTTTATTCTTATGTAAAGCTAAGAACTCAACAAGAGAAACAAAATATGTGTTTAGCACAGTGAAATGCATAGCACCTAAAAAAAAAAAA
>NW_006432669.1:11262717-11281292 GCF_000325575.1 Pteropus alecto
TTAGAAACTCTACTGTCAATTGAATGGAATTCCTAAAAATAGTGTCCTCTTTCTCTTTGAAACTTTACTCCTTGATTCAATGATGCTCTAATGAGGTATTTTGAGACTTCCTATTTAAAATGTTATCTAAGAGCCTCTAAATTAGCCTTACTTAATTTTCATTGAAATACCTATGAAGACTGAAAAAAAGGAAAAAAAAAAAAATCACAACTTGGAAAGCCAAGTCTTCCAAGCAAGAAAATAGCAAACTCTGATATAAATCTTGAAAAAATGGTTTGTAGAACTAGATAAAGAACTATTTGGGGGACACATGCATACAGTTTTTAATTCACAAAGTACAGTCCTACCCAGTCAATAGGGAGACTTATGGTTAGTGCTATTGCTTGCCTCTGATTCAGAGGTCGAAGATATGCACCAACCAGAAATGGAAGTTGCCATCCTGCCCTCCAGTAGATTTGTTTCATGAAGAGAGTCAATTCTCCTATTTTCATCAACCTACATCAGACTTATACAATTCTCAGACTCACTCATGTCCTTGAGAAAAGTGGCCACATGATAAACAAATGTTAAAAATGTAGATTTCTTAAAGCCAACAACCAGTTAAAAGATAATTTAAGGAATAACTGCATTCACAGCATAGCATAAACATAAAAAAAAAGATAAGAATAAACTTGACAAGAAAATTTTGAAGTACATATTTTTAAAAACTTACAAAAATAAATAGTATTAGAATAAATATATATACTGAGTTTCTATGTAAGAAAAAAAGAGTACTTTAATGATGTCTCTTTTCCTAAATTTATTTACAGTTTAATGTCATTGTTTTTCAAAAAAAAGGCAAAATAAAGACATTTTATGAAAGCAAACATTGAAAGAACTCATCACCAACAAACTTACACTAAAAAAGTGTTAAAAGAGTTTTTTAGGCAGAAGGAAAGTGATACCATAAGGATATTTGGCTTTGCACAAAGAAATGAAGTGAGCTGAAAATGGTATATATAAAATCAAAAACTTACCTGATATATTATTATTATTATTATTCTTTAAAATTCTTTTAAGAATAATTGAGTATTTAATTCAAATATAATAATGATGTATTTTAGAGTTTATAACATAAACAGAAACAAAATGTATGACCACAATAGCATAAAGAATCTGAAATACACTGGGTGAAGTACTTGTATTATATGTGAAACATTATATTATTTGAAAAAAGATTGTGATAAGTTAAAGATGCATATTGTAAAAATCCAAGACAAACACTAAACTAATATAAAAAAAAGTAAAGTTCTTAAGGTAATGGAGGAGATAAAGTATAATCATAAAAAATATCCAATTCATGTAAATGCAGGAAAAAAGATAAAAGGGGACAAGTGAGGAGAAATAGGAACAAATTTTAAAAGGGTAATTTAAAACCCACCTGATCAAAAATTATATTGAATATAAATTGTCTAAATATTTAAATTAAAAGGCACAGATTGTCAGATTGGATAAAAAAAGCATATACTTATTATATGCTGCCTATAAGAAATCCACTTTAAATGTAAAGACACATAGAAGTTAAAAATAAAAGGATTTTAAAAGATATTCTAAGAAAACAAAAATCAAAATAAAACCGGAGTTATATTAATATTAGAAAAAGTAGATCATAGAATATAAGATATTATCGATGACAAAGAGGAAACTTTCATAAAGATAAAAGAATCAATTTAATACAGGGAGGAGGCAAGAGAACTAAAGTGTTAAATCAATCCACATTCAGAGACTGCAAGATGCTGATCAGCCCTACAGCCAGGCCAGGAGAAAACATGCAGAACAAAGGAAAATTTCTGCTGGGAGTGCTAACAACCTATTTCCCACACCTGTGAAGGGAAAACAGGAGAAACAGTCTTTAAGTGGCTTCCCTGCATGCCCACATGGGCGTGGGCGGCACTTGGGAGACTACAGCCTTGGGTTGATGTGCCAGTCCTGCTTGGAAGTCAATGTTATAGTTCCCCTTTCCTCCACCCCTCAGTGGTGTACCTGGTGGCAGCACTCTGCTTGATGGCCTTATCTTCTTCCTGACTTGCAGACAGGGCCAGGCGGCAGTAGGTGGTCAAGAGCCACTGCACAATGAAGAAGGGCCAGTATTAGCAGGCCGAGTGGCCTAGCCTCAATTTTACTGGAATCCAAGGACCGAGAGCTGGGGGTAGGCCCCCAGGCAGAGATCTGGGCAGCCGCCTACAGGCTCAGCATTGAGCCCAGCAGGTGGCCTGGTCGGAGATGGATGGGAATGAGGCAGAGGCAGTCATCTCAGTCCAAGAGAAAGAAGATATCAAGAAGCCAGTTGAAAATCACCTGTCAGGGAAAATTGGAGCCAAGAAACTATGGAAGTTAGAGGAGAAACAAGCATGGAAAGAAAGCCCAGTGCAAGGCAAAGGAAGCTGAGCATGAGGAAAAGAAATGCCTTGAGCCCCAACGTGAGGCAGAATGGAAGAAGGAGAAGCTTCACCTAGAGGGAAAACAGGCCCGGGAGGAGCAGGCTCAGTGGGAACATGAAGAGTACCTGAAACTGAAGGAGGCCTTTATGGTGGAGGAAGAGGGTGTGGGCGAGACCATGACTGAAGAACAGTCCCACAGCTTCCTGACAGAGTTTATCAACTATGTTAAGCAGTCTAAGGTTGTACTCTTGGAAGACCTGGCTTCCCAGGTGGGCCTATGGACTCAGGACACAATAAACCGCATCCAGGACCTGCTGGTTGAGGGTACTCTGACAGGTGTGATGGATGACTGGGGCAAGTTCATCTATATAATCCCAGAAGAACTAGCTTCTGTGGCTAACTTCATCTGACAGCAAGGCCGGGTGTCCATCACTGTGCTTGCCCAGGCCAGCAACAAACTCATCGCCTGGGGCTGGAAGTTCCCTGCCTGGGCCCTAGCCTGACCTAGCCCTTCCCTCTTGGATTCAGAGCTGGCATACATCTTTATGTATGCCAGACCTGACCATACATCTTTATCCCTCCCTACTATCCTGGGGCAGTGATGGAGTGTGGCCAGGCAGTTATAGATTAAAGGCCTGTGAGCACTGCTGAAAAAATAAAATAAAGTCATTCATTCCTTTATGCTAACTCTAAAAACCATAGGGAACTTCTGGATTAAAGGTTGGGAACTGCCAGCAGGTCTTTCACTTTACATATTCTTATTTTTTCGCTATATACTCTTCTTCCCCTTCCCCTTCCTCACTGTATGTCTGTATCAAAGGAAATGCATAAACAAAGTCTTTAAACTGTAACTTTCAGGAAATAAAGAATGATATATAAACTGAATTCCCCGAAGTCGGGGTCTCTCTCACTGTCTTTCTCTCAGTCCCTCTCAGTGCCTTTACTCTGTCTCTCTCACTGTCCTTGTCTCTCTCTATTCCTCTGAGTCTCTCTCACTCTCTGCCTCTGAGAGGAGGCCATACTCTGTCTATGGAGTGTGACCCCTTCTCCAATAAACTTTCCTTTTAATTATAACTTTGGTGTGTGTATTGAATTCTTTCTCAGTTAAAGAACCCTCTTTTCTCAGTGCACAGATTGGTCTCCCCACAACTCTGGGGAATTTGCCCTGCCCTACATCAAGTTAAGAAGACATAATCCCAAATGTATGTGGACACAATAACAGAGCTTCATATATATGAAGCAAAATTTCATGAGAAAAAAAATAGACAACTCTATAATTATCACTGGAGATTTTAACACTTTTCTATCAATAAGACACCTATTTGAATTATAAAGTTTTGTGTAATGCTTTTGTATCCCAGCTCTGAATCAGAATGTCTCTGTTTAAATAGTCCATTTACTGTCTGCTTCACCTGGGGAAGGCTTTGAATCTCTTCCTTTGTCCAATGAAGAAAATAACAAACTTATTTCATTGTCATGGAGATAATGAGTTTAGAACAAAGCCTGACATATAATATGTATTTAATAATTGTTCATCTTACTTTTAACATTATTACTATGAACTAAATATAGTTTCTCTTCCCTGAGAATTCTTGTGCTTTGCACAGACTTGCACTCTGCTCCAGAGACATTTAACATACAGATATCTCATGCATAAGCAGCTACATTTCTTGTGGCAATGAATTAGTCTCTCATTTTAAATTGCAAAAGACATAGGTGATCTTTTACGATGTCGATCTAAACAAATAATTGTAATTCCCAGACTGGAGTAAGATATCAGGGTCTAAAAGGCAAGAGAAATTTTTGACTTCACACAGTTGATATGCCTTAATTTCTAATATTTACTGATCAATTTGCAAGTAATGAAATATGAAGAGAAGGTCTAAAATTATGTCTTTGCTGTTTTAACAAATTTCCAACAGAGCACATGATTTTAACAGGAAAAGCATATTCATTTACATGCTTCCAACTGCTTATTACAAATAATTAAACAAATGATGTAGTATACTAATACTGTCTCATTCTTTTCATCCTTATAAGTTAATGAAAAATACACAAATAAAAACACATTAATTAGCATAAAAATTCACTGGGAAATCAAAGCTCTCAAATTCACAGAAAAGCAGGAAATATATAATGCTTCACAAGTAGAGCCAAATGTTTGTAAAATAAATACAGGATTTATTTTTCAGAGTTTAAGAGAAACAACAGTCGATATAACCACATAACAAATTCGAGTATCAGATGACAGTACTTAAAAGTGATGTCTAAGTTTATGAAGACTAAATGGAGTCCTGAGCACACTAATGCTAATCTAAGGACCATTTCCTATCAAGCCTAGCTGGCTGAATTGGGGTGGGAGTAGGGGATACAAATACATACTTATCATGCTTTTTGTGCAGAAATCTCAGATTTAAGGAGAGTTGCTTTACCTTTGTCACCATTCTTTGGAGTGAGCTAATTTTCTAAAAGATAATAATATGTGTGTAATAATAATGGCTTAAATTTACTGAACTCTTATTATTGGCAGACATTAAAAAGCAATACCAAAATCATATGGTTATTACTGGTTAGAAATGAATGAATTACAAGTGAACAAGAAGTCTGACTCTGACAACTAACCATATTGCAATTTGACTAAGTCATATACTATAATAAATGTCTCAATTTAATATTGCCCTGAATCTCTTCTTACTTGAACCATAGCAATACACCTCATAAATTGTCACTGATTCATTGTATTAATTCTAACCATGCTGTCAGTCTAGTTTCAATTAAATACAGCTTCATAGTGTCAAATTTCAGGTCAAAAAATGTTAACGGCTCCCCATAGCACAATCCAAAATAAAATCGTATAATTCTTAAGATGTAGTCATTTCCCAGAAATATCCTTTTTTCTTGACTTGGCTCACATTGTTTCCCCTGCATAAGGTGAAAATCTAAGTAAAGATGACATTAAGCTAACATTCTGTAATTTGCTTCTCATAACTTATTAAAATATTTATGGAAAAATCAAAAAAGTCAAAAGGGTATAATAATCATCAAAATTAAGAAAAAAAAAAGACAAAGTTTTAGAAGTAATTACTAATAATATCAAGACAGATTAAGAAATGAAATGCTAAAGTAAACTCTCCTGTCAATGTTATGGAAGAATACCACTAACAAGAAGCATGCAAGGGGAATACTAGCCTCTCTCCAACTTTATATCCTTTGATTGAAAAATAGAAATCCATCAGAAAATCAGAAAATCCAGCTGAAAACCACTGTTGCCAAACTCTCTTCCTTCTCAACTTATCAATTTCATTGTCTGACTTTATAAATTCATTGAAAGGCTACAATTTCATTGAAAGCCATGTCAGGAAATAAAAGGTTTCTTTTTGCACATTGTGTGCAGGACTTAACAGTTTTTCGCATATAGAACATGATTCACTTAATGAGGGAAGGCAACAGATGGCCTTGTGGTGTTTTATTGTTCATAATCAGAAACTTGTGAGGAGTGGGAAAGGATGACAGAAGTAGAGGCATTTAGTACTGGAAAAAGCTAATAGGTAAATGTCAATTAAGAATTTGAGGGAGGACCAAAATTTAGGCACATTATTATTCTGCTTTCCAATTTTAGATGTGAAGGGAAGATTCTAACGGCACCTAAATGATCAATAGAACGATTGAAAATCAATTCAAGCATGCTCTTTATTATTATAAATAGTAGTGATGAAAAATTCTATAGCTCAAAAGAAAGAAAATATTGCTTAAAGACTAAGAAAGAACACAGCTCTAGAAATAAAAAAAAAAGAAAATACTAGATATATCTGTTATCAAAGGTATAAAAAAGTATCAGTTCAATGGAACATAATGCTAAGTTTTTTGATTATTCCAGAAAGAATTTATTATTTTGTGGCCTTAAATGGTTGGAATTTCTGTATAAGGAAATAGAAAGAATACAGAAATACCAATTTGTTTATTTTTTTAAAAGTTATTCAGTGTCTAGTACATACCTAAGCAATGTATCAAAGCCAAAAAGAAACACTTGAAGAGCTAGTTTTAATATCTTTATCAGATCAGGCAACATAAACAGAAATAAATATCGACCTAGGCACATTGAGGCAATGATACATTATAGAAAAAAATAAACTAAAGAAGCACATAAATACAAAAAAGGACAACAAAATTATGTTATCCTCAAATTCAAATATATTTTTATTCATGCACCAGCTAAGAAATCATAATATCAACAAATTATTACTAAAAGATAACATACAGTTCTCTTTAAATCAAAATTTTAAAAATATATTAGTGATACGGAAAATTTAAGATATGAAGAGTTTTGAAATATCTCAACATAGAGCTAAGTTAAAATAATTGCTATACATTGTTTTTGCTATAAATTTCTTAAACTCAAACGCAATAACAATATTGTTGAAAGGATGTAAAATAAAAAATAAATTACAAAATTTATATAAAGTACAGTACCAATTTATATAAATGGATGTATAGGTAGGTAGCTAGACAAATAGAGAGATGATTAAATAGATGATTGACTAGATAGATAGATAGATAGATAGATAGATAGATAGATAGATGATAAATAGAATAATTTATTTCATTTTTCTGTTTTCTAAGTTTTCTTCAATGTGATTTAATAATCTGATAGGCAGAAATTGTTATTAAAGTACTTGTAATACAATAAAATAAAATTCATGAAATAATTCTTCTCAACAAATTGTTTTGGACCTGAATATTTTATAGATGATCTTTTTAAACTTATATATTTTGAATTTTCTTGATATTAAAAAGGGGAAAAAATGCTTCCAAAGTAAGGAATAAACAGAAAGCTAAATAATTCATATTCTGAATATGGTATAATTTTGTGTCAAATCTAAAAAAAAAAACATAAAATAAATATTTTCAATTATAAACATGGATGAAAAAGTTATAAATAAAATAGATCAATATAACAGAAAACTTACTACTACTAAATAGGGTTTATCTTAGAAATGAATAGGTATATTAATATCACAAAATTATTAATAGGGAATATCACATTAATGAAGTCACAAGAAAAAATACATTGATGTTAGAAAAGCATTAAAAACTCATATTAACATGATAAAGACTATCTAGTTTAAACTAACAGTCAATAGCATTCTTCACAGTGAAACATCAATGGCTTTCTCATTAAAAGCAGAATCAAAACAAAAATTGTGACTATTATCACAATTTTTCAAGCATTACTCAGGAATTAATACAGAAAAGCAAAGGACAAATAAAGAGAAGAAAATCATTTTTGAAAGGAAAAAAATATTACATATTTTAAAAATTAAGATCACTAGTTGAACTACTTAGTCACTGTTTATGAGCTAAAGTGAAAATATGCAACATTCAAAAACTTTCTTTGATGCAATCAAAAATTATTTAGATTAGATAAAGTAAACAAATATTTCAGTTGTAGTAACATCAAAAAATGTGAAATACTCCAGGATAAACTGAGCAAGGTCTATGTAAAGAAACCAAAATCCCACTGAACTATTTCAAGAAAGACTGAAATTAATTAATATGATTTTATTATGAAATTAGATAGAGAGAATAAACAAATTACAAAGCCCAAACAATCAAAGAAGTTTGATTTCGGCATATAGTAGACAAGAATATCAACAGAACAGACAAGGCAGACCAGAAGTAGACCTGAGTATACAGGTGATTGGTTAATGTGTCCTAAAGGACAAAATAAAAATGGACAAGAGAATGATTCCATAAATGGTGCTTGATAGTTTATTTTTCAGTAAAGCAAATCTCAAAAGGATCAAAGAATAAAACATAATTTAAAAAATTATTTTAAAAATAAAATAAATTATATACTTAGTATTTGATTTTTTGATATTGAAAGAATTTAACATCTTAGGAGCAACGAAAAAACAAAAATTGAATGGTTGGTAGAGTTGATTTTCTCCATTTTAAATAATCTGATAACCATAACAATATAATCTGAAGCATATTTCAAAAAATATATGACAAAGGCTTACTATTTTAATCTATAGTGAAATCATATAATAAAAACTCTAAACTCCAGTGCCTAGTTATAAATCTCAATACAATTATATTAAACATTCCTCTAAAAGAAGAATGTTAAAGCTAATAAATTATTAGAAAACTATTTAACCTTTCGAATCAATGAAATATGCATTTTTTAAAGACATGTGTTTTTCATTCTGATCATGAAATACTCAATAAAAGTAAAAATATCAGAAAAAATAAGAGTACATTGAAATATAGCATTTTACTCATATAGCATTATACATTTTCACACTCAAATAGCATTATACATTTTCACAATTTCTACAGCAAGCTATTTGGTAATGTTTATCAGAAGCTTTCAAATGATTCATGCTTTTCACATGGTGATATGACTGACAGCAATCTACCTTAAAACACTAACCAGACAAGCTGTTAGGCAATTATTTATACTAAAGAAATTTAGAAACATCGGAACAAGAGATTCGATAAAACATAATGTACCCATTATATTTTATAACTAGAAAATATTGCTGTCTGTGACTTCCAGAAACACTTGGGATTTAGTATTAAGAAGTAAAATCGAGTTATGTAACATAGATACAGTTTATCTATAAAAAAAAATATGAAAAAAACAAAATGTTTTCTGTGATTATTTCACTGTTGTATAACTAAACTATTTTCATTCTTCTCTCTATATTTTTATAGTTTCAACTTTTTAAAACTAGACAATCATACATCAACAATATTTATTTTTTGAAAAACTTAACCATAGTTCACTATAGAACTCAAATTTTTCTACTCCTAAAACCTTTCTCTTGTAGATGAATGATCTTTTTGGCCAGAAGAATTTCTCAGTCCTCTGAACTCTAATAATATTTTTATTACAAATTTTGTAGTCCACTGACTGTGTTTCCTTTGTATAGTATTGTGTCTGTGTGTCTCTGCTCTCTGTACTAAATTAGAAGATCCTGAAGCCACATCTATTATGGTTTATCAGTCCATTTTCCAAGCAAAATTGATAATTGAATATATACACACAGGTCTTGAGATATGACATATAAAGACATATCCGAGGAAAACTCATAATAGGTGACCTGAAATGGCTGGTACGTATGTGGCCAAATGTGAGGTTAGCCATGCATTTTACTGTTTACTTGGGAATAAGAGCTTCTGCTCTCATGATTCCTGTTGTAACATAAGCCCTGACTTATCCTTTGTGCTATAACTTCACATTTTTAATATGATCTTGAGAGTCTATCAGTAGCCCTGCCTGCATCTTAAATGCAATACCTAAAAATTATGAATGTTAGATTATTTACCTATTAATCATTTAATAATGTCATAGTATAGAAAATAATTCACAGTATCTTAGAGTCTTGTAGAAAGTAGTAAAACATGCACATGGTAAATGATGGCACCCATAGAATGTATATTTAAGAATTTTCCATACATTATTTTGGCCCTAGAGAGGAGAAAGATCACCATGCTTGGGGGAGGGGAATAGTGAGTGACAGAGGGATAAGAGAAATCTTCAGGGACAAAGAGGGTGCTGGGATTATAGGATCTGAATGTGAAATAAAAGAAAGACATTGTTTGGGAGTGGGTGCAGGAAAGAACTATATAAGCAAAAACTCTGTGATGTGAAAAATAAAGGAACAACAGTGGAATGCTTTCTCTAGAATGGAGAGTTTGTGAAGGAGTAGAGGAACATAGATGGCATTAATGCTGCAAAGGGTCTGGAAAGCCAAGCTTGTGGCCCATATACTTACAGCTATGTGAACTCAGGAGCAAGATCCATCCCATTGGTAAAATGGAGTAGCAGGTGTATGAGCATTAAATAAGTTAAGTTTCTAGCATGCCTTCAGCTTACAAGACATAGTATCTCTCCTTTTTTTCAGTAGGCAACGTAAGCCAGCTAAAGTGACTGATAGGGGAATGAAAGGGAATGACCTGGCCAGAATTGTGCCTTCAGACAAAATAACCAAGCGGCAATATGCTATGTAACATTGTAAAACACAGAGAAAAGGAAAAAAGATGTGTGTGTGTGTGTGTGTGTGTGTAATACAGTGATCTACTCCAGCTTTTGGACCTGCCTTAAACTAGATTAGGCCAAAATTTCACTCAATTTATTTCTCCTAAAAAACACAGCATGTTACATAAGGCTAACAAGTACAAGGTTCCCAAGCAGAATTTTTAAAAAGAATGTGAGACATAGTGTAGTCTGGGGCACTTACTTGGTATTTTAACACATAATGGAGAAATTTATGGACAGAAGTGTAAAGATTGCAGCTAAAACTGAAAACGTACATTTAGACAGACCGAAAACAGCATTTAGCAGAGTGTCTGAGCCAAGCTAGGAAATGACAGTGGCAGACAGGCCAGCCTTGCTCCTGGCATGCAGTAATGGGGTTGCTCTTTTGGAACAAAGATTCAAAACAGACACGGAGGATGAGAGGTAGGTCCAGATTGCTGAGAGAAATCTGACAATAGTGCCATTTGCACCAATCTGATGCCATGGAATGTTTGTATAATTAAGGAAGACTTTTTCTGTGACCCTCAAAGAAAAAGAGAACATAATTAACCACATGGAACACAATTTTTTAATTCTTAGGTTGTAAATTGTACAGACCTAGTTTCACCTGCATAAAAGAATATCTGGTTCATTTCCTGGTCCTAGTGTGTCATTTCCTTTTTATTTTTTTTTTCCATCTCTTTTCAACACGTGAGCAAACTGCCTACCAAAAAAACCCAGGCAGCTTCCCTACAAAGATTTTCGAAGATTCTATCAGGAACGAGAGCAACAATACTTGCTATTAGTTGAATGTTCATCTTTGCTTTCCTGCTGCCTTTAGTTGAGCCTTATTTTATATTTAGTCCTACCCAGTAAAAAGAATTCTACGCTTTAAGTAAATCATACGCCCAAGATTTGGATCATAGCTTCTATATTTTAAAAGTATGTTGGTAATTTTTTAAACATAGGAAAAAGCATATTAATACATTAGAAGAATATTCTTATCTAATAAAAATAGGTCAATAGATTCATTGATCAATTGATAGATTTGGATGTCAATATGTATATATATAGAGAGAGATAGGAATAGAAATAGATATTGAGATGATAGAGATGAGAGAGCGAGAAAGGTCTTAAATTTCTTTTAAAGTTATTGATAAGTTTCCTCATAAATATTCCAAAATGTTGAACTATATGGTGGTTTTTCCTCTTTCTCAACAGAAATTTAGGGTTAAACTTTATCTAGGTTTTAAACAGATTAATTAAAATGGCAGCCAAACTTACAGAGCTAAAAATTGGAAATGTTTGCTCCACTTTTCATGTCCCTTCCTTAATCTTCTTCATACATATATAATTGAATGAAGACTCTAAGGGGAGAAAGGAGTGTCTGTTTGGAGGCCGACACTCTTGTGTTCAAGTAGGCTACTGCCTTTGAACAAGTTATTTATCTCTCTTACCATTAATTCTTTCATTTATAAAGCTGAAATGATATTATCTACCTTAAATGACTTTCTGAGAATTGAAATAGTGTAAATCATAATAGATAACCCCCAATTGTTATTTCTTTTCCTTCCTTGTTAATGAGAAATTAAACTTGAGATGACTTATTAGACACCTTGTAAGCTCAAGAAATAAAACAAACTACTTCTCTTTTTAGATTTATTACATCTGTTTAGAAAGGCATTGCTGGCCTCTTTTCTAGAACAACTATATAACAGGAACAATCTTAAAGCACAATTATTTTTCTCAAGTAGCTAATGAAAGCTTCGAAAATAACCTCTCCACAAAGGAAGAGAAGATGAGGTAAAGATTCAGAAATGTTAACACAACATAGATGAGTCCTTCTAAGTCTTACTTATCATGTCAACAATAGGCAAATTATTCTTCTTGAAAACTTCTCTCATTGCTCACTCTTAAAACTCAATTCTCACTGTTAATTCATGGTACAATAATTCCAACCTTGGCACAAGGAAGCTTTTAATATTGGCTCCCATGGTTATGTAAATCCTGTATCACCATTTACTCAACTATGTTTATAGATGTACCACCTCCCTGCCAGCTAGATTTTAAATTCTATGAGGATGAACACATATTTATTAACTAGAAAATCAATACATAGAGAATAGTAGACTAGTGTTTAAGAACACAAATTGGGTTCAAATGCCAGCTCTACCACTTATTAGCTATATGCTCTAATAAAAGTTCTCAAGCCTATCTACAATTTAATTTTCTCATTTGGAAAAGTTGGAATGTTAGGTAATTAGTCAGGAATGAGCGATGCGGGAACAAAGGAATGAAGCCCAGCCCGGAGACAACCCAAAGATCGTCCAAAGAACACCCCATTAGTAGTTAAAGAATCCTTCCTACATCCTGAGAAACAAAGGTCTGGGGCAGGGTGGGAGTGGGGGACGTAAACGTATAGCTGGTTTAATCCAGCCACAAACACATGAGCAGAATGTACTACCCTAACCCACCCACAACCTCAGCCTCATTATACCATCATTATAATACCATGTTTATCCCCAGAAGTTCATTAATCTATAACAGACTGAATTTGGGGTAAGCACATGCGCACTAGGCAAGGAGTTATATAACAGCCAAGTGTCAATCAAAATGACCTCACATGCCAATCACTTAGGAATGCCTTTGTAACCACCCATCACAGCCCTAATATAATACAGACCTTCCCATTTCTGCACTGTTACAGCCCTCTTCTCTGAGAACCTGCTCCTTCCTTGGAGTGTACTCTATCTTTTATCTTTTCACCTCCAAATTCCACAGGGCTACATATATCCTTCCTCGGCATAGGCTGTCGCCTTCTGAAATGTACTTTCAATAAATCTTACTTCTAAGTCTTGCCGATCTGTAATTTTTTGCTGTGTCAGTGAGAAAGAACCAAGGACATCCCCTCCACTCCACCCCACACTGCCCATGATGCTAGGGTGATGCCAGATTTCACATCACCCCAGTGGTAACAGGAACAATAAAAAATAACTACTTTATAGGATTGTGAAAGTATTAAGTTCCTGGTACAAATGAATTACTCATTAAATTGTTGCCATTACAACAGTAACTATTTGCATGCCTACTATGAGTATGACATAGTCTGGGCATGATATATACATTATCTCCAAATCTATAAGTTCTTTTATCATCAACTTCTAGATAAGAACATTGAAGCATAGAGGTTGAAGTTTATGACAATTGATCCAGCTTGCGATGGCTCAGTAGGGATTTGAAACTATGTATTTCTGGTGCACAAAACCCTCCCAATTTGTCTACTAAAGCGTACATTTATTTTTCTTTGCTGTTATTTATCAATCACTTACTACATGCCAGACATTGCTGTAGGTGCTGTCTATAATTTTCTCTTTAAAATCCTTACACAAAGCATATGAGATGTGTCCAATTATTCTCAGATTAAAAATAAATAAATAAAAAAAGTAAAGCACAGAGGTTATTAACTTGTCCAAGGTTGCAGAGGTAGTAAGTGGGACAGCCAGGACCTTGTACCTGTCTTTGTTTCCTTTACACATCATTGATTGACACATATTGATGATCACTCACTATACGCCAGTCTCTGATCTGGATATAAGTGATACAGCTGTGAACAAAATAGATAAAATCTGATTGTCATGGAGCTTATATTCATTAAGCATTATAAACAAGTGCATATGTAATATTTCATATGCTATTAAGTACTTTGAAGGAAAGTTATGTAAGATAAAGGTGATTGGGAGAGTTGAGGAGTAGCTTGGGGGAGTCAGAGCTCAGATTTATATATTGTCATTGAGAATGGCCTCATGAATTCAGTGATATGTCAGAAGAAAGACCTGAAGGCAGTGAGAGACAGCTCTCATGATATCAGGGGAAAAGCATGCCAGACATAGGGACCAACAATGCTGAGACCTTGAGGAAGAACCATGCTTGGTACATTTGAAGAACCACAAGGGGGCCCATGTGTCTGCTGTGGGAGAGGAGGGTAGAGAGTAGGAGGAAGTGACGTCAATGGAGTAGATTATTAAGGTTCCCTAGGCAATGATAAAAAGATTTTTTTTTTATCTGAATGGAATGGAAAACGTTTGGAGATTTTTGAGCAAAGGAATGATGTAGTGTGTTATATATATATAACAGAATATAAAAGACCAAAGGAGAAAGAGAGACTAGTTAGGAGGGTACTGTAGTTTGTTCGAGTGAGAGATTATGGTTAATTGTATTAGAAGGAGAATGGTTAAAAGCTGTTGTATATTTACAAATGTAACTATAGTGTATTTTGAAGTTCACAGGATCTGCCAATGGACTAATTTAGCATTGTGAAATAAGGAAGAAGTCAAGGCCTGTTCAACAGAAGGTATGGAATCACTATTTAGTGACATAAAGAAGACTGTATGAGGAAAAGATGGAAAAGAATTGAAGGGAAATGGTGAAGATTTTATTTGGGACTTGTAAAATACTAATATGCAGGAGTTTAGTGAGAGTAAACACATGAGATCTGGAGAAACAGAAGTGTTTGTACCAATCAAACTATTTCATTATGTAGTAGTTAACAGAAGACTTCCAAATCTCAGTGGCTTATGGTAAATACATCTTTATTTATCACTTCTATTCCATGCCTATCTCAGGGCTGCTCAGGCTCTGCTCCAAGTTGCCTTAATTCTGAGACCTAGGCTCTCAGAGTAGATCTGTTTACACTTTGCCAGTCTCATAGTAGAAGAAAATGACAACACAGTGAATCACACACTGCATAAAGTTTATAGAGGGCACCAACATGATTTCCATTCTCATTTCATTGACTAAAGCAAGTCACATAGTGGAGTCTGATATTTTTAGAGTGAAGAAATATAATTCTCATCTAGAGAAGAGAGGAATAATTTAATTAACCACCAAGATAAAGGATATAGATTTGAGCATCATTAGCATACATACACTAGTTAAAGTCATAGTCTAAATAAGATCACCAAGAAAGATGATCATAGGAAAGTATAGAAGTCTGATGCCTGGGGCGCTCCAGATTTTAGAGGTCTGGATAAATCAGGAAAATAGTCCACAGTGAAATTGTCGGTAATATAGAAGAACAAAGATTGGTATCCTGGATGCCAAGTAAAATAAATGCTTCAAGAACGAAAGATCAACACACTGTTGATCAAATACACTGAAGACTGGGAATTGACTATTGTATTTAACAATGTACAGGTTATTTGTTACCTTGACAAAAGCAGTTTTATAGAAAGATGAGGATGAAAGCCTGATTCAGGTGGGTTGAAGAGTAAATGAAGGAGAGGAAATGGAGTATAAACAACTCTCTCAAGGAGTTTTGCTATAGGTAATACAGCACAATGTCAGTAGTAAAAAGCCCCTCTCCATGGGGCTATAATCAAATCAGCAGCTGAGACTGATAGAAGCTTCTAGTTCTTAAAGAAAGGACAGATGTCATAGAAACAGCAGACACTAATTTGCGAACTCTTGGAAAACAGGAGAAATAACCAGAATAACGGTTGGGAACTAACACTTTGCTTTAAAAATAGTGTTATCTATTCATTCATTTCAATTCATTCATATTGACACCGGATAGTCTTATAATAAGTCATTACTTCCCTGAAAAACTATATGCAGTATCCTCTAGTCCTTTTATGAGACTTCATTTTTCCTTCTAAAATAGTATGTATTGCCCTTGTTTGTTTGCTTGTTCAATTGTAGATAGCACTAGATTATAGGGAGATTGAGACATTGGCTGTCATTGTGGCACACCTACTATTTTACATATTTAACATATAATATTCACCTAAAATGCTAAGTGAATACATTAAATCAACTCATTTTCCAAGCTCTTTGTACATTTATTGTTTACATTTTTCTTTTTAAGAATCTGTGACTATATTCTGGACTTTAATTGTTATGAGTACAGGGACAGCTCACGGCATAAACCAGAGAGTCAAGCTTGGTGATATCGGCACCTGCATATCCTTATGCAATTACCAAATATCTGTTCAGGTCCTCTGCCCCTTTTTAAACTTGTTTGTTTCTCTGCTGTTAAATAGTATGTGTTCTTTATATATTTGGGGTATTAACCCTTTATTAGATGTGTAATTTGTGACTATCTTCTCCTAGTTGGCATGTTGTCTTTCATTTTGTTGATGGTTTCTTCGCTGTGTAGAGCTTTTTAGTTTGATGGAGTCCCATGTGTTTCTTTTGTTGCCTTTGCCCAAAGAGATATATCCAGAAAGATGTTGCTAAGACTAATGCTAAAGAGTTTATAGCCTGTGTTTTATTCTAGGAGTTTTGTGGTTTCAGGTCTTAAATTTAAGTCTTTAATACACTTTGAATTTATTTTTGTATATACTGTAAGAAGTCGGTTTAAATTTGTGTGTGTGTGTGTGTGTGTGTGTGTGTGTGTGTGTGTGTCCCATTTTCCCAGCATCTCTTATCGAAGAGGCTGTCTTTACCATCTCTTTACAATACACATTGTATATTCTTGTCTCCTTTGTCAGATTGATGGACCATATAGGTGCAGGTTTCTTTCTGGGCTGTTTTATTACATTGAAATATAGATATAGATATCTCAATGTAATAAAACAGCCCAGGAATGTATATATATCTGTTTTTATGCCATTATCGCACTATTTTGATGGTTGTAGTTTTGTCGTGTAGTTTGAAATTAGGGAATGTGATACTTCATTCTTTCCTCTTTTTCTTGAGGTTTCCTTGGCTATTCAGGGCCTTTTGTAGTTCCATATAAATTTTAGGATTAGTTGTTCTAGTTCTGAGAAGAAGGCTATTGCTATTTTGTAGAAACTGCGCTGAATCTGTATATTGCTTTGGGTGGTAAGGACGTTTTAACAATATTAATCCTTCCAATCGATGAGCATGGTATATCCTTCCATTGATGTATATCCTCTTTAATTTCTTCGGTGTCTTACTGTTTTCAGGATTCAAATCTTTCACTGGTTTACACTTTTTGGTGCAACTGTAAATGGGATTGTTTTTATTTCTCCTTCTGAGAGTTTCTTATTGGTGTAGAGAAATGCAACAGATCTCTATCAATTTGGTATCCAAGAGATAATTGGTTGGCCATCATCACTTATCAGGACATCTCCCTCATTTTTGTTCCCGTATTTTCTTTATCTCTCCTAAATAGAGCCAGTCCTAAATGATGATGATACTACTACTACTAATAATAATTAATAATAATAATAATAATAATGATTAGTAGTAGTAGTAGTAGTAGTAAGAATAGTAATAATAAAAGAAAGCATTTCTTGAGTAATCTTGAAATGATTCTTCTGACATATTAAATAAGCACTACTGTCAAGGTAATTGACCCTTGGTTATCTGACATACAGAAGCAATCACAAAATCTGTGCATTGGGGTTCAATTTCAAAAGTAAAGTGTAATCTGGTTTTGTTTTAGTGTATATAGTGTTTACCTCTTTATAAGTCAACATTTTATCTCTTTTGAGACTTAAGAATTTTTTTGCCTAGGAACTATGGACTGTTACACTCTTAAAGTAGCATAAAATGCCCACTTGAGGATAAAGAGCTTTTCTCTTTCACATTTTTTTACCAGTCACCTGAATGAGAATGGATCGATGATGAGTCAGTCTTGCTTTTCTTTTGAATGCTTAGGCTGAATTCTCTGAAAATTTCTATTCATTTAAAGGAAGATTAGACTCGAGCTATTTAAAATCATATATATACCACAGTGAGTTTAACTAACTACTAGCAATATTTAAATGTTTCCTTCCTGGAACAGGAAGCAAGGACCCAACTTTACACTCTTCAGAGAAATTGATTTATCAGAAGAAATCCTTGGCTTTGCTGATATTGGATTTTAATTTGTTAAATAAACAACATCGCAGTTAGATGTTTTTCAGAAAAAAAAATGTATAAGACAATGGTAAAAATGAGTCATTTGGTATGACCAAAGTAAGTTTATGAAATGTGTAATCTATAGGAAATAAATAGCAATAAAAATGTAATATATATGTAGGATCGAAGTATGTGTGTGGGGGAAGGTAATGACACCAATTATTAAATAACTTTTGCTAAATATTTATTTTTCTGAAATTGAACATATCTATGCATTGCTTTTTCTGAATTTATATACATATATATATATACACACACACATATAT
>NW_006432669.1:11281342-11312798 GCF_000325575.1 Pteropus alecto
GAAAGAAAATTCTCTCTTCTTACCATGGATGCTGCTTTCCACTGAAGCAGACAATAGCTTGACTTGCAAATATTTTATGCTTAACCAAGTCCTATAAGTGGAAAGGAAGGCTCAAATAATTGAGACATTAGAAATCAGACTTTTATTGAATTTGAGCTCATGGTCAAACACATTTTCAATAAACTCAAAATATATCTTTAGCCCAGAAATGTTGGTAAAGAGCAAATTTAAATCCATAAATCACTTGTTCTTGTTGTGTGTGTGTGTGTGTGTGTGTGTGTGTGTGTGTGTGTGTATTCAGAGTTAGGGAATATATCGTGTACACATTTCAAAATTGAGCCTATATTGAGAGGTCAGTAAGGCATGTCAGAAAGTTAGTACAGCCTGTATTATTTTAATGATGAAGAGATTACACTCTTCAAAAAAAGTTCCAAGGGGAACAAATTGCTCTCCTCATTCATTGAGACGCATTCTAGATGGGACTAGAGAAAGTGAAGGAGAATTTCCAGGGTCAAGAGATTTTAAATTAAGAGTGAATCTTGAGAGAAGATTTGATCAAATTTTAAACACTAATATACAAGACAAATTTACAACAAATATAAAGTGGTAGTTCAGACCATAGACTGTAGAATAAAAGTTTTCCAAAATCCATTTTTTTAAAAATTATTAGCTTAGTTTAAGTGGTGTTTTAACCTCTTTGAGCCTTACTTTCTTCATAATAAAACCTAGGACACGCTGTTGTTATGAGGTTGATTGAGAAAAATGCATGGAAAGCATTTTACTTAGTACCTGGCTTAACTTAAGTCTACAATCCAAATGCATGTTATTTTTATTATTGGGTGTGGTGGGGAGTTGAAAAGGGATGAATAGTAAAAAAAAATTCAGAATAAAAGAATGGAAGTGGCTTACCAGTGAGATGGTAGGAAATGTGTAAGGATTCCTTCAACTGCCATGTTGTTGCTGCACAGATTGTGACCTTGAGATATGCATTAACTCCTTTGGTCTTGCAAGGTATTAAACCTACAGGTTACAGTGTACTACATAGAAAAGAGGATCTTCAGTAGAAAAATCATGACTACAAGTCAAGGGAAGAATGTAATCTGTCTCACTCTACAATGAAAGGGAAGAGAATCCCATTTAATATAAGCCTAACTTGTGCACATAAATAAGATGCAGACATGGGCACTAATCATTCTACGTCAAGGACTTTACAATACATGATAGAAAATGTTCTAGTACCTACATTCTAAACACTTAAGTATAAAAGATATATGTAAAAGAATAAATATTTCTAAAAGTATATTTAAAATGAACTTTGAGAAATATGGAATAGTTAAAATGTTATTTCAGCCTTGTAACTATTCCATATCAGAGTTTAAAGAAGAGCAAGTGTGAGAGAAATTCAAAATATAAATTGTAGTTTTAAATTATTGATGAGAAAATAGAGGTGTGTAAAGAAATTATTCCAAATCTGAAAATTTATAGTTTTTATTTACAAACTTGCATTTATATATTAGTAAACTTGAAGTAATGTATACTTACATTGCTATTTTACTATAATTATGATGTTCTTCAGGGAAGCATTAAAATTTAGTCTAACTCTTCATACATCATAGCTTTTTCTAAGAGTTCAAAAATGCACTTATTAATTCAAATTCAAAAGTTCTGGTTGGTATCTATTATGTACTAATTTTTTTATTTTTACTACTAGTTGAGTCCCAAAGTAAGAGGGAATACAAGCCGATGCAGTTTTCCTATAGGAATGCTTGGCTATTACATGATCTTTTATATTAAAAGCTTTGGAAAGGTAGTATTTTAGGTAGTATTAGGTAGTATTTTTTATGTTTCTAACATTAATTGCTACTTCTATGCACTGTAACACTCCAACTAGATTTTGTGATTTATTTTTAAAGAATTTATTTTGAGAAGAAATTTGAAAGTTAAATACTTACGAAGGTCAATATTACCTTCTGCTAACATTAAAAGATTGAGTCTAAATAATTTCATTTTTTATCGTAATTAAAATTATAACATGATAAGGGAAAGAAAAGCTGATTTTTCTAAACAAAAACTTGATATTTGAAATTTTCTATTCTCCATGTTTCTTTTTTAATGAGAAAAAAATAGAATGAATACATCTACCAATAATCTGAAAGTCCTATGGTTAAAGATTTTAATAGTGTTGAGTTAAACAGCAGTGACAGATTTGGACCACATATAAAACACAGCTCAGAGCTAAAAATGTAATCCTGGGGATGCTAGAAATGAAGGAAGCTAGAAATTATAAGAAGTCTATAAGGCCAATTGTACCATCTAACCAAAATTTTTATTACAATAAAATAGTTTTGCTCTTGTTTTTAAATCAAATATAACAAACATTGGGCTCTTTCTTTGCTGTAAGAAATTGCACTTTATTTTCAAATTTGAAATCATCAACACAAATTTTACTGAGTTTAGTGTAAGTTTTTTTTAACTCTTTTCTCTACCTTTATGTAAAATTCAGAATAAAAAATTGAGCCTCGACTTGCCTCAAATCCTCATTGAACATGAAGATGGGGATGTGATATAAATGTGAAAAAATAAACAAATTCTCCTGAGGCATGTGCCAAACCACAAACTCCAGCAACAGAAAATGAAAGAGCTTTACTTTATGAAAAGAATGTAACTAAAAGTTGTTTGTAAGTCATTTTATTTTTCCAAGTCAATTTCAAGTATGTTTCAGAGACTGCCATTTTAAATGCACCTCCTTTCTATCCCTGAAAATACTTCTTGCAACTTACCACACTAAAGCATAATTCTACTTTTACTCCATGGGATTGTTGGTGGTGATAGTAATTGTATAGGTCATGACTCTTTTTTAATGCACTTCACCGCACAGCTCCAAGTACCACTACCATGCCAAAGGCTAGCAATGTTAGAACTCTAATCTTGTCTTCTGTACTTAATTCCAGACTCACCTAACCAGAAAGTTTTGAAGACCTTTACCTGAAATTCTCACAATAATTTAAACTGCAGAGAAATGAATTTATTATCTTTCTCTCACCTATAAAACTTACATAATTAAAGGTCACCAGTACCCATCAGATAACCTCAGATAAATCTTTCCTTTTTTTTTTTTTTTTTTTTTCTGGGAAAAGAAACCTACACTAACCTAACACGTCTACTTAAACTCCGTAAGTAGCTCTTACTCCTCTCTTCAATTACAACACTCCTAGTGAATACAGGGATGGGTATATTACCTGAGCCTGACCTGAACAATGTATCCCCTGACTGCAAGTGTGTGTATGTGTGGAGGTGGGGGATAAGGGTGCAGGGTGGGAGACTGGAAATCAGAAACATTCTTGGCATTTTTCTGCATCATTGGAAAACAGAAATCTTCTCTTCTGAAAAATGGCCATATGAACCTGGAGTGGCTGGCCACCAAAGGAAGTGGATCCATGAGAGAGATAAAGAGGGTACCTCATCCTAATGACACGTTTCAGCTCTCTGGATTTTGATGTGCATGGAGATAGATGCATCTCTGGAATTTTTAATTGATTACATGGGCACTTTTATAACTTAAACTGTTAGAAGTTGTTTTGTCACTGCAATAAGAGAGGCCCAACTCATGTACACACCATATTACTAATTTTTTTTTTTTTTGCTTGCTCTCTTTTACTTTCCTTAGAACACAGACTTAAGGCAACCAGTGGCTGGGTCTTATTTATCTTTGATTTATGATGCTTAAGTAATTCTGTCCCATGAAACACGATCATTTCCTCTCAGTTAGTTAATGCTAAAGAATAATTTTATTTCTGAGTCTTATATTTTATTTTACTGATACATAAAAATTAATGTTTCACCTCTGAATAATAAAGGAGTGACTTTGACATGAGAAAAACTAATACAACATGACATTATATCCTATAGAACAGGATTCTGATCAAATATCTCATTTAAAATTCTACTTAGTAAAAGTCATATGAAGAACTGGCATGAGTGTCTTGGGAAATAGACCATGTGGTACTGTCAGAACCACCAATAAACTATCAAAGACATGGCTGTTTTGTATTTCTGGGTTGTTGCTGTAGATACAAGGAGAACTGCAAATAAAAATGAATTAACAGGACCTCAGGGGATAAAAACCATCTTCGTGAAGCACCAATTCCTCAGCGTTCCACTTCCTTTAGTCACCTTATCCACACTTAGAAATTCAAAAGGAAAGGACTGTTCCAGGTCTTGAATTGGGCTCTACAATCTCTGTCTTCTACCTTCTCTATTTCTCCTATTCTGAAACTGTCTTATTCCCATTCTAACTTCTCTATTATCTTTATTCCTAAATCCTAAACTACTCCTATTAGAAGGATAAATTCTAAGTCTGTGTTTGTCTAGAAATCCTCAATTGTAATGTGCTAACCATTTTTGGAGTAGATGGTGTGGACTTTTTGGTTCTTATTTAAGAAATCTTTTGTCAATCTTCGTAGTATAAATATATGTTTGGATTTTCTTTTAAAAGCTTTAATGGTATACTTCAACACATTTAGGTTTTATCATATAATTTATTATTCTAATCTGAACATCTTTGATAGTGAAAGGAGATTTTATCATAATTACCTCAGTGTGGCAGGTATAAACTGGGACTGGTCTGAGCAAGGTGAGACTCATGGTCATCCTTTCTAAATTCACCTGGATTTCATATTTGTGCATGGCATGAGAAAGGGATAAAAATATTTTCCACATGGATAGACAATTCTCCCAACATGAGTTTTTTAATATTCTTTTTTTCTAGTGATCTCTATGATACAATCATTGAACATCAAATTTTATAGGTATATGGGCTTTTTCTTATGCTTCATTCCTTTTCTTTATTCATATTCTTAATTACTGTATCTTTATAAGGATTTTATACTTGGTAGAAGAATCTCTTGACTTTATTATTTTTCTTCAAAATTGTCTTAGCTAATTTTAACCCTTTTCTCTTTCAGTTTTGATCTAGCTGGTCAAATTCCATATATAAACATAAAATTTCTATTGGGATTTGCTTGGAATTGCATAAATGTGTAAAAAATGGGAGAATTAAAATCTTAAAGATATAAACTCTTTCTATCTAAGAATACAGTATATTTATCTATTTAGGTCTTTTGGGATAATTTTCAAAATATTTTATGCATTTTTCTATAATGATTATGCACATCTTTTGCTACATTTGGAAATAGATACCAAGGTAAGTTTATTGATTTTTATCATTTATATTTCTAAGTTGTATGTCATATGAATTAATTTTCTAAATGTCAGTTTCTAACATTTAGGGGTAAAACTTAATTTGACAAGTTAGTCATATGTACAGAACACTTGCTGAATTATATAAACACTTTTTTTAATGTAAGTTGTGAGTGTTTTTTATATATCGTTTGTACAAGTCCTTTATGAGATGTATATTTTGCAAATATTTTCTCCCAGTCTGTGACTTGGCTTTATTTTCTTAACACTATTTTTCAGAGAGTAGAAGTTTTTATTTTTGATGAAATTGATTTTTTTTCTTTTATGGGGCATGCTTTTTGTGTTTAATATACAAAATCTTTGCCTGGCCCAAGCTTAAAAAGACTTTTCTTATTTATTTTAGAAGCGTTATAGTTTTAGCTGTTTCATTTAAATCTATGATCCATTGTGGATCATTTTCCTTTTTTACTAAAGTCACATCATTGAACACATATCGTTGTTCACATACTAGCTCTTTCATTTGTTAACTGTATGGCTTTGAGAGAGTTTCTCAAAACATTCTTAGTCCAAGTTTTCTCATCTTTAAAATGAGGATAACATAACCCAAGGGCTTGTTACAATGATACAACGAGATAATGGTTTGCAACTCTTAGTGCATCCTTAGGCACTCAGTAAGTGTTCATTAACTGGTTGCTACATGGTCACTTTCACATAAATATGCAGAACACAATACATATTCGACATATAGAACATACTAAACCTAAATGTATGATAATGTCTCTTACATGAACCTTAATTCATACAGGTAATCATTTCTATAATTTATACATTCTGTAATTTAATACTATTTTCTAATAAGCATACTTTTAAAAGAAGAGTCTCTGCACTGACATATATTTAAATGATATATTGTATAAAAAGCAGTTTACTGAATCAATATTTTTTCGAATGTTATTTTGCCGGAGTCAGTTATATAGTATCGAGTTAATGTGACAAATGATAAATTTGGTGGGAAAGCAAGTCTAAAAAGAAATGCAGCGTAGCTCTGAACTGTATGAAGCTTATGTCATAAAAGCTGTTAAAATGACAACACATATATCCAAGGTAATAGGAGGCCTCTGAGACTTGGCTATTAGGAAATGCTAAGCAGTTAAAAATAAATCATAATAGTGCTGTACTTACATTCTCTTTTGTGCTTATATGATGGACACTTGAGCTATTTAGAATCCATGAGAGAAGATAACAAAGGAATTAAAATTGTTGATCCATACAGTATTTAAGTGAACATTTTACTCTATTTACTAAATTTTTATTATAAAAAGAAAAAAACCCAAAACAAACTAAAGAGCATATTATTTACTAAAAAGCCTAGATGATATCAGCACTTCTATGGGTCGGTTCTATTAATAGGAATTGTGTCTTTGGTGCAACCTCATCTAGCCCCAAGCAGAAAGCACCTATTATGGCTTTCCTGATAATCTCTGAATATTACTTATTATATTTACATTAAGTGAAATAAATTTTGAGCACTGAACTTTGGCCAAGAGTCATCCTAAACTTCTGAGCTTATCTCTGTGGACAAGGGTGACCTTAGCCAAGGAGGTAACATCTAAAGTCACTGACAACATAGTTGCCAAAGGCTAATTCTGATTATCCTGTTATCCCAGGACCCACATTAATTCTCTTGTGTGGGTAAGAGTTCCATTGTGTTCATTACCTCTACATTTCCTACAATTTACTTCACTTTGAAAATTCATAATTCTCACTATGGCCAAAATTCAAAAGCAGGTGTAAGTGGAGGACTGAGTTAAGCATATGCCGAATATAATGCTTTCTTCAATTCTGTGCTCTGACATGCAAATTTAGACAAGTTGTTTAAATTCTGTCTAAATATTCTCATGTCCAGGATGATGATAGTTTCTACTTCATCAGATTATTCCAAAGATGAAATGAGATCAAGTATATAAGGTGGCCTGCACAATATTCACGCTCAGTAAAATGACTTGCACAACACACTTGAGAAACAGACTGTGCACCTTCTAAAATCTGTCAGTGATATTTAACCTCCTGTGTTTACCTTCTGCTACTTCTGACTAAAGAAATATCCTTATGCATCTTTAGGTTGATGTTCACAGTCCTGCATTTATAGAGATTACAGGTTTTACACAAAGTCTCCACTCATTTTTTTAAATATGAAATCATGATGAAATTTCTCTAAAATAAAAATGTTGACTAAAAAGAATTCTGAAACTTATTTTGGTATAGTAAGAGATAGCTGAATGTATTCTTCTAAAACCGACCTTAGAGAAGGTATTTATCATTTTGTAGAGACAAATGGATAAAGAGAAATACTGAGCTTTTGTTGACAACTCATCTTTTTGAAATTCTGACACAATTACTTACAAACCACCCCCCCATTCCCCTGACAAAATGTACATACTTCTGTTTCTGCACATTAAGGGCTAGCCCTGAGCAATTTTAAAAAGCTTTCACAGGAATTCAGGGGTGAACTATAACTAGAAATGACAAAAAGCCTCTTGTTCTTCTGAATCCCCAAATCTGTAAAGAAAAACACTCCAAACTAGCAACATGTATATGAATTAAGAGAGAGATTTTTGCTACTAGAACACAGAGTGGTATTTATTTTCTCTTTGGATTTTTGTTTACAGTATTTGTAAGCAATATATTTTGCTTCTCTCCCTCTATATCACTTTTCAAGAAGAAAGTCTCTTTCAACAAAACCATTTTTAATAAGAATGTCATATATGTGCCTATAGCAAATTAACACAAATTTCCTAGAGTGTGATGAAATACAGTCATCAGTAGCAATGTATTCAAATATATAGATGCAATAATTTTGAAGACTACAGGCAGATGGGAAGCTTTGAGTAAAATCAATATGTTTCCAACTTTCCCTGATTCCTTATTAAACCTTAAATCTTACATTTTGGCAGCTGACTACTTAAAAGAATGAAAGGATGCAAGGTCCCCACCCGTATTACAAAATAGTATTTATGTATGAAGCACATTCAACTTTTAGTTCTCTGAAAAGAAGATTGTTTATATCCATAATCACTACCTATTTCTAACTACAGAAGTTGAGATGATCTAATCTCTTTGAGGTCAACCCCTTCATCTATGCCTTTGATTTCATTTACCTTCTCCTAGAATCTTTCTCTAGTAAAAATCAATGCCTTTCTTTCATTGCTGGCATTTTCCTGTGTATTGACTCCTTTCTACAAGACTATATATAGGGCCAGTTCTGACTCATTCTTAAAAAGAATTCTCATTGGTAATTAAAGTTTCGATTGTCTCCTTTCTTTCCTTACCATCTAATAAAATTTTCTTTAAAGAAAGGACTATAATCATTTTCTCCAAGTTCCCCATTTCCCTTTTATATTTCAGTGTAAAGCGGTCAGATTCTGAAACCTACCATACTCATTCAACTCACTTGCAAGGGGCTATCAGTGGCGTAGCCAAACCCAACGCGTTGTCAGTGGGGAGACTTCACGTAACTGTTCTATGTACTTTATCTATTATGGTTGCCATTCCACATATATATTGATCTTAATCACATTCTATGTGTTGATGACTCATAAATCTATGTATTTACCTTGACATCTGATCCCTCAACACATTTAGTAATGTGGACTCATTCACAATCACAAAATCAACATTTAAAATCTGAACACACTATCTTTCTTCTACTCTCAAACCTGTCCTGGCTCCTCTATTCCACAGCTTAATAAAGAAATCACCATCATCACCATCTTGCAAACATGAAGTCAGAAACCTAAGAGAAATTGTGGGCTTCTTTTTATGATATTCATCTAATTCAGTGTCAAATGCTGCTTGTTTGATTTTATGAAATTTTCTGAATCCCTGCCTTTCCATTTCTTCTCCTTTATACTTCTATTCAGGTTTTCATATGTTTAATTTTAATTGTGTTCACCCTAAATGACTTTAACTATATTCTTCTCTCTGCTGCTAGACCAACCTACATAAAATGTTATATGCAAAATCCTTTCATGGATCTGAATGAGGTTGATATTCTTTGGGAATATACACAAGGACCTCCAAGGTACATAGTATATGAATTAAAGCTCATTTATAAATGTGATTTAACTTTCAGTATACATTTTTCTTCAAACCCATGATTACTTAAAAGTATAATTTGTTATTTCTAGACATTTCGTATTTCTTTTTAGTTATATGTGTGAATTTTAACTTAATGACATTTTAGATAGAAAATGTAGTTTGCATGATTTCAATCCTTTGAAATTTTTGAGGCTAATTTAAAGGCCAGAATGTTTTATCTAGGTTAGTCTAAACAGAATTGGCATTTTTGTTACTAGATTTAATATTCTAGATGTGTTCAGCGTATACAGGTTGACAAGCTGTTTAAATTTTTCTCTATCTGGATTAATACATTGTGTGATTTATCTGTCAATTTAATGATGCTTTGTCAAGTTTTCCTAGTGTTCCTAGTGGCTTTGTTAAATTTTATTTTATATATATTGAGCCTATGTAATTGTAATTAGAAAAATATAGTTTAAAAATTTTATATACATTTGTTCAACTTAGCTTTTTATCATTTTATAGAACCCTACTTTATTTCTGATATTACTTTTTGCCTATTGTCCATTTTGTCTGATATTAATGCATTCATACCTTCTTCAAGTTTGTTTTTCTCTGTCACGTATTTTTCTACCCTTGACTTTCAATCTTTCTCTTTCTTTATATCTTCATTATATAGCAGTAAACATTATATAGCGGCATTTTCTCAACATATATAAGGTAAAAATATGTCTTTTGTGTTTTGAGACTTTAGTCTATGTACATTAATTATAATTATTGATATATTTGAATTTATTCTTATCTTCTTATGTATTCCCTATTTGTCTCTCTTTTTCAGTTTATTTTTTTCTGTCTTTCTTGCTTTCTTTGGCAACTATTCAGTTTGTAGTTTTATTTCCTCATTCTACTTTCCCCTATAGTTGTTGAGAAGTTGTTTCTTTCTATTGATGTATAATTTACATACACTAATAGCTCAGGTCTTCTGTGTACACTTTGATCATTTTAAAATACACATGTATAATCTATAGTCCAAAAATATATAGAATATTTTCATCCCCCCGAAAGATCCCTTTTGCCCCTTCTCAGTCAATTCCCACCCCCATCCCATGAAATAGCTATGCATTGGATTTCTATCATAGATAGCATAGATTAGTTTAATTTGTTATAGAACATATAAATTGAATCATATGGTATTCTCTTTTGTGTCAAGCCTTTTTTTCACGCAGCATATTTTTGAAATCCATTCATCCTGTGTACACCAGTTATTTTAAATTGATGAGTAGTATTCCATTTTTTGAATATACTATAAATTTGTATTTTTGTTTTTGTTTTATTAAAATACATTCTCCTATTCATGGCCATCTGGGCTATTTCCAGTTTGAGGCTAGTGAATAAAACTGTCCTAAATATTCTTGTTCAAGGCTACTCGAGGAGGAGCAGAGGTTCCATTTCCTTTGGATAAATAACTAGTAGCAGAATTACTGGGTCATAGGGTAGACACATGTTTAACTTCTTAAGAAACTGACAACAGTTTTTTTAGCTTTTAATTATGCTCATCTTTCTCACCCCTTATGTGCTTTGATAGTATTTAATTTTCATTCTTTTTCTCTTTACAAATATAGGCATTATCATTGCTTCACACAAAGTTCATTTCATCTTACCTACACATTTGCTAATATCTTTTATCACTATTCACTCTAGCATCAAGCACAGATCTTCTCTATGGGATTATTTTATTTCTTCCTCAATTCCTGCACTATGGCATGTTATCCTGTGAGTATAAACTGGTGGTAAGATTACTCAGGTTTTGTGTATAAAGTATCAGTATTTTACCTTCATTCTAGAAAGGTTTCTCTCCAGATTGAATATTTGATTGTTATTTTCTCTCAGAATTTGGAAGCTATTCCACTGTCCTCTACTTCCATTGGTGCTGATAAGTAGCAGCCATCAAACTAATTCTGGTGTTTTGGAGGTGATCTCTGTTTTCTCTCTGGCTACTTTTAAGCTAGACTCCCTTTTTCTTCATGGTGTACACTTTCAATATTACCGGTCTGGGTTGGATTTCTCTTCACTAATCTATTGAGATTTAGGGAGCTTCTTAGATTTAGGATTGTTATTTCACCACTTCAAGTGTTAGATTTCCCCCATTTTCATTCTTATCTCATTCTGGGACTCTGAAAAGACAAATGTTGCAACTTCTCGTTCTATCTTCCCTTACTTTTAAATGCTCTTTTATATGTTCCTCTCTCTGAATTCTGGGTAATTTTTAAAATTATTCTCTTGTCTTCAAATTCTGTATTAAACTCTGCTAGTTAATTCATCTATTGATTTTAAATTTCGATTAGATATATAATATATTGTATTCATATATAATATTTGCACATCTTATTTTGTTACATTTACTTCTATAATTCTTTGTAGTTTTTCTTTTTTAATTTTTATAATGTCCTATATTTCCTTAAATGCATTTAAGATAAGTATATTATATTCTTTGCCTTATCATTTTTTATTATCTGAAATATATGTGTATGTCATTACACTTTTTAGTATTTCTTCTGGGTCTCATTTCAGAGGTGTTGTTTCAATATGTGCTATGTGACATTTTATTGCGAACTCACTGGAATTGTGTCTGCAGAAAATTTTTAGTTTTTAGTTGATACTATCAGTTGAGTTGAGGGCCTATCATCTAGGGACCACAGTAAATTAAATTATCTGCTTGATATTTTTCAAACCAAAAAAGTATTATAAATTCGGACATAAACTAGGAATTGATTAGCTTGTAAAAAAATTCTCAAGAGAGATTATTTTTTTCTACCTGCTCAATATCCATCTCAGGTCAGATTTGTTTATTATTTTCTCTGAGCAGGGAATTTATTTAGTATTCATTTTTACTCCAAGACTGGTCCCAACTTTCTTATAAGGGTCTTTTCTAATATACTCCATCTTTAGCAGACAGTAAGCTTTACCTACTATTTTCTAAAGCTCAAGGTCTCCACAGTATGAAAGAAACCCCTCCTTGGAGAAAAATGATTTTGATATGCACTATTAAGAGCACTTTTGCTTTCACTTTATGAGCTCCATAAAGGAAGAATTCTTCCTTCCAACGTCAGATCAGAATTGCACTGCAAAAGATGTTTGAAATATCTTATCAAACACTTTAGTTGTTTTGTCTGAAAGGGTAGTAGCTAGTCTGCCAGATTGCTAGAGAAGAGAGATCTTAGTTTTCTTTATAAGCTAACTCTCATATTTTAAGAGTCAGTTCAGCCATCGTGCCTCCTCCAGAAAAGCTTTCCTCTCAATCCAGATTAAGAATAATTCCTGTGCTGCAAATTATTTCAGAGTTTGCCATTTTGTATTTAAATTATCTCCCTATGTGACCTCTGCCACCATTAGAATGTTGACTTCTTTGGGAAGGAAACATGACATATAACTGTTTTTCAAGGATTCCTTAATGTGTCAATTAACAACTTGACCAGATTTACAAATTTCTGAGTTTTTCTGGCTCCCTGGTTTCCTTCTGAAGGAAACACCTCTTGCACAGCTGTTTCAATCCCTGGTTCCAGTGCCTTTAGCATTTTATTTTTCAGCTTTTCACTTTATGTAATTAGTGTACGTGTATGTGTGTGTTGCGAACACTTAAGATCTACTCTTATAACAAATTTCTCTTTTTTTTTTTTTAAGGGGAGGAAACCCTTGGTTGAAACCCTTGCAAGGAACTTGTCATCTTATAATCCCTTATTTCTTTTTATTTTTATGCCTACAGCACCTGGTCTTCCTAGGTGGTCTCCCATCCAAGTACTAACCAGGCCCAACCCTGCTTAGCTTCCGAGATCAGACGAGATCAGGCTTGTTCAGGGTAGCATGGCCATAGACACAAATTTCAAGTATACAATGCAGAACACTTTAACTAAATCACAATGTTGTACATTAGATATCAGAATTTCACTTTATAACTGAAACTTTGTATCCTTTTACCAATATCTCCCTATTTCTCTCCAAAATATCCACTCCTGGAAACCACCATTTTATTCTCTGGTTCTGTAAATTAGACTTTTTAAGATTCCACATATAAGTGAGATCATCCAGTATTTGTCTTTCTCTGTCTGACTTATTTCATTTAGCATAATGTCTTCCAGGTTTGTTCATCTATGTCATCACAATTAACAGAATTTCCTTCTTTTTTATGATCAAAAAATATTCCACACACCATATTATCTTTATTCTTCCACAGAGACTTGGTATATTTCCATATCTTGGTTATTATGAATAATGCTGCAATGAACATGGCAGTGCAGATATCTCTTCAAGACATTGATATCATTTCTTTTATATATATACCCAGAAGTGGGATTGCTGGATCATATGGTAGATTTATTTTTAATTTTTTGAAAAACATCCACATTGTTTTCCATAACAGCCTTTCCAATTTACATTCCTACCAACACAAAATGGGAAAAAATATTTGCAAACCATATATCTGCTAAGGGTATAATATCCAAAATACATAAGAAACTCATATAACTCAACAGCAAAAATATAAAATAAAAATAAAGATAAACCAATATAAAAAATGGGCGAAAGACCTGAATAAATATTTTTACAAAGAAGACATAAATGGCTAACAGGTATAAAAAAAGGTACTCAACATCACTAATCATTAGGGAAATTTGAATCAAAATCATGAGTTATCACCTTACACTTGTGAGCATGGCCATTTATCAGAGATGATAAATGTTAGTGATGGTTTGGAGAAAAAAGAACACTGTATACTGTTGGTTGAAATGTAAATCAATGCCTTTAGCTTCTAACCTGAAATATTTGTATATGGTTATCTTAACTTGAAATTATAAGAGCCTATTTTGGAAACATAAAAGGAAAATGACCACTTGCATCTAGACAAGATTTTAATATTTATCTAGAAATGACCCATAGCTTTGATCCCAATTTTGCTTTTAGTCAAGATCTTTATTGCCATTCATTAATTCCTATTATTTTTATATTTTTGAAGTCTCAAACTTCATTTTGAAGAAGTACCAATACCATCATTTGAGGAACTAATTTATTAATGTCTAAGAACTCATGCTTCCTGAAAATATTTACCAGTTTTTATCATGGGGTTGGTGAGAGGATTAGAATGGATAAAATTTAAAAAGTACATATTAGAATTCCTGGCATATGATGAATGTTCAACACGAAATAAGGCTATAGTTATTATTACAATCATTATTAGGGATATATTAAACAAATAATCATTAGTACAATCGCTACATTACTAGGGAAATTTCTGATTAGGTCTCTACTAGAGATCTTTTATCCCCTTATAAACCACATATTTGTTATTATTTTGTGGAAATGAATAAATCTTAAAAACATCTAGTCAGGAGCAATGTTAAACAAAATTGTAATGTGGGAGAAAATTTGTTTCCATGCCCTGACTCCTTTCTTCTCTGTCACCAAACATTTAAACACGTTGTTCCTTCACAAATGTCCTGTGCTTTCGCACTGTGTTGGGCCCATGACTTCTAAATTCAAAATAAATGAGGCATTTACTAAAACTACAGAGTTATAGAATTTTAATATTACCTCATGTCTTAGAGAATTTTCTTAACAAAAAAAAAGTTAAGGACAATTCTCAATCCAGTGAAATAAATCCATATTGTCATACAATGAACATGGGCTTTGGCACTAGGGTATATCTGATTAGAGCCACAACTCTTCTAATTAATGAGAGAAACCTTGGTCAAGTTTCCTAATCTCTCTGAGCTCCAGAGTGTTCATTTGCAAATTGGGTAAGTAATGCCTAAATCATATGGTTGATGAGAGGATTAAAATGAATAAAATAAGCAAAGCACATATTAGAATCCCTGGTGTATAACAAATGTTCCACAAAAAATGGGGCCATTGTTATTGTCATTGTTATTACTATTAATATATTAACTAAATAATCATTGTTACAATTATGATTATATTTTAGGGAAATCTCAGGGCCAGGGTGCTAGTGGAATTTTAAATTTGCATCTCTATGTTATACTGGCCTGGTCCTCTCCTTCCCAGGATCAGCACAAGTTAACATCCCATCAGAATGGCTGCAGTTGTACCAAGCATCCCTGTGACATCTGTAACCCACTATCAAGGATTTGTTAAAGTATTGAACTAGGAAAAAAACACCTAGAAAGTGCTAGGACTAGAGGAAAATGGAATAAATAAACAAAAAGTTGATTTGTATTTGAATAACTCTTCCAGCCCAAAACCAGTGTGTGTGTGCGGGGGTGGGGGTGGGGGGTGGGAGTGGAAAGATGAAGAAAAAACTTAAAATATTATTAAAACAGAAATTCCTCTGCTGGTCAATGGCACCATAGAGAAAAATAAGAGACAGCAAATTCTGTAGTGAAGTCACATTGTCTGCCCATGTGCAGTTGCAACTTTCATTCTAGCTGCCTATTCTTTACTCGGCAGGGTTAAGCACGAGCTAGTTACCACTCTCTGCAGTATCTTCCTCAGGCCTCCCTTGAAATGTTAGAACTGGCTTCCAGACATTGCTCTTTTTTTCACCAAATTTTATCTAATTCAGTACTTGCCTCCTGTTATCCACTCATCTTATTTCTGACTCACATTTAAATGGCTGCCTCATGAAAGACCCTCATTACTTCTCCCTCTTTTGTTTCCATTTGCACCCATGTCATTGCTTTTCTTTCAGTTAAATGTAACTGCTGCTGACCTTCAACATAACTGTTTCACCTTCTTTTTTCTTTTATGGACGTTTTTCCAATCTCTATGTTAAAATCAACTTCTTTTTCCTTTGTACCACCTACCTGAGAAATTCCATTTGTAATCAAAGCCTTATCATAACCTGCACGCACATAATGGCCAAATCAACTTCCCACACCCATTCTTTGGCATTGACTTTAGTTATTCAGCTCCAGTCATGCATTGGTTTCATGTCAAAACCAATATTACCTTTCAAACCTGATGTTATAGTATTTAACTCTAGGTCCATTTCTCTAAAACACTATTTCATGATGCAGTGTGAGAGTTATTATGACACATACTGGAAAAAAGGCACTGACATTTATCAACCTTGTCATTGGATAAGGTCTGATTTACTGTAATTAAGGTTGGACTGTACTGAAAATGCTTTTTTTAAAATATAGGGGATATACTTAACTTCACTATTAATCCCAAACATCCAGAGCACTGCTGCACAGTCACCGATGTGGATTTAGGTGTTTTAAGCTACTGTGAATATAAAACTGGAAAAGATTTATGGGCAATAAAAAGAAATGTGCTCATAATTCACAACTGGCCTGTGAGACCCTGGCTGTGCTTTGGAGCCACCAAGACAGTTCATTAGTTTCACGAGACAACCCTGGAATTGAAACAGAATGGTCAGGCATCACTAATGTGATTAAGGCTCTTGATTTCATGGTTTAAAAAAAATAGATTAGTTGACCTAAATGTGATTTCAGAGCTTTTTTTTTTTTTTTTTTTTTTTATGCATATGCATCAGGGTCAATAACCACTTGTTGACAAGAGATAGTATAACCTTGAAATGTCAGCAAGTACTAAGGTTAGAACTCCAAGGAAGCTTTTGTGTGCTAATTTTCTTCCACATTGGAAATAAAAATCCCACTGGCACATTCAAAAGAATTGTCTGAAATGATGAAATAGCTCTGTTTATTTGGTAAAACAACCCACATTCATTTTCACATAGTGAATCACCATCCACTTTCACTCTCTTTTGAATGTTTGATGAAGCAACCAAATGCAATTTAATAAACTTGCCTAAGTTAAGCCATCCACTATGCATTTTGCAACACTGACATGTTTAACACATAAAAAAAAAAAAAACTTGAACTTCCCTGAACATCTTTGTGTTCTTAATAAGCGACACAATATTTCTACTTATTTCTGCTTATGTATTTTTATTAATTTTCAATCATCAGAACTATAAGTCATGATTACAACATATATGCCCTTGGTATTTACTAAGTGGTCCCTTTTTAGGACACATGTAAATCTAGATTTCCATAAGTGATAATCTATGTTTTTCCTCTCCCCCCAAATTTTTACTGGAAGTGAGATATGAAAAACTTTGGCCTAATAGAATTTGAATAGCAAAGTGCAAGCCACTCCTACTTATAGACTGTGCAACATGTTATAATAAATTCTAACAGATAGGATTTCATCTACAACCTCAAGAAAATATTACAAATTATTTTAAGTTGTTGATAGATACATTTTCTATAATATAAATGTAAATAACAAAAAATCATTCAATTCACTTAATTTCCAGGAAAAAAATATGTGCTCTTATCCAGGGGGCATAGAGTGATCTGAGAAACAAATCAGGGCAAATGAACAACACAAGCTTACACAGAAATCAGGGGCATAGATGGAATAGAACCTAGAACTACATAATCTAGTCTGGTTGACTTAACCACTGCTCACAGCTTTTTTTTCTTTAATATAATTTTTTTAAGTAGACCATTGACATTCATGCATTTAATATTACTTCTTTTGATTATTTGAAAACAGCCATGATATGCAATACTGTTTCTTGTTTTTGTTTTTGAGGCAAGATTTGAGATGTTCATATGGTGAGATTGCTGTACATGAAGGCATCACCATCTATCATAGGGGACTCCTGAAAGCACATGGGCCCAGTCAAAGTCTATTTGCCTCTCTATAATTTTTTGTCTTTCCTACTAATCATTTCTCATTCGACTATCTTCAGAAGAAAACTTAGTTCTATTTTTAATAATTAAATTCTAAAAGAAACACAAATGATAATATTAATCAAGATAATAAGAATAATACAGAAGAAGAAATATTTTCTAAAGCAAGTACAAATTTGGGATCAATTAAAAAATTAATATGAATCAATCACATATTGCTGAATGGAATTTTAAAAAGTGACACAGCTACTTTGGAAATCTCTTCAGTCCTAGAAAATTAAACATGCAACTACTCTACAGCCTAACAATTACATCCATGGGTGTTTATCCCAGAGAAATAAAACCTTATGTTCACACAGAAATCTGTACATAAATTTTTATAGCAGTTTTATTTGTAATAGTCAGAAATTGGAAGGAACCAGATTCCATCAACAGATGAATGGTTAAACAAAGTGTGGTACATACAAGCCACAGAACACTACTCAGCTATTAAATGGAATGAATTATTGATACATACAACAATTTGAATGCATCTCCAGAGAGTTGTGCTAAGCAAAAATACTCAATCTCAAAAGGTTACATACTGTAAGACTCCATTTATATTACATTTTTGAAATGACAAAATTTTAGCAGTGGTGAATATAGTGGTCTCCAGGTGTTAGGAATGAGAAGGAGAGAGGCAGACAGAAGGGAGATGGGTGTGTTTATAAAAGGGCATCACAAGGGGGCCTTGCAGTGATGGAACTGTTAGTATCTTGACTATGTAGTGGATACATGAACCTATACATGTGATAAAAATATATAGAACAAAATGTATGTACACATAACCACACAAGCAATTAATACAAGTAAAACTGGGCAAATCTGAATAAGATCAGTTAATTATACTGGTGTCAAAATACAAGTTATGATATTGTATCATGGTTTTGCAAAATGATATCATTGGAGGAAATTGGCAAAGTGTACATGGGATCTACTTAAAATGTTGATATTGTTGAAAATATTGATGGCACCAATTTATGAGATGTATATATTTATATTTATGCATGCACAAAATATAGTATGTAGAATTGCTATATAAGTAAATAATAACAAGCCATTTAACAATTTGTTTTAATGAGAGCTTCAGCTAGGACTATACAAATAATACTGAATTTTAGAGTAAGAATCAGTGATAGATTCAGGAAGCACCTCTTAAAAATACTTAACAACAACTACAGCACAAGTCAAAAATAGTTCAAAAATAGTGTGTGAACAACACAAGCTTACACGGAAATCAGGGGCATAGATGGAATAGAACCCATGTCTATATTAGTGCACTAGGAAAACCATGTCTATATTAGTGCACTAGGAAGTACTGGTTAAATATAGATCCAAACTCATGTGTCTAAGTCCATAGATTGGAGACAATTGACCCAATGACTAATACAAATCCACAATCAGACAGGGCTCAAATGAGATCACCACGCTGGCACAAAGTCACAGTACAGATAAATGTGACAAGGAAAACTCCACTCTTTAGACATCAGCCTTGACTTTTATTTTCCTAAGAGAAGAAGGTCTGAAACTACTTGGCATGTTTTGAAAAATTCTTTCATCTCTCCAAAAGGAAAATTACCCTTACATGTTAGATAACTGCTATTCAATAACTTATTTCAAAGAAGCAGAAAATAATTGTTCATGATGTAGAAGTATTATAAGCTTTGAGAGACAGTGATTCGACTTAAGATATGGAATTTTTTGGAACTGATAAAAACTAAAATAAAAAACTGAAATGTGGCAAGGTGTTCCTTCCTTTAGATCAATCCTTGGGAGAAATCCTAGACTAGAATAGAGCAATTGCCCTGGTTTTTGTCTTTCAATAGAATACATAGTAAGCAGGAAAGGACACACTCTTTTAGCATAATAAAGTCCAAAAGACATGCTAGAAGTCTTCATAATCTTGATACAAACCCAGAAATAGAACTACTGACAAGGAACAAATTCTCTCAATGAGAGTTATCTGATTTATTAAAATACCATGGCTGTAAAATTATGTTTCCATATTATATAATGCTTGAAATTGTTGATAATTAACAAGATGAAAATACAGGCAGTAGACTTAAAATACACTTTCATCAAAAAAGAATGTGTAACTCTATGGTTATATATATCAATAGTTTACATATAGCAGATGTATACAAATTATTAGAAAGATATGTCTATATAATTAGACAATAAACAACTTTGAAGGTTAAAGCAAGGTTCATGCTCACTGACAATCAATGACCAGCATATAAACAGCAAAATAAAAAATGACCGTGATCTCTGTGAATTGATGTGAAGAGAATCTTCCTACAGGGTTGGTTCAAATGGGATCAACCTTTTGGGGAAGCAATTTGTCAATATCCCCAAATTGTTATGCATGTAACTCTCAATCTCTAAGTTTGTCTGTTAGCGTCTCAATTCAGAGAACTAATATCAAGCATATTAGCTAATAACATTTGATTATAGTCTGTAATTTAATAATATTATTGTATTAATAATGTTTATTTTCTAACTTTGACAATAGTACTATGGTTACATAAGATATCAAAAATTAAGGGAAGCTGGGTGAAGGATGCATGGAGATTCTTTGTACTATGCATTTTCTTATTAGTTCTGCTTTAGCTGGAACCCACATTTTCATTACATTGGTTTTATTTTTTTCTTTTATGTAATTCTATGCAATTTTTATTTTCTTGAGTCTTTTTCTTTGATGAATGGATTATTTAAGTAATGTTTAATTTTCACGTATATAGAGATTTTATTTTTGTCATTAAATTTTACTTTGAGCCAATTATGGTCAGGAGTATGCTCTGAGTTACACTGATTCTTTTAAATGTTTTAAAGTTTGTTTCATGGCTAAAGATATGTTTTATAGTAGTGAATGTTTCATGAAAACATTTGAAAAAATGTTTATTTTTAATTTCACAGGTCCTTAGGGATCTATTCACTTAATTTTTATTTCAAATTGGGTAAATTCACTTGACCTGTTCGGTTCACTTATTCTCTCTTCTGTCATTCAACTATTGAGCCCATCTAGCAATTTTTGTATTCATATATGTTATTATTTTTTCACTTTCATAATTCTTATTTGGTTCTTTATTATACGCTGATATTTTTTAAATTTTTTTATTTGCTTAATAAGAATTTTCAACCACTTAGATTATTTTTGTGATAGTTAGTTTAAAATCTTTTTCACATAATTCCACCATCCCAATGTTTTCTATGATAATCGAATTTTTTAGAGCCTTTCTGCTGTTATGTTAGTCTTCTGGGCTTGTCTCATGTCACAGGGGCTATCAATGGTCCCTGCTGGTACTGCTTGAGGAGAAAAAAGTTTCTCCAGTCTGGGCAAGCTGGTGCTTCTAGATGGGGAAATGTAGTCTCCAGCCCATGGACATAAAGTACTTCCCAAGTGAGTAATGGTGATGTAGGTTGCAAGTGTCTGGCGGGAAGAAGGTAGCCTTAGGCCCATAGGGACAAAGAGGCTTTCCAAGCTGAGTGTTTTTAGTGTCAGAATCCCACCTCTTGTCTCTTCTCCTTGGCTGCCTGGTAACTCAGGTGGGAGAAGGAAATGTCAGGCCTGGCAGGACAGGAAAACATTTCCAGGCTGTGGTCTCTCACTGCAGGGAGATCTCATCGTCAGCGCCTCAGCCACACGGAGTCATTGAGTGAGGGAGGCAAGTTGTCTGCAACAACAACTAGTAAAGACCTGTTTCTTATCTTAAAATTCATTTATAATATTCATATAACACAAATAGCTTTAATAAAATCTTCAAGGAGTTGCCTAAAATTTTAAATGGGAAATAAATTTGGGCATCTATAACAATAATTCACAGTGTTTCTCTTAAGTCTAGTGCTCCTGAGTTGTCTAAGGGAGTCAAACAGTTTTCACTTTACAATTAAATCTGTTCCACATATTTTGTGTTTTTAGCTGACACAATGAAGTTCATAGAATTTCTTATTGAGCATCTAAAACATACATTCAAGTTCTTACTGAAATTGTTTAAGGAAAGCTAAAATTCATGGTATGCTTTAAAAATCACTACTGCAGTGAGTGCTTTCTATATATGTCAGACAATTTATGTTTGACACGCTTCTGTGCCTCCTGAAAGGGTAGGCAGGGTTTTTCTGTCATTTTTAGGGCATATCTATATCGAAAAAGAGCTGATCATGTGGAACCAATATTCTGGACAGCTCAGTAGCAAAAGGATATACCAATACAACAACAAAAAACAGCTTGCTTCTTGTAGGTGCTACTATAGTTTGTGATGTAGCTCAATGATTTAAAACCGGCCAGTACTCATCAAACCTACACAGCTGACTTGTAATGTGTTGGTTTTTCAGTATCTCAAATATAACATAGGGGACATTTCATACTTTAAAAGTCAGAACTATCTTTCTGAAACAGGCTCTTTCCCAGAAACTTGAAGGAGGAATGGTAATTTGCTGATGAGATATTATATTTTGCCTCAAAAAATAGGATAAGGGTAGAATTTCTGAAAGTATGAACAAGGTAGTTGTTAATCTCAAGATATAAATGAAAAATACTTGTGTTCAGATAAAAAGAAAAATTCGCCATATATGCACCATGGCTGTTGAATTTCAATGCAATAAAAAAATGTCAAGATAGAACTATTAAGAGAGGAAATTTCGATTTCTTGATACTTTTGTTCATTTTACAATAACATATACAATGATATCTTCAAGTTAGTAAAACAGAACACAGCATAATAGATCTCAAATTTCAAATTCCATTTACAAACATTGCTAAAATTTTCATACATTAGCTGTGGAAGCATCAATTTTGAGAAATGCTGATTATTTCTTGATGAATATGAAAATGTTCTGAGACTGTATTTCCAAATATCATAACTTCCATTTCTGTAAAAATATATCAAGTACTCAATGTGATCCACATTGAATAGATTTTCCTATTGTTATCTTTCATGAGTGTACTTGAATTGGTGCATCTGAGCAAGATAGAGGCAGCCTATTAAGTTTAAGAGTAAGGAATTCGACAGTAGAGAAACAATTTGACATTTGCCAAGAGTTCCTTCTCTCTAAAGGCATGAGTAAAACTCTAAAAAGGAATATTAAATAGTTATTGAGTATACTGTTTGTGCTGGACACTCTTCTAGGTAAATAAAACAGATAAAGTTTTCTCCTCTCATAAAGCTAACCCAGTTGCTAAATGGGAACATAGATGTTAAATAGAGTAGATAGTGATAAATGTTGAAATAAAAATAAGTTTGGGGCAATGTCAGAAGACAGACTTGGGAGGAGGGGTCTTTAAGGAGGTCAATAAAGGGCTAGATCTTTTAGAAGTGATATTTCTCCAGATTTAAAGGTAATTTATTAAACTCTGTGCAAAGGAAAAAATAAAACTACCTATCTTGCTTGATTAATGAAAGGACCAAACACAATTCAAATAAAGAGGATGGGTGCTCACTGAATAAGAGGGTCTATTATCATTATTGTTAAAATTAGTTTATTCACTTCTGATCTCAGCTCTTTATCTCCAAAATAAAGTCAATTGGAATGGGGATTAACTGTGAATTTCACCTTAGTGGAAACAATTGGGGACTACGTACTACAGTTAAAGCACGATGACAACACACGAATTTTTTGTCTTTACAATCATGGATTAATGATTAAAATACTACCTAAATGATATAGTTATATAGTTAATTTAACCTTCATTCAGAACTTACTGAGAACCAACTCTGTCCAAAGAATTTTACTAGGCATGATTTATCCATTCATAAATTTCTTTGGTTAATAAAATTACTACTTTTAAAGACAATCTTAGTTAATAGAAGTAAAAAAAGATATGTACCAGCTTTGCTGATAATTCATACAACCTTTCTGTAAGCTTCCACCTCTATAAAGTGGTTAAAATAATAAGCCTAAATATCTAAAGTTCTTATGAAGACTGACAAACTGAAGGTTAAAGTGTCTTGTAAGGAAAAAAGCATCTACAGAAGTGTTGTGCCTTAAAGTAAAGATGGAGGACCTTGTCTTAGTCCCTTTTCTATAATAAGAGACTAAGTAACTTTAATGTGTTGACACCTTAATTGCACACGGTCCATTATTCTTACAATAAATTTAAGTATTAATTATTATTAAAATAATACACATATAAATTTACCTTTCAAATTAAACATACAAATGCATCTAAATCTCCCTTATTTCCTGCTTTTCCAATTCAGTTCCCTTTTATGCTACCACAACACCCTAGATGTAACTTCTACTATAGTAAATTCTACTATTTTTATTAGCTATGTATACCTCTAAAATGTTTTCTCTTTATAAGCATATATTCATCCCCAAAGAAAATAATTAGTATTGTTTTGTTAACTTTTGTAAATATCTTCTACATTGCTTTTTTTGGTCAATAATATGTAGTCACTGGGAATTAAAGAAACTTAAAATAATGACTCTAAAAGAAGATCAGTCTCATTAACTTATAACTGTATGTCATATATAAAAATACATAATGATTTATGATGAGTTTTATTTGTAAATACTCACTTGGGGGGAAACAGCTTGCTGGGTGCTATCTTTAGAATTCTATTGTCTCCTTGTCCAGTTTGACACTGAGTCTGAGTCTGGTTATGATAATTGCTGATGTTAAAATAATATCCTTTAATAAAAAATATAGTTGTATAGTTTCATTATTATAAATGAGAAATAAAATTAGTTGGATGTTTCATAATAAATGTCTCACTTGGTAGTAGTGTAAATACCTTATTTTGTTTAAGTACTAATTAATGAGGTGTCCTTGGAAAGTATTTTGAATATTGCATGTAAGCAGAGACTTTTGTCATTAAAGACTTTCCCCATTCATTTAAAAATACTCCCTAACCATTACTTTATCAGTCAATATTAATAAATACTAACAGATATGTGATATTTTGGCAATATTTTAAACTCTAATAAGAGATTTGCTTTTTCATAAGTCTTATTTCAAGCTGAATGTTATCTGGTAGGTCATAATGGCAGCCATTGAAAAGCCAAGGTTTCTCTCAATGCATTTTATGGATGACATATTTAAAGCAAGACTTTAACAAAAACCACATCAAAGGACTTATGAATCTATCTTAAATTTAATTAGCACCAGTAATTATATAATACATTTATATTGTGGAAATCTTATGCCGTATTTTATTTAATTTCTAAGAAAATCCCGAGTCAAGAAGTAAATCATTAATTTGGAAAAAAGAGATAAAGTGAACATTATTCTATTGTTTCCTCTAGGTGGTCTAACTGAAAATTTACAGAAGCAGGTCTGTTAGAACTGAGAGATGTTAGTATTTATAAGTGTCAAAAGACCTGAGTGTGATGATGATGATAATAATTAACATAAATTAAGCACATATTTTGTCTTCTTTATCCTCAAAACCAACTCATGATGTAAATTATCTCTATTTCTCCACTGAAATAACAAAGGCCTCTTAGATGTTAAGTAATTCGCTAATGTCAGACCACACAGCCTATAAAAGATGAAACTATGATTCAAGCCCATATGTTTCTCACTTTAAAGCCAAATACTTTTAGCTTCTATGCTGTCATTCCCAGACTATATAGCTATGTCATTTAATCTCTCTGAAACTTTTTTACCTTATCTGTTAAAAGGTAATCTCTTCTTTCCCCTAGAATTACTGTGAAACTGGAGATAAGAAATGTGTGAGAACATACACTAAATGTTATGAGCCATGGTGATGACTTTAGAAACTTAACTTCTGGAAAAACTAGTTAGCCACAAGGAGGCTAATATCTTTTGCTACCCTGTGGAGTGTCCTACTGTTCTTTGCAGTCTAAACACAATAGAAAACATTGCAAGGAGCTAAGTTCGCAGATTCTGGAGCCTCCTTAATTCCCCAAATCTTGCCTACCTCCCTCGCAAGGCAAAGGATAGTTTGGCAGAAAACCTATGGACAGTCTAAAAAAGGATTAGATAGTCAGCAATAAAATAAAATGTGATTTAGCAATGGTTTCCAACATATTAGGGAAAAATCACAAAGCCAAAGCAAATTACTGCTTCCTGTGCTCAAACTGAATGACAAATATAACATATGCCTGAGAGAGGACATTGAAAGCAACACGGCAAGCTCTGTGTAACTTATCTATGAATGCTAGCATTATAAACCATGGCAGCTGGAATTCATAAAAACAAAACTACTTCTAGTGGCTATTTCTATATAGTTTCTCAACCTTGATAAAGCATTTTAACCCTGAGATCATACAACATGATTATACCTTCTGTACTGAATCAATATTAAATTAACTGTGGTACTTGGATAAATTAATTAAACTACTTTTTTTAGGAAATTAAAAATTCACATAATCTCAATTTATTTGAGATAGATTGTTCAAAGAGTTTAAAGCACACAAAATATAAATAACTATTCATTTTTAAAGTATTGTCACAAATGATTGCATACATATAATCAGAGGAGCCTTTCCTTTAATATGCTGAAACGTCATAGGTTATCAGATTTGAAGGAGGATGTTAAGCAAGCAAGTGACAAAGAGAGAGGACAAAGGGGCAAATTAATTAAACCAATTAACTAACAGAAGTGCATAAATAAATATATCATGATAATTAGACCAGCTATATTTAGCAAGCCCTTACTTCTTCTTAAAACATTTATTTTGTGATATGACTTTCTCAGTTTTCCTCTTGCTTGTCTGGCCACAGATTTCCTGGTTTCTTTGTGTGACAATCCCTTAAGTGATATGGTTTCTCAGAATTTCTTTTTCTCTTCACCTTGCATATATTCCCTGGGCTATGTCATTCACTCCTATAACTTTAGTTAGCATCTTTTTGCTTTCTCTTATTCAGCTCTTTTCTAAGCTCTGAATCCACACATATGACACTGCCTAAAGGAATCTTGAGTATCTCACATGGGCAGAATTATAATCACACAATTAAACAAAATATCAATCACCTCTCATAAGCCAGTATGAACATAACAGAGCTGTCAGCTGTCACCTGGATTACTCACAATTGTCTCTAGTCTTGCACCTTTCTATTATATTCTCTTAAAAACAATAATTTAGCATGCAAATCTAATATTATTCTTCTGCTTATGATCCCCCAAATTCAAACTCTTTAACATGTCCTGTAAAACTTTTAAGAATCTATTCTTTGTAACCTCATTTTCCCCACTATTTCTATTACTCCAGATTCATATCTGCATGTATGATGCATTCAATTCTTTGGTCGTGCCATGCTTGCTTCTGTGAGAAGCCCATTATATATCTCATGCTCTATACTTGGAACAGTTCTCCTGTCATTTCTCCAATTATTTCAATCTCTTCTCGTAGATCTCCTTTTCCTCTAAGAATCTTAATCTATATGTACTCATTCCTTTCCCACCTCTCTCCATTTTGGGTTCTTTCCATATTTTTTCAAAAAAAATTCTTTAATTATAAAACTTGGGAGAGCCTAATTTTGATGTAATTGTCTTATTTTTTCTATTATAATAGAACAGTCATTATATTGGCACTGTATCTATTTTCACTTCATTGTATTCCCAATGCTCAACACAGTGTTTAACAAATAATAGGCAATCAATAATATTTGTAGTATAAATTAATAAATAAGTGAATGAGTGCAGCACCTAATAACTGTGAGATTCTTTTATATACATATTGATTTAATCTTCAAAATTACCTTGCATCACAAGTATTGTTTAATTTTCAAGTATCTGTGGTTTTCCCAAATTTCATTCTGGTATTGATTTCTAATTTAATTACGTGATTGGACTCTAATTTAACTAATTCCATTTTGGCCAAAGAATATGCTTTGCATGATTTCAATCCTTCAAAATTTATTTAACTTGTTTATGGCCAAACGTATGATCTATAGTGAAGAATGTTCCTTATATACTTGAGAATAGTAAATTCTGCTATTGTTGAATAGAGTGTTCTATAGATTTAATTAGGTCGAATTGTTTAGTAGTATTGTTCAGGTCTTCCATATCCTAGTTTAATTTCTGTCTTGTTCTATCAGTCATTTAGAATAAGGTATTGATGTCTGCAGCTCCTGTTAATAAATTATTTTTTATTTCTCCCTTCAAATCTGCTAATTTTTGTTTCATGTATTTGGGGGCTCTGTTGTTTAGTTCATATATGTTTTTAACTAGAATATCTTCATGATAAAAAGATCCACTTTTCATTATAATATGTATCTCTGTTGCTAGTAACACCTTTTTGTCATAAAATCAATTTTGTCTGATATTAGTGTAGCCACTTCAGCTTTCTTATGATTACTGTTTGCATGTCATGTTTTTTCATCTTTTTAATTTTAATTTATTTGCTTTTTTAACTATAAAGCCTATCTCTTACAAACAACATTTAGTTGGATTCCATTTTTTTTATTCAGTCAGATAACCTCTACATTTTGACTACATTGTTTATTTTATATTTAATGTGATTAGCAAGATGGTAGAATTTACATCTCTATTTTTCCATTGAATTTTTATTTCTCCTGTCTTTTTTTGTTTCTGTGTTTTTCCTCCACTGCCTTTCTTTGTGTTACATAGATACTTTCTAGTGTGTCATTTACACTGTTTTTTTTTTCCTATATATTTTGACTTATTTTCTGTTATTATCAGCATTGCTTAGGTTACTCCAAAAATTATAAAATGCATCAATTTAAAATATCTATTTCTGACTAATAGCAACTTAAACAGTATGTAGAAACTTTGCTTATGTACTTGCCTTTTGAATCAGTTAAGAGTAAAATATTTATTTATATACTATCTTATATGTTTATCTGTGTAATTATCTTTATCGGTACCTTTTTTCTTTTTTTGATTTTAGCTACTTCTTATCAGCCTGAAGAACTTTATTTAGTATATCTTATAAGGCAAGTCTGCAAGCAACGAACTTTCTCAATCTTTATTTACCTGAGAATATCTTTATTTTGGTTGGTAGCATTTTTTTCCAGCACTTTAAATGTAACATCCTACTGTCTCTGGCACCCATTGCGTCAGTAGCTGTCAATCCTATTGAGGTTCCTTGTATGTCATGGGTCATTTTTTTTTCTTTTTTCATTTAAGACTTTCTCTTTACCTTTGGCTTTTGCAGTTTGACTATGGTAGGTCTAGGTATGGAGCTCTTTGAGTTTATCGCACTTGGATTTTGTTGAGCTTCTTATATATGTATAGTAATGATTTTCATCAACTTTGAAATGTTTTAGTCATTATCTTTTCTAATTTTTTCTTACTCTTTTTTTTTCTCTCCTCTCCTTCTGGGATTCCTATCATGTACATATTGGCATAGTAATGATATGCTACAGGTCTTTCTTGATCTATTCATTTTCTTCATTGATAATTCATTCTGTTCTTCAGACTGATAATCTCTACTGACTTATCTTTATATTTACTGATTCTTTATTCAGCCAACTCAAATGTGCAGTCAAACACTTCTAGTAAATTTTTCAGTTACTGTTTCTTTTAAACCTCAGAATTTCCATTTTTTTCTAATTATTTTATTTATTCATATTCTGTAGTTGGTGAATTTGGAGTGTCATAAATTTCTTTAATTACACAAACATATTCTTTTTGTTTTACAAACATATGTATAATAGTTGACTTAAAGTCAGAGATAGTTTCTATTGATTGCTTTATTTTTCTCCCTATGGGCCAGTTTTTTTCTCTGTATGTATGTCTCATGATTTTAGGAGAAGACTGGACATTCTAGATAAATTATTGTAGCAATTTTGAATTCTTTTTTTTTTAAATTAAGTTTATTGGGGTAACATTGGTTAATACAATTATGTAATTTTCAGGTGTACATTATCATTTGACATCTGTATATTCTATTGTGTGTTTACCACCCAAAGTCCAGTTTCCTTCAGCTACCATATATTTGATCCCCTTTACCAACTTCACCCTCTTCCTAAACCTTATATTTAACTCTCTTTACCCCGTTTACTTCCCTCCTCCTCCCCAACCCTACTAGTAACCACTAGTCTATAGTCCTCTGGTAATCACTAACCTATAGTCCATGTCCATGAGTCTCTGTTTATCCTGCTCATTTGTTGCTTTTAGGTTTATATCCCACATATAAGTGATATCATGTGATTTTCAACTTTTTCTGTCTGGCTTATTTCGCTCAGCATGATTATCTCAAGTTCCATCCATGTTGTCACAAATGGCAGTATTTCATCTCTTTTTATGGCTGTGTAATATTCCATTATATATACACGCCACAGCTTCTTTAGCCTATCATCTATCGTAGGACTTTTTGGTTGCTTCCATGTCTTGGCCACTGTGAATAATGCTACTATGAACATCGGTGTGCAAATATCTTTTTGGATATGAGTTTTCAAGTCTTTAGGGTAAATACCCAGTAGAAGAATTGCTGGATCATATGGTAGATCAATTCTTAGTTTTTTGAGGAAACTCCATACTGTTTTCCATAGTGGCTGTACCAATTTGCAGTCTCATCAACAATGTATAAAGGTTCCTTTTTCTCCACATCCTCTCCAACATTTGTTATTACTTGTTCTGTTGATTATAGCTATTCAAACAGGTATGGATGGTATCTCATTGTGGTTTTGATTTGCATTTCCCTAATAGCTAGCGATGTTGAACATCTTTTCATATATTTGTTGGCCATTTGTATGTCCTCTGGGTAGAAGTGTCTGTTCAGGTCCTCTGCCCATTTTTGATTGGATCATTTTGTTGTTGTTGTTGTTACTGAGTCGTATGAGTTCTTTGTATATTTTGGATATTAGGCCCTTATCAGAGGTGTTGCTTGCAAATATATTTTCCCATTCGGATGGTTGTCTCTATGCCTTGTTGACAGTTTCTTTTGCTGAGCAGAAGCTTTTTAGTTTGATATAGTCCTATTCATTTATTTTAGCTTTTACTTCCCTTGCCTTTGAGATCAAATTCATAAAATCCTCTTTAGGTCCAAGGTCCTTGAGTTTAGTTCCTATGTTTTCTTCTATGCATTTATTGTCTCAGGTCTTATATTCAGGTCCTTAATCCATTTTGAGTTAATTTAGGGGTGTGGTAATAGACAACAGTCTAGTTCCATTCTTTTGAGAGGGCTTTCCAGTTTTCCCAGCACAATTTATTGAAGAGGCTTTCCTTTTCTCCACTGTATGTTATTGACTTTTTTGTCAAAAATTATTTGCCTGCTGTTCTTTTTAAATCTTAATTGACTTTGCCCTTCCTTGGGGAGCTATAATCTACCTTTTAAGAACAACAAAAAACAAGAAAAATATGAGCACAAGATGAAAAGGCAGAAATCAAGGAGTTAGAACTCATCTAATCCAGTGGAAAAAAGAAAAAGAGAAATGGGAAACTTCATCTATAGAGGATATATCAGATTTATAAAGTCATTAAAAAAGGTTACTTCACATGGCTCTCGAGACTATTTCAGATGAAAATTTCAGATTCTGGCATATTGGAACTATAGCTAAAGGAACTAAAATTTGATATATCATTATTCATTTC
>NW_006432669.1:11316087-11338212 GCF_000325575.1 Pteropus alecto
TTTATTTTTCAACTCTTGCAGTGTGTTCTTTATTTCCAGAAGTTCTATTTAGTTCCTTTTGAGAATTTCAATCTTCTTGCTCTGTGCATCTAGTTTTTTTTTTTTAATTCCTGAAATTGTTGATTTGAGTTGTTTTGGATTTCATTGAGTTTTTCCAGAAGTATCATCCTGAATTCTCTGTCATTTAAGTTGCATATTTCTATGTCTGTAAGCTTATTTTCTGGAGATTTTTCTCTTTCTTTCTGAGATGCCTTGTAACCTTGGTTGTTCATGGTGTTTATAGACTTGTTCTCCACTTGGTCATTAATGGAAGTGTATCCTACTGTTTTTCCAGAAAGAAGATTTATTATATAACATTCTCTCTTTAGCCTGCTACAAAGAAGGCACTTTTCTTTTGGTTTCCAGTAGATGGCGTCTAAGCCTCTTGGATTCCTGCTTTGTATAAAATATTAATAACGCTTTTATAATTTTTTTGCAGATATTTAATCACGCTCGCTACCCTCAGTTTCGGTCCCTGTCAGTATCAGCGACAGTCTTGGCAGCTTTTGCTCAGATTCCCCTGGGACTCCGCAGTGATCATTCTTGGAGGGTATGGGAGGAGGGGCCCTCTGGGTTGGGGATTGAATGCTGTGGCTCAGCCTCGGTGTTACAACCGTGGCCAGCCAAAATCAGCTATTGTTCCTCTGCAGTCCTGTCCCATTTCTCTACTTTCTGCCCTGATGACTGTGCCCTGCAGCCACAGCTATCCCAGGCAGGAATGTTCAGGGGATTCGCTGCTCCTTCCTCTTCTCCTTCCTCCTGCAAGGAGCTCTGGTGGCTGCAGGAGGCAGCATCTTTATTACTCCCATTTTACCTCCCGACACCTGGGATTCTGACCTGTGATAGCTCTTATGTGCAGATCCCATGCTTAGACATGCTGTATGCAGTTTGGGTGTTTTTTGTTGAGTTTTAGATGTTCAGCTTATTGTTGTTTCAAGGAGAGAGATCTGGGGACATCTCTCAATCTGCTATGTTTCCGAAGAACCTTAAATTCACAATTCTGGATTCTAATGTCCTCCAGTTGTTGGCTTTGTTTCCTTTTTTTTGTTTATTAGTGACTTGCCTGGATTAACTCTGTGGAAACAGTCTTCCCTAAAATATCTAAACATTAAAATCTCTGCCTATATTTTAAAATTATTTTTTATTATTATTTTAAAATCCAATTTCCCAAGCAGAGCTTAGTGGTCACCCAGAGATTGGACAAAGCATTTTTTTAAACATCATGAGCCGGTAAGACTTCTGCCATTTGCCGAGGAAATCCGTGAGTGTATTGTGGCACACATTCAAAGCTCAGGTAATTTACATAATTACTTTGACTTTGACTTTCTTCTTGTAAAGTGTCCCATGGTCTGTCAGATACAAGTAACTAACTGGAATCCTCTCCCTGATTTCCTGAGCATGCATGCTGCCCTGTAGTTGAACATACACATGTTCATACACACAGCTTTCTAGATTACCAGGACTATGATGAAGCTTTTCAAATCTCCATAACTGTCTCATTCTCTAGATCTCCCTTTTAAGTTTTTGGCGGGTCCCTTGCTTGTTTCAAGTAGCATCACAGCCTGAATCACCTGAAATATTAACTTTTCTCAATTATTTGCCATAAATTACTCACGTTTTTGACAATACCCCTGAGTGAGTCTTCTCCACGGAGCCTCAGACTTGATGAACCCTGACAAGAATTATGCAGTTAGAAGAACCACATACCCCACTGTCATTACTAAGATTCAGTAGTTTTCTTGCATAATTTTTAACAAATTTGTTGTATGCCTTCAGTTAATTTCTAGAGTTTTGAAATGGTTATTTTTGGTAATATGGAAGGTTTTATTGTTGTTTTTTAGGAAGAGGATTTGCCAAGGTGCTCATTCAGCCATTCCTGAAGATACAACATATTTGCACAGAATTTTAAAACATAAATAATAGGTTTCCAGAAAAATAGTAAGAGAAAAATTATTCTGGATAGCAAGAATAAGTAAATAGATACATGAATTGCAGTGTGGGTTTAGGTTAACTACAAACCATTTACTGAAAGCAGAGAATAATGAAAGATAAGGGTGAACAAATTTACAAGATATTGTAATAATATCATGTTAAGGAAGTAAGATATTCTGTAGGTATTCAGATATGAATAAAGAATTTTGAGCAAGTGAATAAAGGTTATTTAGAAAAGTCACTCTGATATGGAATTTAGGTATATTGGAAAAGATAAGACTAAAGAAAGGGATAATGGAACACAGGCTGTTTTTATATTATGACTGAGAAATGATGACATTTTGAACTAAGTCTGGGGCAGTGTGGAGATGGATAAATATGAGAATTGTTTAAATGTTCAGAGGGTAGTATTGATAGAACTAATTATCTAAAAGTGGAAGGTGAACTCTAGCAATAAAACAAATCCAAGATTCTAAGATGTAGTTCAGAGACACTGAATGGTACTATCATTCTCTTATGCAATCTTAATAAACATTTTAGAAAAAAGAAAATGCAAATGGTAACCTTATGATTGGTACACAGCTTTCTATAAATACTTATTTTCCTGATAACACATTAATTTTGCTCATGAATATCCAAACACTTCTGAATTACTTTGTAATGAATACATTTGTTATTAAAATTATCAAAGGTGAAATATGATAGTTTTAAACCTGAATATAAAAATCCTGTCAGTCAGAAATAGATTTGTTCATTCAGTCAAGTATGTGAATACAGACAAAATAGGGATAAACTGATAAATGAATGTAACTGTATTATGTTCTTAAATATGCAATTTTTAATATAAAACAGATGAAGATATATCTCATAAGTCTCTAAAATTTATTTAAATAATTATTCTATTGCATGAAAATAAGAGAGAAAAAAAGATTAAGGATATAAAAAAATAAATGAACTGTATTATGTTCTTAAATATGCAATTTTAATATAAAACAGATGAAGATATATCTCATAAGTCTCTAAAATTTATTTAAATAATTATTCTATTGCATGAAAATAAGAGAGAAAAAAAGATTAAGGATATAAATTCCTAAGAACTCAGGAAAAAATATCTAATTCTCTTTAATGTTAGGAATATGTTCTAGCCTTGTATGTGCAGTTTCAATAAGTAATAAATCTTAAATAATATAATTTAAAAGAATTGAATGTCTTAAACACCGAGTTTAAGAAATTTACTCTCAGTAAAGCCAATAAATAAGTAACCATGCCTGAAAATTGACAAAGGCAAATTCCATCAAGATTGCAGGCAGCACATTTCCTATCAGCATAAATAAAATTAAATCATGAAAATCAGTGAATATATTGTTGTGGAGAATAAAAACTAGATTATGCAAAATACCGAAGTGTTTATTTTACAGAAATATGCACACACTGAGAAAAATTCTGTATCTTATGTTAATCTCATGTTTTTCATTTGTATGAAAATTCTTCGCTAGCAATCCAGGACTTATTTTTAGGTATTAAGCATTTAGCAATTTTGATAACCAAAAAAATGGAAATTTTGTATTAACATATGTAAGCTAGATTATTAATAAAAATAATTTGAAAATACAATGTTGTCACTTAAAATCCAGATGGGCCAATTCTTTCAACTAAAGAGTAAAAGCGCAAGTTTCTTCTTTTCTCTATTAATAGTGCTAATTCCAAACTTCATTTATACCATGCTTATCAGTCTCTGAAGATTTGGTTAATATCAGCAGTTAATGGTTGGTTTGCTCTTTAGGCCTGTGATGAAACTCAGAGCAAATGAATAGTTTCAAAAGCTACGTAATAATTATGTTAATAAATGCTTTGGAAGGATTGATACTATTAAAAGCTGTAAATATATCTTTAATGATCAGAATGTGCATTTAAGTTACAACTGAGTTTCCATGTAGTGAAATGAGGCATTGGATGGTTTTCACTACATGTGCTGCAGACATACTACACTGTTTTGAATCTCCATCAGCTTTTTCCAATTACTTTTTTTAAAAAAGTTAGCAATTATCCCATAATACAATGGGTTTTTAAACAATGCTGTTTCTCAAAGTCCAGAGAAGCAATGGGCCCATATCCATGCAGCATGACAGCTGCAAAAACAAATGTATCTGCCCTACATCATTGTCAGACACTTCAAGAAAGCATTTAAATATTGTAAGACGTAAACCAAAATGTAATCATAGAATAAATTTAGTCCATTTTCTTTGATAAATTTACCAAAGAATATTTTACCAACACAATTTCAAAGAAGTACTTAGCACATAATAATAGATCTATAAATATAGTATATTGAAATATAAGCTAGAGTAAACTATTTAGCATATAAAAAACAAACTGGCCAAACTTCACACTTCATTAAGTTTTGAAGGAACATTTGCCACTGCAGTTTGGTAAATGGTGTTATAAAGGAGGAAGGAGAATGACCTCACAATCAATCCCATTTTCTGAAACTTGGTTTACAAATAAATTACAGGTAAAGCCTAGGTATGAACTTTCAATTTTGGACTAAGTTTTTCCACTGACTTACTAGTGTTTCTGAAATTGTTTCTTTACTAGTGTTGTTTGATTCTGTACAAAAAGAATACAAAATATTTACATTTCCCTGTTTCTCCTCTTCTACCATCCACTAAAAATCCCTAGCCCTATCATCCTGCTATCTCAACTTTTACCGAAAACTGCAGATCTCAAAAGCCAAAAGTAATCACACTTTCCAATAATATATATTATGCCTTTATACCTTTTTCTCCTCAAAATTAAAAAGGAGAGTTATATACCTCATGGTGATATCTAGAATATAATGTTTAATTAATCCTATGTACATAGAATAAGTAAACCTATATGTCAGCTCAAGGTCGTTTGAACTCCAGCTACTACTTAATGTCCGTTAGAGCTCCCTTACATAAGTTATATCTCCTCTTTGAACCTGAAAAATGGACTTGAAAGATAACTTTTACTTCTTAAAAGCTGCCTTTTTTATTGTAATAGTTTAAGAAATAAGTCATAAATTATATCAAATTAGTCTGGATTTATTTTTAAATAAAAGAATTTTGTGTGTTCAAAAGTGTACTTTAATTGAAAGAGTATGAATAATTATAAATCAAAAAAAGCTGAATTAATACTTATATCACAAATTTACTGTAATCCTAAAACTATTTTATTGTGTATGTGGTCATAGAGACATGATGAAGGATTTCTTCATGGAGATAAATGAACTACAGAGCATTCAGATACATATATTTGTCCCAGTGGTTCTTACTGTTGAATGTGGTTAAGTTGAAAAACGATTGTGTATAACGAACTTTGTTTCAACCATCCATCCATTCACTTCTTGATTAAAAAAAATCATATAGAAGAATGACTATATTAAAGATTTCTTTAAAATGTTTATTTTTAAAAGATACCTGAAAATAGAAGAAAAAGGAAATTTTCGTAATTCAGTTTCCCTTTGTTCTAAGCAGGAGATCCCAGAGGGTTGCAGGGCCAGCACAGATTTAGCAGACGTTTAGGTACTTAAGATTCAGGGCAGATATACCACTACCAGTACACTTCTTGGTTAGCCTAATAATGGTTTCTATTTCATTTGTTCAATAACTATTTATTTTTCACTTATTATGTGCCAAACATTGTTCTGCGTAATGGTGATGCAGTACTGACCTCAGTACAACTAGTTTTAAAAAATTCTGATAAGAATTCTGATGCCAATATTTTCATTATTTTTTAGGGCACTCTCTCTTTTTATTTCCTTTGTAAAAATGTTTGGGATGTTTTGTTTATCCTTGGTATTGAGATAGTTTACTAGAATACATTTCAATATAAGGTGTGTGTATATGTGTGTGTGTGAGCGTGTGTGTGTGAGCGTGTGTGTGTTTATTCTTGTGACTGTCTTCTAGTCACTGAACCCTTTCAAATTCTGGGAATGCCTATTTTCTCTTCTCCATTTTTATTTCTATTATTAGAATTTCTATTAGCTAGAAGATGCCCCTCCTATAATGATCCTCTGTATCAAATATCAGCAAACTTTTTTTGTTATGGGCCAGATAGTAAAAATTTTAGACTTAGAGGAAGGGTCACAAGTCTTACTGCTTCTCCTCCTTCTCCTCCTCCTTCTTTTGCAATCTTTTAAAAATATTTTTTTAAAAAAACACATAGTTTATTCTGCTAAAATATTTTAATTACTATTCTTTTATAGATTTCATATCTAGTTAGGTACAACTTGGGAAGTCTTTTAATTTCTCTATGTCTCATTGTCTCATCTACAACTGAGGATAATAATAGTCATTGGAAATTTAAATGAGATGATCTATGTAATCCTTTTAGCACAGGGCATGGCATGTGAAGTAGACACTCAGTGAATACTATCAATTGTTTTCATGGATGCGGTATATTCCCTCAAGCTCTCTAAGTACACTAAAAATAATTTTAAAGTACTTTTCTCCTCTCTAAATTAATTTTGCATCTTCTAGTATAAATTGTTGCATGTTTTAATATTAGAACTTCTCATATTGTCTCAAACATCTAGTAAACTTGGTTGTCCATTTATTTTTGAGAGAAGATCAAAGTAGTTTGACTACTTTAATACAGGTTAGTGCAGGGATTTTCTGCACTAACCTGTATTTCTCCTTTCCTTGTAGACATCTCTCATAAATGAGGTGGCTGACTGCTAGGTCTGAGCACATAGACTAGGCATGTTAATGGATGAGATTTGTTTTGTATGTGTGAATGATGGGTATGCCAAATTTTAGTAGGGGCCAACTCTGGGATACCAGTCTCATTCTAAGGGCTAGATCATCCAAAGTATGTTCAGTTTCTTGGACAATATCTCCTTGGTTTCATCCTGAAGACAATTACATTGCATCTATGGGATGTGATTGGAAAAGAAGGAAGTTTACTCATTTTGTTTTTCAACAAATAGTCTTTCAATAAAATACTCCATCTCAGCTCTTGGTTCACTGTACCTACTTATTGAGAGCCCAGAAACCTCATTTTATATTCTTAAGAAGGAATTATAACTTTAATGTTACTTTTCTGTGCATGCTCTGAGTTTCACTCATTTTAAGCATCCATGTAATATTATCACCTTGCATATTCCAGAAATTTATGAAAAACTATGGTGCACTATTAGCCAACCCCAACCCTTACTTCATTTCACCAATTATAGTCCTTCTGTAAATATATTATTTTGCATATTTCATTACTATCATTTCAATGATATTTGTGAAGGTAAACGAGTTAAACAGATGGGCTCAGTACAGCAGCCTACTGTAAGTTTATAGTGATCATTTACAATGTTTACATTTTTACCTTTTAAGTGAAATAATATAGCCACCATGCAACATGGATCCAAAAATTAATCTCAATAAAATTTTGAGATTGGTGAATGAAAGAAATATTTAATTAAATGGTAAGTATTTAGTTTGTATGGATCTCTTAAATAAATTATTTTGCTCCAGTTATTAAGTATCTTTTCTGTATAGGCATTAATTCTTAGCTTCATTCTATTAAAATTGTATTTTATAGCATAATACAGTGGTTAAGAGTTTATAATCTGGAATCATAGAGACCTGGGTTCAAATCTTCCACTTCCATTTACTTTGTGAACATGAAAAAATTTATTTAACTCCTCAAGGCATTTTTTTCTCATCTGTACAATTTTATTTAGTTATTCAATGAACATTTATTAGATACTAACTTTACTAGTTTTTTATAAAGATTAATAAAAGAATGGAAGCAAAGTGTTAACATTTAATAAGCCCTTGATAGACATTGCTGTTTATGTTATTTTCAACTCTCTATTTTAAAGCAAAAGAAGAATTAAACATGACAATATTATGTTTTCAATCTTTCTTCATTACATGGTATATAACTGCTGAAAAAAAACTATAAATATATAAAATATGTTCAAAGTTTTGACATTCATGTTGACCAGAAAATAGATTTCTATTAAAACAATATCAACCAAGGATAGATGTGGAAATCTAATCTCAGAACCAGTTCAAAATAGTCCTATACTGTTTAATGTGATACTGAGTTGCTTTTCAGAGACAACAGACTAAAATTGCATGTCATGGAGCTGAAGCACACACAAAGCATGCACAAAGGAGAAAACTGTAACCTCCAGCTATACCCAAAACCAAAGTCTCTCCTTCTCCAATCTCCCATACACATGGAACCAAAGGACTAGGACATAACTGAAACTTTAGCACCAGAACCCTTTCAGAAGCAGAGTTCTTTGTCCTGTGTTGATGTTCCTTACTGTAAATGGCCAAGCTCCAAGTTTCTCCAGTTAAAAATTGCCCTACTAGCGCTTCTGCATACTTGTTCCCCCTACACCCTTAAAAACCTGTCTTGAACTCTGGATGGGAAAGTTCGAGATTTTGAGCATTAGCTTCCCATTCTCCTGGGTGTCACCATTCATAATAAAATAGCTAAATTTTCTCCACTGCAATTTTCCATGTTTAGTGTTTGGCTCTGCTGGTGCAGGCAGACAAACTCTTTCTGTTCTGTAACAGAAACCATGATGAAAACATTTTGCATAAACTCTTCCATGCCCTCTAAAAATCTTTTGAAAGCAAATATTTAAATTGAGTTCTAAAAAGAAATGCAGGAAATGATTTAATCTCCAAAATTCTTCTATTTTGTCTTTCAAGGTCGCTTTTCTGAAATTAATATACAAGAGTCATGCATGGTTTCCTATATTAACTAAAAGGGAAGGACAAGATTATATAATGGGACTTGTTTTTATGTAGAAACTCAGTATTCCCTGAGCTGGAACTCTAGGTTAGTTTGTCTCATGAGCTCACACTGCCTTTCTCCTTGGTCTTCTGACTGACAGCGTTCATGCTTATCTTCACAGAGGTGGCACTGAACCCCTGTTCTAGATGATTACTAGCAGCATTCACTTGGCAATAATGGAAATATATTTCTCAAGCAAACGTAAACACCTTGGCTGAAGAGCTAAGGAAGAGCTAAAGTTAGTTTCTTTTCTAAATGATTTCTCATATTCCAAAATTCACAAACTAAATGCTTTAGGAATTTTCTCTTTAGATGCTCACAAGGTGATATTCAGAAATTCTCATCCCTAGTTATCTAATTTGCTAGGGTTGCCCTAACAAAGTACCCCAGAAATTTATTTCCTTACACTTACGGAAGCTAGAAGTCCAAGGTCAAGGTGTCATAAGGGTTTGTTTCTTTTCATGTCTCTTTCCTTGCCTTGCAGATAGCTGGCTTATCCCTGTCTTTACATCATGTTCTCTCTGAGCCTTGGCTGTATTCAAATTTCCTCTTCATATAAGGTCATGGGTCATATTAAATTACGGACCATCTCCATAACATCATTTAATCTTAATGACCTCTTTAAAACCCTATTTCCAGTCACATTCTAAGGTACTGGAGGTTAGGACTTCAACATATGAACTTGGGAGTGTGAGATACAATTTATTCCATAACATCTGATAACTGGTTCCATAGTTTAAAAAGTATGTCCCTCACATACCATGTCTGTGAAATTTTCTCAAAAACTGCATGAGACTGGTCTTCCAAATGGGAGTAATTATCTTTTTTTTTTTTAAACAATTAACATTTTATTTAAAAAATTCTAACTCACCACTTGGGAATTGTGAAAAAAATAAATGTCCTGGGATTAAACAGACAATAATAATTCAAAGACCTTTAGTTCTCAGGAATCAGTGTTGGAGAATGCTAATTCAGAAAATCCAGAAATGAGACAGATATGATAGAGAAAATGTTTTAACCTATGTTTAAAAACACAACATCATCATAAGAAAAGACAGGGGCAGCACAATGAACGGCACTGCCAATTTTAAGAAAAGAGGGAGACCCACTTCCACTAAACAAAATTCACCTTTTTTCTTAGAAAAGTTTCAGGAATCAAACATAACTTAAAAAGTAGGGACTACTACATCATTATATCGAACAACTCTTCCTTAAAAATGGTCTGATCACAAGACTGAACCTGTAAACACAGGAATTTGTTTCTGATAGTAACGTAGAAAGTCAATTAAATCTGAAAGATACTTTTTACTATTCTAAATTATAGAATTTTAAATATGTTTGATATAATACAGCATCACTTAAATTTTTACTTTAAGCACTGGATCCAGTCCAACTTTGGGCTAAAAAAAAAAAAAAGAAACTTAACATAGTTCTGACAATACCTCAGCTGCATCCTTTACACAGGTGATACACTGTTTAAACTCACAGAAGACTGAATTGGGCCTGCTAATATTGGAAGGAATAAATGTGAAGGCAAGGACAGTTTAACCGTCACCATCATTAAGTATAATATAAGAGATGACAGTCAGGAGTTTGCGTCTTTTAGTTTTAGGACCAAACTCTGCCTCATTACATGATCTCTTCAAGATTAATTTCCTCATTAAAAAGATATCTGATAAATATAGCTGATCCGTCTATCTAACCATATTATTATTATTAACCATATCATATTATCAGCATATTTTTAATGCTTTATAACCTTTCTCTCATTACAGATCAGCTTTCCTTTCTCAGATTCTGGAATTTAAAATATTCATTATTATTCTGTTCATACACTTAATCTTTCTATGCACAGTCTTCATCTGAAAATGGGGGATAAATATCTCATGTATATCATAAACTTACCTTGACTGAATGAGATAATGCTGCTAAAAATTTTTAACACTTTGGCACATACTTGTCACTCACATGCTAACTTGTATCATTTCAAATTGGGATTGGTGTTGTTCTATATTTAATGTACTATATTTTCTCTGAGGTCATGGGCATATAACAGAGAACTTAGTATGGCAACCCAGATGGATTGGGGGAAGGAAAGAAGTTAGATACTGGCTCATGCTCACTCTGAGTAAGGCTGAACAAATATTGGAGAGATTTAAAATCTATGCAAGCACAGTGGTTCAGTGGACTACAGCCACAGTCACTGACCAAAGATTACATTCCAAATGGTGGAAGTTTGTTACTCTCATTTGGGAGGCCTGTGCCTAGTGTCTCAGCCACTGAGAATAAATAAACCATCAGGCCCTGGACAGGAACTTGCAAGAGCAAATCAAGGAAATAAATATCTATTTCTGGCAAATGGGATGCATGGCATTGGGGAGAATAAGCACTCTTGGAGTTAGACAATAACTTTGAATGGTCAGTCTTGGGCCAATCACAGAGAAGATTCAGAAAATTGATTTAATATTAATGTTTTACATTTGATACTTTATAAAATCCCTGCCTCTATAAAGATTATGTTAAGAATAGGGAGCAACCAAGTTTACTGGGCATGAAAGAAACGAGTACCTTAAAAGTAAGTTCCTGGGAAAGTGGCAGGTGTACTGGCTAACGCTTCCCAATTTTAAAGACTTCCCTTCTTTCTACTAATGCTCATAATGCATTGTCCTCTAAGAAGAGATCATCCTCCAAATATTTTTGTCTTTGTTCTGAAAAACAAGACTGCTTAAACATTTTGTACAGTAGTGGAAAGAACATTGGAAATTTGAGTTCTGCCTTTGGCCTTATCATTGATTTATCAACTGTAAGAATTCGAGAACATAGTGGACATCTCTGGGGCCCAGTTTTCTTAATTTCAAAATGAAAATGGACCTTTGTGAGGTAGATTCTTGATTGAATGAGGGGAGGGAAGAGAGATTGAAAACCACTGGTTAAAGAATCTATAAAGTTTATTCCAGAAATATGACTCTATTAACTCATGATGCAAGAGAGTTGCACTTTAGGTGGTTGCTCATGGTAAGAAGAGGTTTTACCTGAATCAGCTCCTTCTGTAAACCATTGTGCAGCTTGGGCCATTCTATGGCTCACTTAATGCTTGTGGTCCTTAATTTCCACATTATCAAAGTGAGAGGAATAAGACATTTCAGTCTTTCTCATTTGGGGCTTCATGGTGGTGTAGAAAGTATATATGAACTCTGCATAATCCTGACTCCCACCACTTATGTGTGAACTTGGACAGGTTATATAATTTGTCCCAGATTGGGATACTGGAAAATATAAAAACGCCTTCTTCTTATGGTTGTTGTGAGGTTAACTAAAATCTCTTACTTAGAGTAACTATTTCTTGCTTACTATCTTTATAACAGTGGGCTGGCATATTGGTATCCAGGTGTCAAGGATGTGGAAGACACAGTTCTGTTTCTCAAAATACTTTCCTATTCTACAGAATGCCAAGCATGGGGCCTGATCTATAGTAGGGACTCATCAGTAACTACTTTTTTTTTCCTCCAAAGGCAAAATTGCATGCTTACATAAGAGCACAGGACACATACTTTAAAACAACATAGCTATATTTTCAGTGCAGCCTTCTGGAACCCATATCGTAACCCAAATGAATGGCTCTAATAATATAATTTCAGGTAAATTGATAGGTAATAGAGATCCGTTTGGAAAGGCAAACATTTTTCTCTCACTCAGAATAAACACATTTCCCTGCATATTCTCTCATAGGAAGCATTTGTATTAAAATACATGTTAAGATCCTGATTTGCATTTAAAATTATAGAGACTACCTCAATGTGTAAATTACATTGCCTCATTTATTTTACTTTGTCAGTAGAATGATCTCACCTTGAGAATTTTGAAATCATTGACAAAGTTTTCTTTTTGTTGTTGCTGTTACCTTTAAATTTATCATTTAGCATTGTGGGAAATGCACAGTCGATTCACCTAGCAATAGCACTGTAATATTTTTAATAGCATTTTACAGAAATGTTATATTCAGTTAGTAATTTTACTATGCCTCCTCAACAATTAGTGAACTAATACAGAAAACGCCCATAAAAATCACATCATGTGATACTTTTCTCAGCCATTTATAAGTTATTAATATGCTATTAAGTTCAGAACTCAAGATTAATTCAAAGCAGAGTCCATGGTCTTCAGATTTGCTCAGTGAACCATTGTGAACCAGTGATGCATAAGCAAAAGGCTCTATTAACTTATTCTCTTTTATCTAACTCATAATCTCTTCATTTCCCTATGCATCTCTACTGTCCTCACTACACGACTAGAATCATGAGTGGTGTTAGCACTAAACCAAATCTCCTAGTCAACTCAACTTCTGCCCATTCCTCTTTTCCAGTCAGAATATGATGGGTTTGGCTGAACTTTCAAAGCTAGTATATGCCATTAGCATTGATTTTTTAATGTCTAATAAGGTATTGTGTTGGCATCTCTCCATTGAAATTCTAAGTGTGTGAATTAATCACAAAACCATATTCTTCAGAAATATTGAAATTACAGTATTTATGTTTTCATATTTCAAAACTGCATTTGTGCTATGTTTTCTCATTCATTCTTTCTTATTCTCTTGTAATATGCTAAAACGCAGAAGCAATTCCTAGTTGTTGCTTTTCATAAATTTTAGGATGAAAATCAAGATCTGCTTTTTATGGGGCATTGTTTTAGAACAATTGCATAGTTACATATTTCCCTGCCACCAGGATATTAATTAAGCTATTCATTAACCAACCAATATTTTTACATGTCATTTTAAAGAAGACTTCAGGGGACTGTGAAGAAATACCAACATTTTGTCCTCAAAGAGTTCATAATTTGGTTTGGAAGAAAATGCTCAGTCAAAAGAAAATTCAATTAATAATAATGACTTAAATTGGAATGAAATGCTAGTTCATAGGATGTCATTAGATATTATACAACTAACTGTTCAATGAATGGTGCTAATAAAATTTCTATGGTCCAGTGAAACTTCAAAGCACTTTAACTTGGCCTTGAAGGACAGCATTAAAATTTAGAGAATTTTGTAGATAACTCAGTACTATGCTTCAATATCAACACATAATAAAATAGAATTCCCTGTTAGGGTCATCTCACTTGAAATTGCCCTTAACTGACCATCCCAGCTACTTAACACCTGTACAGAGCACAGACAGTCTCTAATGCTGACATCAGTAGCCATACCCAAGATGAGCTGCTGTGTTGAATTGCTGACCTAACTTTGCCCTTGATACTTCAATTCAAATTAAGCAACGACTATCCATCAATACATGTGGTGGGTGCTTCAGGGGATATAAAAATGAGTATGATATGCTTGTTATTTATATTTTCACGCCTTGTAGGAGAGATATAGAGGTACAAAGATCCCAAATCAAGTAGGATATGAGAGTTAAAATGAAGGTAGAAAACAAGTAAGCTGCATGGAAACCACGCTTCATTCAATCTAAAAACTTGTAGTCTAAAATAATAATATAAACAGTTTTCCAAGCTAAACACTCAGATTCTTTTAGAGAAATGATTAGGCCTTCCAATTTCCCATCCCTCCTTCTGCTCTTTTCTAAAATAGCATCTGACTATTTGGAAGAGGAAGTATGTTTTAAATGACTTTAAGGATTTATAGGAAAAGGCATACTCACAGTCATAGGGATCTTCAGGAATCACTCAGATTATGGTGTTTGAGTAGTTTGTCTTGTCCGAAAACTGAACTGTAACTGAAAAGCTGCAACTGATTATATCTGGATCTTGGGCGAGATATGTTGGTATCCAGCACTGCAATCTGTGATCCTGGTCACTGATCCTGGTCTTGAAGCCGAAACCTTCAATAGCTTCTCATCCTGATCTAGGTTCCTGCTTTTATACCTATGTTCTCAGGCCAGATAGAAATTCCTAGGATCATTGTCTAATAACTTGATAACCAGGTCCTCTGTTCCAGGATCATCTGTTTGGACACCTCTATAAGTGTGTCTATACACTTATAAAGACCTTCAGTAGTATCCCAAGGGAAGCGTGAAACACTTGAGGTTCAGGCATGAAAAGGTGTATTTAAGTGCACTTGAGATTCAGGCATGAAAAGGTACATTTAAGTATCTTACTTTCTTTACCATATATTATTTTATTACTCTTAAATAGCACACTTCATAATTATTATGGATAGAAGAGATATCTTCTCTATACTTATTGAAGAACTTCTACAATAAGCCTTTATACTTGGTTCTTATTATTTTAAAGGAATTTAGAAAATCCTGTGTTTCTTGTCCAAATCAATGTTAAATCCTGGTGTTTTGGTACACAATCTAATTTTAACTATCTGATGAAACCAAGGAGATATTGTCCAAGAAACTGAACATACTTTGGATGATCTAGCCCTTAGAATGAGACTGGTATCCCAGAGTTGGCCCCTACTAAAATTTGACATACCCATCATTCACACATACAAAATAAATCCCATCCACTAACATGCCTAGTCTATGTGCCCAGACCTAGCAGACAGCCACCTCATTTATGAGAGATGTCTACAAGGAAAGGAGAAATACAGGTTAGTGCAGAAAATCCCTGATATCTACCAGTGTCAAACTACTTTGATCTTCTCTCAAAAATAAATGGACAACCAAGTTTACTAGATGTTTGAGACAATATGAGAAGTTCTAATATTAAAACATGCAACAATTTATACTAGAGGATGCAAAATTAATTTAGAGAGGAGAAAAGTACTTTATGCATATAAGAGGAGAGGAGAGGGAGAGAGAGAGAGAGAGAGAGAGAGAGAGAGAGAGAGAGAGAGAGAGAGAGAGAGAGAGAGAGAGAGAGAGAGAGAGAGAGAGAGAGAGACAGAGAGTAGGCTGAAACCTCTAGAGTAGGAGCTAATGCTTCAGTCCACTGGCAGAATTTTTTTTATTCAGGGAAAACTATTTGGATGTTAAGAACCTTTCATCTGACTGGATAATCTCATTTATTTAATGTCAACCGATTGTAGATATTAGTCACATCTACAAAATACCTACACAATACATAGATTAGTGTTTTAATGAGTAAATGGATACTATAGTTTAGCCTTCTTAAAGAGAAAACCAACCATCATCAGGCCAAATTAAATTAGTGATAATAGGAAAAGAATATAGAGGATTAACTATGAAGGAACAACTAACTAAATTAAAAAGGTAAAGGTAATGGAGCACTCAAGGACAGTTTTAAGAGCTTTAATTTGAACACCTGGAAAGTGTTGTATAGGCAACGAAACTATAGGGAGCTGATTTGGAGAAGAGGCTAATTAATCCAATTTTAGATATTGAGAGATGTGAGTTAAATGGCCAAATTATTGGAGGTGATTTATTGCTAAAAGTATGGGCACATACCTCTACTTCCCTGCCTGGACACAGCAGAAAGGACCAGTAGTGCACACGTGACTCAATTCAAAGTTAAAGCTTAGTCACATTTAACTATCATACACACAAGCTAGTCAGATGGTGATGAGTCCTACAACTAAGCATAGAGTTCTGGAGCCAGCAGCCATAGAGTTGCTAGAGTATGCATTATAGCTCAACCAGAAAGAAAAAAAAAAAATGTTAGAAAAGCATAGAAGAGAGAGATCAGGCAACCCTTAAAGATGGAGAATATGACTTTAGTTCCTGTATTTCTAAACATTGTTTTTATGATACCTGCCTTTTTACTTCATTCGCTTTTTCCAAGTTTTAGTATTATTAAAATCTCCATTTTCTAAATACATTTGAGTTAGATTGAGTGGATTTCTGTCTCTTATCCAGGAATAAAAACCAAGTACTAGGAAGAAATGTAGTTGAAATATCAGCACTACTTTCAAACATTCTGCTACCTCAATAGTTAATTAGTATGTTTGGTAGTGGTAAAGGAGAGAGAATTTTAAAACTGGGATCAATATAAGTCTTTATATAGTTGAACTGGAGAATAATGAACTCTAAAATTAGTTGCACTTAGTAAAACATGTTACTTGAAGGATCAAAACCAAATGTTTGTAAAGAAATACTTTTTGATGCCTGGAGTGCAACAGTTATTTAACTGCAGTTGGAATTATAATCCATGACCCTACCATATTTTCACTACCTATTATTCTGCTTATGTCCTCAACTCCCACTTTATTCAGCTTACATTTCTTGATCCATCATAACCTTCACTTTCTTACATAAGTTTCTAACTCCTATGCCACTTTTTGCTTTGTTATTCTCAGCTGCTAAAATCCCATAGTTCCAACTCTGTTTATTCCATACTTCTTCCATTCAGAACATCATTGGAAAAATATACCTAGCCATGTCGTCTGATCTAAATTGAAATTTATTACCATAGCCTCACATAACCCTTTATGCTAACAAATAATCATACTACATTAACTTAATTCATTCACTCCCGCTTTTCTGGACAATGATTTTATACTTTCTCCTACTATCCATTAAAACTTCAACACTTTCTCCTCTTCCATCTAATTCTTATAATAATTATTATGTTTCCTATTTTATTAAGAGCATAGAATCAATCACTTACATAAACTCATTACCACATCTTCCTTGCCCATCAGTTAGATTGTATAACTTCCCTCAAATCCTCCCTTTGTTATTCATGCAGATTAATTTTTCCCCTTCTGTTGGTCAATTCCTATTGACAAGAGCTGGGAATTGAGAGGGAGAGAATGAGAAGTAACTGCTAACGGATGCAGGGTTCCTTTCAGGCTGATGAAAATGTTCTGTAATTATATTAGGGTGATGGTTGTGCAAATTGGTATTTAGAATAAAAATTAATAAAATCTACACGTTAAACAGGTGAACTTTTTGGTATATATATTATATCTCAATAAAGCTTCTTTAAAAGAATATATGGGGGAAGAATTTTATGACCTTATAATGTGGTAAGATATCTTTGGCAGCATGCGCGCGCGCACACACACTCACACACACACACACACACACACAGGCACACTTATAATCATTAAAAATCAGTAAGTTGATCTCTTTCAAAATGAAAATTTTCTGCTCATCAAAGTCATCCTTGAAAAATGGACAAGCTACCATGTAGGTCAAAATATTCACAATACATATATTTGACAAAACACATATGTAGAAGATGTAAAAAACTCCTAAATCTCAAAATTAAAAATCAAGTAACTCAATTAAACAATGAGCAAAAGACTTGGCTATTTCACAGTGAAAGATACACAAATAGTAAGTAGATTAAAAGTACTCAAACTGTCATTAGAGGAAAAATAAACTCCATTCCACTATACACCCACTAACATAGCTAAAATTAACAATAATAATAGTAACTAAAATCATGAATAACAGTGAAGATGTAAGGCAACTAAAACTCTCATTCATTGACAGTGGAAGTATAAAATGGTAACAATTTGTAAAACTATTTCTTTATAAAAGAGAAATAAAAACATATATCCACAGAAAAGACAAGTATAAGAATGTTCAAAGCCCCAAACTGGAAACACTTTAATTGTCTATCAATAGAAGAATGATTTAAAAAATATTGTAGTATATTTACACAATGCAATACTACTCAGCAAATAAAATTAATTAAAAACTGATATACGTAAAAACAAATGAAATAAAAAACCTTATATAAAACAAAAGAAGTCATATGCAAAATAAAACATATACACGATCTAAGTTATATACATTTCAAGAAAAGGCAAAGCACAACAAATACGTAAAAAAAAATGCTTAATATCGCTAAGCTATTAGGGAAATGCAAATCAAAACCACAATGAGATACCATCTCACACCTGTTAGAATAACCATAATTAATAGGACAAGTAATAACAAATGTTGGAGTGGATGCAGAGAAAAAGGAACCCTCATACAATGCTGGTGGGACTGCAAATTGGTACAGCCACTATGGAAAACAGTATGGAGTTTCCTCAAAAAGCTAAGAATGGATCTACCATATGATCCAGCAATTCCTCTACTGAGTATTTACTCCAAAGACTTGAAAATCCTTATCCAAAAAGATATTTGCACACCGATGTTCACAGCAGCATTATTCACAGTGGCCAAGACATGGAAGCAACCGAAGTGTCCTACAATAGATGATAGGCTAAAGAAGCTGTGGTACATATATCCAATGGAATATTACTCAGCCATAAAAAGAGATGAAACACTGCCATTTGTGACAACATGGATGGAACTCGAAATAATCATGCTAAGTGAAATAAGCCAGACAGAAAAAGTTGAAAATCACATGATATCACTTATATGTGTGATATAAACTTAAAAGCAACGAATGAGCAGGACGAACAAACAGAGACTCGTGGACATGAACTATAGGCTAGTGGTTACCAGAGGACTATAGACTAGTGGTTAATAGTAGGGTAGGGGAGGAGTGGGGAGGTAGATGGGATAAAGGGGGTTAATTATAGGGTTTGGGGGGTGAAGTGGGTAAAGGGGATCAAATACATGGTAGCTGAAGGAAACTGGACTTTGGGTGGTAAACACACAATAGAATATATAGATGTCAAATGATAATGTACACCTGAAAATTACATAATTGTATTAACCAATGTTACCTCAATAAACTTAATTATTTTTTTTTAAATTAAAGAAAAAATAAAAACACTAATGACAAAAACAAAAAAGAAAAGGCAAAACAAATCTATGATTATAAAAATCAGATTACTGGATGCCTTTTGGCAGTAAGGGAATCATCTGGAAAGAGATACGAAGAAACTTCCTAGGTGATAAAATTTGTAAGTTGGCTGTGGAATTAGTTGCACAGTTAAATAGTTGTCAAAACTAAACTATAGAGGAAGTTCATTTCTCCACATGTAAATTATACCTCATAATAAAATAAAATTAATTAAAAAGTTAACCTGCCTCAATTGGCTTAGTTATCAAGTAGCTGTCAGTGTTATCAGATGCTGGAAAGATGCCAATGCATATTGTTGCAATAGCTAAACATTTTGTAAAATTGTTTCCTTTGAACATCTAGATAACCACAGAGGAAAACAGCTAAACAGCAGAGTATCAGTAATGTATGCTGTTTGTAAAGTGATGCTTACAGCAAGGTATTACAAAAAAGAGATGAGCCCTGAGAAGAATTCTCTAGTTTGAGAGGAAAAGTGAATTAAAACCAGGAGAATTTAAAAATCTGGTCTTTGCAGGATTGAAAAAGCCAAGTATTTTTATATCTCAAACTAGAAAAGGTCAACTGAGATCTTTGAGTTGAACAAGGGCTTAATTCTGGGCAGAGAGGGACTGAATACTGGAGAGGGCTGATGAACAGCCATGTTCAAATCACATGGCCTCAAGATACTTGTCATTAATTTCAGAGGGAGAGAAAGACAATTTGAAGAGGCAAAACCCAAACAAAAATAATCATACTAGAAGATTACATCTAGCAAAGAACTTGAGTATGTTTACAGATGAATGGTACTGACTGAGGTAATTAGATTCATTTCTGCAAGACTTGTATTACCAAATAAACCAAAGCATGGCCTAAAAATACCCGCAAACCTGCACTTGCAGAATGTGGGTAGAGAATGTGAATTTTACAAGGAGGACATGCTGCCTAATGCCCACTGCAAGTGTAGGCATGGACTGCAGGAAAAAAAAAACAAATGGACAAACGATTTGTTCCCAGAGAAGAATCAGGGTCTACTCTGGTAACTTTCTCCAATACCTAGGCAGAGAGTGTTTAGGAAGTCAGTCCTCTAGGATTTCATTGCTATGGAGTCTCCCATTCTTCCTTTTTCCTAATGAGACTTTTAAGAGCAGTTTGCAATCACCCCATCCCTGCTCCAGAACAGGGGAGATCACTTGTCTTTTGCCCATTGATTGTCAGAGTAGGTTGTCATATTGATGAAGAGGATTGTATAACACCCACAGATGCCTCCTGAACTTTGAGGTGGACACATTATCTAGATGGGGGAATGGTATGTAATGAGGCTTTAGAGGCAGGCCATGAAGAATCTTGTAAGCCAAGTTATTTAATTTAACTTAAAAACAATGGTCAGTCATCAAAGGGTTTTAGCTTGTAAGGCATGATCTAATGCACATTTCAAGAATGCCTCTTCAGCTATAGTGTGCTGAGTAGATTGGAAGTGGATCAGAGTGAATAATAGGCACTAAATTAGATTTTACAGCAAACAACATAAGAGATGACGGTAGCTTGTATTAGTCGTGCAGCAGTAGAGATTTAAGAGAATGGATCAATATGAGAAATATTTAAAAGGTAGAGTTAATTGAACTTTTTGATGCATTGGAAATAGGAGAGAGGGAGGGAATAGCAAGGGTGTCTTTTTGAATTCTAACATAAAAATTCAGTTGGATAGTGCTGTCATTGATGAGTAAACAAGAAAATAACCAGGTTTGGGGGAAATAGCTTGAAATTGGACCAGTTGGATAGGAGGGGTTTGCAGTCACTGGGAGACATGTAATGTTTTGAATTCAGAAATGTTACCTTGGACAATTTATCTAGGAATAAGAAGGATATAAATAAAGGTTGAGGCTTTATACTTAAATTAGCCTAGGAAGAGACTATAGAATAAAAACAGAAGAAAGCCTAGGTAAATGGGAGAGGCAGTTCCATAAAATAATTCTCTCTAATGATAGTTCTGTAGCACTTAGATTAAGTTCAAATTGAATTCCAAACATATGATGTTTGTAATTCCGAATATGCTACAGTAATAAAAATTCAAGCTCTTAAGCCAAAATATTATTTTACAATGTAATAGCTGTTGATCTTGGGTTAATTATTTAACCAGTCTGAGCTTCAGATCTTCAATAGGAAAAATAAGAGCTACTTGAAGAGCTATTGTGGAGGATTATATATTTTTTTCTTTAAAAACAGTTTATTTCATATAAATAGTCAAGTTTATTAGCATGAAGGTTTTCACAATAATCTTTTGTATACTTTTAATGTTAGTAGGACTTGTAATAATGTCTTTTCTTTCATTCTTATTATTAATTTGTGTCCTCTCTTTTATTTTCTTCTCTAAAATATATATATTCTTTTTGTTTTTCAGTTATAGTTGGCATATAAAATATATCTAGTTGAGGGGAAAATCAGAAACCGAGGCCGATTGCCACTGGTGCGGGGCTTGGGGCTGCTCAGAAAGAGGTACAGGGCACACCAAGACCAGATTCTGCTTCTTTGGGTTTTGTGAGCCTTTGAGAGATTTTAGGAAAGTCCATAGCAGGATCCAAGATAGACCATTGGTATGAAATAAACAGCTGGAAGCAGATTGGGTGGGCCCGCAAGTTGGGAGAGGCCAAATTTCAGGGAATCCTTTGGGCGGCGTGACCTGTGTTATCCAGGTAGTTGGGGCCTGTGTTCTCACGCTGGGAGTAGGGAGGGCTCAACAAAGAAACAATGGATACTGTCAGCATTTCTGTTGAG
>NW_006432669.1:11338228-11352881 GCF_000325575.1 Pteropus alecto
TTTCCCTGAAGCCCAACAACTCGGTGACTCCTGGTATGTCTCTGGCACCTCTCAAGCAGCTCAGAGGGAGCGAGTCCATCAGCTAGTAAGATTGGGCACAGGCCCTTTAAGAGGCTCTTCTGCAACTTCTGCAGCCCTCCTTCTCACTTAGCTGCAACCTCCACTGATTTTCACAGTCAGGAGTTGTGGGGACTTCTCTTCCCGACACTGGAATTCTGGCATGGGGAGCCTAGTGTGGGGCCAAAACCCCTCTTTCCTCAGGTTGGGGGTGGGAGCTCTATAGCCAAGTTAGCCCTCCCGTTTCTCGATGGCCACACACAGTTGTGGAACCTGGCTATTCTGAGTCTCCATCCTTCCTACCAGTTTGAGGTGACCTATTATTTTTGTCCCTTGTTGTAGGGCTTCTTTTCAGCCAGACTTCAGGTGACAATGCCTGCTGATTGCTCTGTAGTTTTGTTATAATTTTAGTGTGGTTGCAAGAGGAGGTGTGCACAGTCTTTACCTTCTACACCATCTCAACTGGTCCTCCTATATATTGGTTTTAAAAAAATAAATAAAACATTTAATATATGAGAAGATTTAATTTAGAAAAAACAGGTAGCTTTTATATTATCAACTCTGTGACATTAGAAATACTGAGAAAAAAATAGGTACCTGTTTAAAATTTTAAATATTAACTTTTTAAAAAAATAAATGTACTAATAATTATTATAAGCCAGAGTTATTTAAAATCTTTTTTTAAAAAAATTCATTTTCATTGTTTATAATCATCATAGATTAAAAAGGTACCTCGAAATTTAACTGAAGAAGAGAATATTATTTTTCTAAGGCCATCTATAAGAATAAAAAAGATGACTCTGCTATTGCATACTAGGACAACTGTAATATTAAACTGAGTTTTTTTTCAGTAGTTATCAATGTCATTTTCCTGTCTCATTATTTCCAAGATAAGAGAAAAATAATGGCTCTTGGCTATAGTTACTCTGAAACATTTCATTAATGTGGCTTATATTATTCGTCATTTAATCATTCACTCTTTCTTTCTCTCTTGAAAAAGGACTATTATTAATCTGTTGGCTGGGAAAGGACTTAACAGACACTAAATATGCACAGGAGAAAATGTTTTTTTGTATTTCCTTCTAATGTCTTTATTCTGTTGCTATGTTAGAAAATAAACTGTTTGAGAGTGTAAAATGTCTCATTTTATTACAAAGTTTTAATCTCTACAGAGTTCTTCTGTCCTACAAAGTCCTCGACATCAGTCGATACCTGATAAAGACTGCTGATTAAAACCAGGAAACAACATTTAAATGCGTGGTCTGTTAGATATTTGGCCACTTTATTTTCTATTAAATATTTTATTTATGCTACATCTGTATAGCTTTATGTATGAAATTCAATTTCGCAGAATTTCCCTGAGGTAGCCTGTGATGTGGATAAAAGGTTAGGGTCAGGCTAGAAATAGACAAGAAAACATGTTGTGTTATCTATTGTCAGAAAGCAATATATTTAAAATTAACAATTACTATGTTACCATCAGAGTAGGGTCAAGGGAAGGAGCAAGCTACTGGGAACAAAAGACACTAATCTGTCTTGTTAAACAAGAAGTCACCAATTTGTGACCAATTTAAGAAAAAGCGACAAAACTATTCTTGCTAGCCTCTTCACAAAGATTCACTTTTTGTGCAAAGCAATAACTTCAAGTATGTCCCTGTGTTAAACTCAGAATTGTGTTGTTATCAGCTTCAGTTTCAACTATCCAAAGATTTCCAATCTGATTCTGTTATTTACCACTCTACTTGTTTCTAGACTGGCTACTACAAACATGGATTAGTTCCTGCCCACCTCAACAACAGGGAAAAAAGTTCTGCGTGGATTTCATTTTAGAGAATAAATAGTCATTAAAGGAGTGGCATTTAGATAGAATACTTTGATGATGCCAAATTAATTTTATATATTTTAATGGATAGGTGTTCACAAACATTTGCTTCTTTAGTTAATCGATTTTCTTCCCAGAACTGTTTATCAAAATAGGAAAGATGGGATTTATCTCTCATTTGCATTCTTAAAGAAAAGAAAGCCAATAGAAAGTTTAGAATAGTTCTAGTTTTTATGTAGTCTTAATAATGTATTTTATGCTTCTTTGTTCAGTTTAGATTTGTTAACTTTTATCTTAAGAATTTCAATATGGAGGTTGGAAAGCTTCCACCTTATGCTTTGTCTTCAGTGTTTAAACTGCATTTGGTTGTCTAATTTAGGCATCTACTTTTTTTGTTTTGTTTTGTTTTGTTTTGTTCACTGTGGTTCTGAAGTTACTATAACTGGTTAAAAACAATTAGACGATTCATTCATATTTTTCTCCTTAGTGACATCGATGTACGAAGGGGGTAGATTTGACTCATAAGACTGAAGCCAACCTTTCACTTCTTTGTTTCAATTCCCTACTCAGTCTCACCGCAGGGGACTCCTCCAGTGTTCATCATGTCTGGCTGAACTCAGCTGGCTGTGCTGAGCTTCCAGAGTGACTTGGGCACTGGAGACAATCTGGCTCATTTACCAGCATCTGACATTTTGGCCCAAAGAACAAAATCTCATAAACACCACTTACAAAAGGCTCAGTTTTTCAGGATGTCAAGCTTTAGGACAATCTTCCTCTTGGAAAAGATATATTGTTTTTGCTTATTCTACCTCATTATTACATTGACAACTTTTCTTTTTAGAAAGAAGAGCTGTGGGATTTAATTGGGGGAAAAATAAAGAATAGCAAAAACAAACAAACAAAAAAAAGGAAAAAAGAAAAAAACCTAAATGCTTCAAATGGAAGTACAGGTAGAACTAAATCAGCAAATCACTCTATATTTACAAAACATTTAGTCACCAAACCAAGTGTTCTAAAGTAAATATTGAATAATTGCTAGATTCTTAGTCCCATTGAAATCATTTTTCAAAAAATGACATATCCACTATTTTAAATTCTAACTCAGATTGGCAAGAGGGCTTTGTTTTAGCAGAAGGCTATTACAGCCCATACACAAAAGATTTTTTTCTGTAAAATTTACACAGGATTACAATATCAATAAGCTAGCAATAAACAATTTAATAATTTTCAAATCTTGTTGTTTTATGCAAGTGACAGTTTCTTTACTTTTTAGAGAGTGAGACATGAACTGAGATGACATAAAGATAATATAGTGGTTATATCCAACACTTATTCACAGTAATTGTCATTTCAAAGCTCCAGGGCAGACATAGCAAGACAGAAGTCAAGGGCACACGAGACCTGCACTGAATCAGCAGCAAATAGATATAGACATGGCCATGGCAGAGTCTAATGTCAAAACTAGAGTTAAACACCTGATATCGAATAGAGGGCAAAAACGCCAGTGGGTAAAATGATGGGAATGTAGGCTTGCATAACTAAGTCAGTAACCAAAAAGGTAAATGAGGTGGCAGAAAATGAGGCCCTCCAAAGGAAAGCCAAACAATACAACTAGATTTTAACTTACATAGCTCCTTCTCAAAGCTAGTATCTAAACACTGGGTTTCAGCCTCGAAAATAAATAATTGAGACTTTGAGGCCCAAAGAAGCATTCTTCTGAGTTAAATACCCTGAAGATTCAGTAGCTACCAAGTTAATTTCCATACCTAAGTGTCTATATGAACTTACTACTGGATGGTGCTTTAAAAAAAATGTTGTTAAGAATTTATTTATTTATTTTCTATATCTTATCACCAGAATAAAAAGGGAGTATCATCATTTTCTATCGCATTCATAACCATATTGCCAGCTGATGGACTAAGACTAGCACATATCAATCACTTTATAAATATTTAGTAAATGGATCAATCAAAAGCTATCTTTTTGTACACTGATACTCTATTCTTAAACTTAAAAATTATGTTTTTTAACACTCTTTTTTGTACAGTTTTGATCTGTTTTATTACATATAAAAACAACATCTTTACTACAGACAAAGTTTGCTGCTCAGCAGTGACAGCAGTTAATGCCATACCATTTTTCTACTAGAAACACATCCAAAATTCTAGTAGCTTGTATAGATGAAACAGTGGCATATGGTGTGATTACATTAAACAGGGCAGAAGTATAAATCCATGACATCATCTCTTTAAAAAATGAAAGAAAACAATATTTTGAAAAGAAACATTTTTATCATAAAACATCATGAATACATAATATTAACAATATTTATTAGTTGGTAATACAATTTCTAAGAATTTCTACAAGTCATGAAGACCATATATATAATATACATATCATATATAAATATATATTTTATAGATTATATAATCTTTGTGATTTCTATAGGATTATATCTTTTGGAAAATCTGTTGTATACTGAACAAATAATAAATAGTACAAATCTGGGATTTAGTATATGCCTTTGTTTTGGTTTCATATTAGCTTACTATAAGGACTCTTTTTATAGATTTCCTATGGCAGTTGACTGCTTACAGCAGAAAAAATTCTCAAATTTGGTTTCAATATTGAATCCAAATTAGTCCAGTTGTATTGTTGTCCAAGAGTTAGATCACGTTATACATAATGTGGCAAAAGAATTACTGTCTCTACAAAGAGGCTGAAAGGAGCACTTCACTTACTAGGGTCAGAGACCTATTAACAGGTCTACCATCAAAGGAAAGTTTGAATGGAACTCAAGAACTCCCCATAAAACATTCCACCATTTACTTTTGGAGTTTTATGAGGTCAATAAATAACTTCTTTATTTTCTTGACAAAAGTAGAAATAATGGAGAAATAGACCCAGGAGTCACACAAATGGAGATCAAAATGCCGGCTTCATAGCAAGTAAGGCTATTTGGGGAGTTCATCTTAGCTTTATAGCAACAGTGAACTTATTAATGCTCTATTCCAGAATTAAATTTATCCATCTAGTCACTGACCATGCTGAAACACCCCAGAGCTTCACCATATTGACTGTGCCTCTAAAATTTATGCCATGTAGAAGCAAAGATAACCCAGTGGCAATGTGCAAGAACAAACAATAAATTTTCTCAGATTCATCAGTCACATAAATCTATCTCTATATAGTGGAGTGGTGACTGAAAGGGCACAGGGAGAGAGGGCAGGATTATCCTAGGAAGTCCTTCCCCATGAGAAGCCAAAGAGGTGGGACTAAGCATCACACTCTAACATTATTATTCTTCTTACCTCTCTTGTTAGTTTTCTTTCCTAATAAATAACTATATATCATTATGGATTATTATTTTTTCCTTTTTACTCCTTTATTATTTTCTTACTCTTACATTCCTATCTCTTTCATTTTATGTATTCTTATTTTTACAATAAAACTTTATTATTAAATAAATATTCAAAAATAAATTTGCTCTATATGAAAATAAGGTACTTAAAAGAATAGAAAATTCCCATAATGAATGTCTCAATCAGAATGAAGTTGGGAAAAAGCAAAATCACCAATAGTTTAGTTAAAGCAGAGGGGTTTTATTAAATGTTCACGTGAAATGAATTATCATGGAGGGCAGAAGTATATGAAGAGCCACAGAGAAATTACTGGGAAAACGAAAGGTGAGTAAACAGATAAAAAGATCTTGCCTATATATAACAGCCAGGAATATTAAAAAAAATAATAATAACAGCCAGGAATATTTAAAAAAAAAAAGTATGACTCATGGTAATGAGAGTTTTTCATGCTTAACTATAATCAGACATTTCAGAAAATGTAGTGCTTCACTATTAAGACACAATCTCTGCAACTAGCATAAAGCTTCAAACACAGAAAGCTTGTAGCTTTGAAACATTTTAATAGCAAAGTTTGCAAATAATAAGAAATAAAGTAGCTTTAAGAAATCAGAGAAATCTTAAAATGTTTTAAAAAAATTTGGCCTACTTTAAAATAGCGTCTCATCCCATACACATTCTTATAAAGTGTGATTTTAAGTAATCATTAAAATATATGTTCTTTAATCTACTATTTATGTAAAGATTGAATTTGATTACTGATCATGTAACATATATACCTTTGAAGACTCAGCTCTCAGACAGTGAACAGTCTGTGCTACTCCAACTGTGCTACCATAATAACATAAAGCTGTATACTAAAAGGAAAGGCCTGGAAGAGTCTTCACCCCAATTCAGAAGTAGCAAGAGTCATTTCCAGTGTTTGATGTAAGCATAAAAATCCAATTTCACTTTTACACCCAAGACCTAAAGAGCAGATAGAAAAAGCTGATCAAGAAGAGTCAAGAGGAGAGTAGCTCAGGCTGAAGATGAACCAGCTAAGGTCTAAGGGCTGTTGCAGGTCAAGAACAGCCAGAGGTCTGGACCTCAGTCCTTGGAATGAAGGTTACACAATTTTAATTTTGACTGAATGAATGAAAGCTGAAGATATGGAAAGTGGAAATTTAGCATGAGAAAGCTGAAACTGGTCAAGATAGCAGACGTCAGTAGATATAAAATATCCCAAGCAAACTGAAATCTCAAGTGTGGCTGACTCTATATCTAGAGTCATTTTTTTTAATATTTGCTTTGAATATTTTAATATATTTTGTCAAGAATAAGAGCCGTTGGCTCACAAATAAGTATAGAAAATTAGAGTCAAAGGAGAAGTCAAAATTCCCTCAGAAATTGTCTAAGCATTTCCCTTTAAACAGGCTACAGACACACAGGCATACTTGTTGTCCATTGCATTTTTTTTCTCAGAAAAAAATGGAATATATTCAATTTTAATACTTGTGCTCTTTTTCTCAATACTTTCCATTGCCTTCGTAGCCTCTAGATCTTCTGTCTTTGATTCACTTTTGGTGTCTAGATTCGAAAATGAAATTCGAATTCATAGTTTTACTCCTTAGTGCTAAGACTCCCATAACGAAATATAACTTCAGGTGATTTAAACAACAAAAGGCAGTTGTCTTACAGTTCCGGAGGCTAGAAATCTGTGATTAAGTTGCTGATAGAGTTGATTCCTTCTGAAGGTTGTAAGAAAAGGTCTGTTCTATATCTTCTAGCTTCCTATGGTTTGCTGCCAATCCTTGGCATTTCTTGACTTGTAGATGCATCGCCCCATTTCTGCTCTGTGTTTACATGGAGTTCTCCCTGTGGGCATTAATATGTATAAATTTCATTTTTTTATAAGAACACTAGTTTTGTTGGATTAGGGGTTCACTCTACTTCAGAATGATCTCATCTTAACTAATTACATCTGCAACAACCCTATTTCCACACGAAGTCATATTCTGAGGTACTGTGAGGTACTTCAATGTATTAATTTTGGAAGAACACAACCAACCCATAACAAGCTTCTCTGTACATGGTTTACGCACAAATCTTGTGCATAAATCTTGTTTTAGACCTACTCATTTGAAGAGTTGATTGTGATTGGTACAGCCACTATAAAAAACAATGTAAAGATTTCTCAAAAAATTAAAACTAGAGCTATCATATGATCCAGCCATCCTACTTCTAGGTATATATCTAAAGGAAATGAAATCACCATTTCAAAGAGGTATCTGTACCCCCATGTTTATTTGCAGCATTATTCACAACAGCAAAGACATGGAAACAACCTAAATATGCACTGATGGGTGAAGAGATGAAGATTATGTGGCATATTTACAATGGAATACTATTCAGTCGTAAGAATAAAGGAAATCCTGACATTTGAGACAACGTGGATAGATCTCGGGGGCATTACAATAAGTGAAATAAGTCGAATAGAAGATGGAAAATTGTATATGATCTCACTGTGTGTGGAATCTAAAATAATAATAATAAAAAAATAAATAAAAACTCATAGAAATAGAGTGTAGAATGGTGGTTGCCAGGGGCTGAAGGGTGGAGGAAATGAAGAGATGCTGATCAAAGGGTCCAACTTTCATTTATAAAACGATAAGTTCTGGGGATCTAATGTGCAGCATGGTGACTATAGTTAACAATATTATATACTTGAAAGTTATTAAAAGAGTAGATCTTAAGTGTTCTCTTCATACACACACACACAAATGGTAACTATGTGAGGTAATGGATATGTTAACTAATCTTATTGTGGTAATCATTCCACTATATATATATATCAAATCATCAAGTAATGCATCTTAAACTTATGCAAGGTTATATCTCAATAAATATATCTCAATAAACCTGGAAAAAATAAAACAAATGAAGAATTGATTGTGAAGCAGAAGAACATTGAAAACCTGAATAAGAGCAGTAAGAGTGATGATAGTTGTGTTATAACCAATGAAAACTTCATTTCTTAGAAAAACGGTACTTTACTCACTATTTCTATTTTTTACCACCTACCGAGTCCTTAACTTTTTTTTTTTTCTGGTTTTATTCTTAGCTTTCTGACAACAGTGATCACTAGAAGGCTGCTTTATGTGACTAAAATTCCAAATTGAAAGTTCCATTCTTGATCTGTTTCTCTAATTCTGCAATGATTCTGCTTAGGACTTCCTTCAGACTACATATGCTCCAGGAATTTATCACACTCAATCTCTTGTCTCATTCTTTTCTTCTCTGACCACATGTTTTTGATTGTCCTATCTGTCTCTCTATCGCTCTTCTGCTTATGTAAATATTTTTGAATAATTAAATGCATAATTGAATAGATGGATGGATAGGTAGATAAAAGAATAAATTTGGGACCTAAGAGCAATGGGAAGGCAGTGTAAAGTTTTAACCAAAAAATTAAGTAACTAGATGTTTATTTCTTTATTAAGATAAAGTTATCTATATGGAAGCTATACAACAAGATATGATATACATAGAGAAATGGTTATTTCATTCAAGCTAATCGACATTATCTCTTCATATAGTTAACATTATTTTGTGTATGTGATGAGAATCCCTGAAACCCACTCTCTCAACAAATTTCCAGTATTCAATACAGTATTATTAACTATATTTATCATAGTGTATATTGAATCTCTAGATTTATTTATAACATAACTGCAACTGTGTACCCTTTGACCAACGTGTTCCCATTTCCCTCGCCTTCCTGCCCCTGGTAACCACTGGCCTACTCTGCTCCTGCGTATTCACCTTTTTTAGATTCCATGTTTAAGAGAGATCATACAGTCATTTTCTCTCTGTGTTTGGCTTATTTCACTTAGCATAATTTAATGGTATTCCTGCATTTTTTTTCTAACCTCTATTTTTCCTATACTTCTTTCAAACAATTCTCTCAGTCAAGAACTTCAATGGTACTCATTATCTAATGAGAAATAACAGTACACACCCCTGATCAAGTTTTATTTACTTTATTATCATGCTGCTTTCGAATCACTTAGGCTACTTTTAAACTTGGAAAAAATTTCTCATACCAAAGGATTTAATAAATATTAGTTTCTGTTTTCAATTGTTTGATTTTTTACATATAACTTTTAATCCAGATAAAATTTCAGTATAGTATGAGGTAAGAGATTCAAAATTTATGAATTTCCAAATTTGTCTGACAATATACTTTTTCTCAATATCCTTGATATAAAATTGTTCAGATATTTGATATTTTTATTCTTACTGAGAAAGAAAAGTAATAGCTATTTCTTAAGTCACGTAAATTTGAGGTTATTACTAGAAAGTACTTCTGTCATTTTTTTTTTCTTTCATTTTAAAAAGAAAGCCTTAAGTCATCTTGGCAGTCAATCATTGGATCTGCCATCAAAAAGAAATCTACAGAAATCTGTCTCTTGTTTTCGTTACCATAGTGCCAATTAATAAATTTTGATACCAAACTAATGAGATTATGTGAACAATTATAAATGTAGATCCTGGGACACCTAAGGGAAAATAATCATTTTACTTCTAAGCTATTAAAAATTAGTCAAGCTCCTACATTTGTTAAGGGATTGAAATAATAAAATAAAGTATATTTTTACAATGAAGTAAGGATGGAGCAGAAGTGTACCTCATAGGATGTATATAGGGTAAAAAAGTATGAAAAATATAAAGATAAAGCAAGCACCCAAATACCATGTTCCACCTACATTTGAGTTTTACCATTTCAGGATAGCTCTTCTGCTTAAAGATTTTACCACTTAGATTAATTTAAAAGAATTGGCTTTCATGAAGATTGAAGGTATATGTTGATCCTTAAGGTGTACATTTAAAAAAATTGTTCTTATTATATTTTCTTTGTCTCTAAACTATAGGGTAAAATATTTGAAGAATTTATTCTACACAGAAGTTAAGTAAAGTTTTGGCAACTTTGTGCAATAGGGAAGGATCTTATTAAATGTTTAAAAAATGTAAGTCGCATACATAAATATGAAGTCTTTTCAAAGGAGATATTCTTTAGTATGTGTGTAACTAAGACATGAATAACTGCAAGATTATACTGCAGTGTTGGCCATTGTTACCTGAAAGGTTAATCAATTAGATTTTTTCCTAAAGCACCCAGTCTTTCACAGCTGAAAATGTCATTTGAGATATATAATATAGAGCAATAGTTCTGACCCGATAAACTCAAAAAAATGTAATTTAAAAGATGATTTTTTCTCTTTCTTGAGAAGAACATTGTATCTTTCTGTTAATTAAAGAAAAGTGATTTTGAGGTGATAAAAGAAATGTATAAGAGACCTTAAAACAGATGACATTAAGCTTAAATATACAAACATATCTGATTTTCTTAAACATACTATCAGCTCCAAAGAAGTGTTAAATGTGCTATAAGGTTTAACATAAATTTAGAAGAGGTTCAATAGTTGCACTCATGTGAATGAGGTACAAGGTATGGAATTAATTTAATTCTATATATCCTTGTTGAGATATCATCATATATTAGAGAAAGATTGCACTAAATTGTACATATGCATGCCCACAGGTTTAATCACTTTGTATCAGAACCACTTCTAATGTTTGCAAAGCCTGTGACAATACAATGGAGCCCACATACAACACATCAAAACATTTAATTTATAAATCAATTCTTAAAATTGCTAAGCTATCTAAAACAAATCCATTAAATAAAATATGTCCTAACCTCCTATACTGACTAACACATCTTCGTAATGATTTGCAACATTGATACAGGGAAAACCAGCTAACTCAGTCCCTGGGCCCTGGCTCTGTGCCCCTCACCCAAATATTTCTTTTCTTACTCATGACTTTATCCTTCATTACGAGAGGCCTTAAATCCACATGTGCACACACTCCAAGATGCATCAGTTCCATCAATATCCCTAAAGAGTCACTCTTTGGCCCCAAGCTCCTGCAAGCTCAGGCTTGGCTACTGTGGTCGTACAGTCTGTTCTCAGGAAGACAAGCCAGGAAATGTGCCAAACATGCTCTAGAAGAGGTTAGGACCATTCCAACAGGGAATTCCATGCTTCCAGTTGCCCAGAATGTCATGTCAAAGGGAAATGCAGAATCCATATGCTCTACCTCCTTTTCCCATAAACTCCTAGCCCATGAGTTGGAGGACTGCAAATCATGACCGTTAAAAGCTATCTAAAACATGAAGTCCACTGCAGGGACCTCTTCTGCCAGGATCTCTAAGGGCAGTACTGCCTTCCATAGTCAATCAGGTAAGACTTTTGAAAAAACATTAAATATAAATAAAAACTTCAAACTTGTATATTATTTTTACTGAGAGTGAACAGAATCTGGGCATGTCAAAATAATATTTCAATTATATTTTCAATATAAAATATGTACGAACTTGATATGATACCAGTGTTTATAACTTTAGGAAATATCAAAATACATATGAAGTCTTCATTTTCAGTTTCATATAACGATTATTTCCATTGCTTCCACTGTGTGCCAAATACCATATTAACCACTGTGGATATAAAATTGAGCAAAACAGGCACAATCTCAAGTATGGCAGGAAATAGATAATCAGTGTATAATAAGCATTGGGATAGATGTAGGCCTCTATGAGGCATCTGATACGAGTTTAAGAGTTTAGGGAATTTTCCTGGAGAAAGTGATTTTAAGTTGGGATGTATAGAATAAATAGGAATTCGGCCACTAAATAAAACAGGGTGTGAAAACCCATAAAGTATAGTGAGAAAAGTAAGACAAATTCCAAGAACTAAAAAGAAATTCATGGCTCTATATGATTTGGATCAGGAGATGAATGGCAGAATTAAGCCTGGAAAGGTAAGCTTGGGCCATATCATGAAGATCCTTGTGTAATAAGATCACTGTGTGGCCTTGAGCCTAAAAGAGTCATTGAAAGTTTTAAGCCAGGGAATTCCAAGATCAGACCACGTTAGCTCCAATACAGGAAAATGAATAAGTTGGTAGAAAACTGAGGATAGGGATATAGGTGAGAGAGTAAGTCCGGCCAGAATAGTTTTTGTGAAGATAAAGTGGGGAGATGTAAGAAGTCTCTAGAAGGTGTAACTGACAAGAATTGCTGATTGGTGGCTATAAAGGATGGGAGAAAAGAGAATCAAAGATGACAAGCTTAAATCAGGTGTTTGCTAATGCCATTTATGGAGAACATAAGAAGAATAAGAGATTTTGGTAGTCATGTGTGAGAAGCTGTCCTATCTTTAATTTGAAACCCAAGACAAAAATACTAATGAGCCCTCCTTGCATATGTCTGAATATGGACATTACAAAGCAAATAACAGTTAAATAAAAGGTGTTCTATTGTCTTTTCTTCATAACAACCTGGAAAGAAAGCCAGTTTTAAGTTGTGAATTCCTGGGCTCCCCAAAGTTTTGTACTTATAGACTGTGGCAGAAAAATTGCTTATCCCCACTGCCCTTCTCTTCCTACAACTGATCTTGTGTCATGTGAAGACCTCAGGCTGCATGTCCAAACTCCTTGAAAACAGATATCCCCTGGAACACCCACCCCTCAGGTGTGGGGGAGAGTATACCTACAGGTGAGGCCAGCTGTCAGGAGGAGAGCCCATAGGAAGAAATTCATGCAGGCCTAGGAGGGAACTGTGAAGTCCTGAAACAATAATTGTAGTCCAGAAGTGGGGTCCCAGCCCCAAGAGAGCACATCCTTTAGTCCTGACAACTTCTCAGCTGGTGCAGAGGAAATTGGCTCTGGAGCAGCCAGAAAAGAGTACATTTAAGCATATGGCCCCAGGCCTATTCCTCTAGCCTGTGTCTTTTGTGAATGGGGTGTGGTAAAATTTAAATGCGCAGACAGTAAGTTATATGAATTCAGTTTAGTACAGGTCCAGTTAGAATTGCTAGTAGGATATCTAAATAACATTCTAAATAATAATGTGTCTAAATAATAATGCCTATTGAAATACAGGTACACATTTTTAGAAAATCAGTATATCAGTTTGCCAGGGCTGCCATAACAAAACATTACAGAATGGGTGGCTTAAGCAACAGAAATTTATTCTTATGGTTCTGGAGGCTAAAAATCTAAGGTTAAGACATTAGCAGGTTTTTTTTCTCCAGAAGCCTCTCTGTCTTGCAGATGGCCACCTACCTTCCGGGTCCTCACATAATTATCCCTTTGCGAATACCAACCCCTGGAATCTCTTCATGAGTCCAAATTTCCTTTTCTTTTAAGAACTTCAGTCAGATTGAATTAGGGCCCTCCCTAATAGCCTATTTTAACTTAATCACTTCTTTAAAGTCCTTATTTCTAAATACAGTCATATTCTGAGGCACTTAATGATAGTGCTTCAACATATGAATTTGAGAGGGGTACAATTCAGATCATAATAGCCATTCTGGCCAGAATATAGACTTGGTTGATATTAATTGCTATGGACTGAACTATGTCTTTCCAAAATCCATATGTTGAGTCCTAACCTCCAATGTGATAGTACTTGGATGTGAAGTTTTTGAGAGGTAAATAGGTTTAGATAAGGTCATCAGAAGTGGTTTCTCCGTATAGGATTAATGCCTCTATAAGAAGACACATGGAAAAGCTCGCTCACTCACGCTGTCTGCCATGTGAGAGCACAGCTAAAAGGCAAGTATCTACAAGTCAGGGAGAGAGGTCTCACCATAAAATGCCTGTGCTGGCACATTGATCTCAGACTTCCAGCCTCTAGATCTGTGAAAAAATTAATTTCTGTTATGTAAGCCACCCAATCTCTTGTATTTTGCGTGGCAGCCTAAGCAGACTAAAACATCAATAAACAGATAGCAGTTGAAGACATGTGAGCAATGAGATTACCTAAGAAAGATTGTCCTTGGAAGAACCCTGAGGAATGAATGCCATCACTTAAAGCATGGGTAAGAATGGAAAGGCCTGTAAAGGACACTCGAAAAAAAATGATACAAAGAAATTAAATTGAAGAGGGAGGAAATTACCTTTATCTATGACAAGGTGGCTTACATAATTATGAATCAAAAGATATAACCTAAATAAATGAAAAAGGAACCCGTGATGGTTAATTTTATGTGTCATGAGGTGACCGGACATTTGGTCAAACATTTTTCTTGTGTGTTTGTGAGGGTGTTTCTGTGTGAGATTAACGTTTGAACAGGTAGACTGAGTAATAAATAGTGCTTTGCCTAATGTGGGTGGGTCTCACTCAATCAGTTGACGGTCTGACAGAAACAAACGGTCTGACCCTTCTATGAATCCTCCTGGCTGACTGCCTTGAGCTGAGACATGGTTTTCTTTCTTTCTTTCTTTCTTTCTTTCTTTCTTTCTTTCTTTCTTTCTTTCTTTCTTTCTTTCTTTCTTTCTTTCTTTCTTTCTTTCTTTCTTTCTTTTT
>NW_006432669.1:11353031-11357891 GCF_000325575.1 Pteropus alecto
ACTTACTTTTATGTATTTATCTAGTTAGTTGGTTGTTTTGTTTTCCTGCCTTCATACTTGAACTGAAATGTTGGCTTTTCCCTAGGTTTTAAGCCTGCTATCTTTTGGATGGGAGCTACACCATTAGCTCTCCTGGGTCTCTAGATTGATAAATGCAGATCTTGAAACTTGTCAGCCTTAATAATCACATTATCCCTTATAATGCCTTACAATAATAAATCTCTCTTTTTTCTCTCTCTCTCATAGATATATCAGAGTTCTCCTAATACAGTACCTAATATTATCTAAATATTCCAAAACAGTAGGCAATTTTAATAACAATTTGCCAAAAGCATCCACTTTTTAGAAATCAGAAATATATTCATAAATTTGAAAAAAATTATCAGATGATTAATGAAAGAAGAAAATCCAGGAAAATATACAGAGTAAATATGCAGATATATACTATGATTTAGAAGATATGTCATGAGGAGAGCATAGTACTGTTCAAAGATAGCTGTAAATTAAACTTAACCAATTAATAACAGTTCTTACAGAATGAGTTTACTGCTGTAAGATGAGAAAAAATGAGAAAAAGACATTTCTCAAAATTTGTATTTAAACAAAAATAGAATAAAAGTGATAGAGAATATGCCTCATTCAGTATATTAACTATTGAATCCTAACCTGAGTTAGGCATTGCGCTGTTTGATCTAGCTTCAGGGATATATGAGATATGAGATATGCAGCTAAAGGAGAAAAGATATATATATTTAGAGTTACACATATTGCTATTTAAACAATACTCAAGCACTTATTTTTAACTCTCATCGTATCTCTGTACCTATACATATAGTCTTATACACAGAATATTTTTAATTAAATTAATGAATAGTTACATACTGTTATTAAAGTGTCAATCAGTGTCTGGTGTTTTATAACCCTTTTACAACAAAGTATATTTAATAGAAGAATAATATCTGTTTTATTATCATAAATAGTTTTCAGTTATTTTTAAATATCTTTTTGAATAATTTCATTGTAGAGATGTACACCACAATGATAAGTAGTTATCTTCCTAACCATTACATTGAGGGTTGCAATTTTTGTTTCTGTGCCTATCCTTTGTGTTAATTGATATCATTTATACAGAGAAAAAGAACTAAAACTACAAGAAATGACAACTCAGGAAGTTATACAGTCTCATGAAGTCACATACTCATTTTTATTTATTTATTCACACAAAGCCACACAACTTTTTGTCATAATATGTGTGCTATTAAAACTATTGACTCCCTTTATTCTCTCCCCATTAAATTTACTTGCAGTTTAGAAACTGCCTTTTCCCTTTATCTATCACTAGAATATCACTTCAGTCCTTTAATTTGACAGCTCCAAGAACTGTGACCATTAACAGGAAACCATCCTCTTTACCATTTCTGTGCTAAACAGACACGTACTAGCTTTCAGTATTGATTAATCCTTTCTGCCTTTCCCTCTTTTCAGAGCCAAGGATAATAATCTGCCTAAATCCTAAATCTCAGAACTGAAAACACAATTGGCCCAGCTTTGGCAAAATATACAATCCTGATTAAATAGCTCGGAGCTCAGGATGTAGGTTTATATAGTAGCATAAGTAGATGGCGTGTGTGTGTGTGTGTGTGTGTGTGTGTGTGAGAGAGAGAGAGAGAGAGAGAGAGAGAGAGAGAGAGGGAGAGAGAGGCGAGAGCAGAGAGGAGAGAGGAGAGAAAGAGAGAGCGAGAGATCTCTGTTGGAGGCAGTATTTTATTAACTAGGGTCCTATGCACTAATACTCTCTCCTTAGAGACATCTCCTTTGTGGCTGAATGTAGCCAGTATGCTATAAATTTTTGACATTTTTCATTTTAGTTTGTAAATTAGTATTATTGTTTTTACCTAGTACTGTGTAACTAGAACATTTAGTGAAAAAAAAAATTGAATTCAAACATTTTATATATACTAAAAAAAATTATTTAACCAAATATAGTCTTGTAAAAGACATTATACAACTATAAAAATTCTTACAATTGTATTGACCTAAAAATACTTGTAAAATATTTCATCAAAGCAATGTAAATAATAAGAACAGCCTGATCATAGGTAATTGTTAAACATGAACTAACTCAATCCTTCAGAGAACTATTTTGTCAGAGGTGCTATTATTGTCTTCCCCTTTTGAATAGCTGAGGAAACTGAGACAAAGAGCTTATGGAAATGTAGTCTTCAACTAGAAAGTAATGGAAAAGAGATTTGAACCCAGTCAGTTTTTCATCAAAGCCTAATCTCTAAAACAGTTTATAAAAAATACACTATATAAATATTAAATTTAATAAATCACCATATTTTAAGGCAAACAGTAAAACTGAAAATAAAAAAATTCAAAGTATTTCTCACTCTAAATAGAGGCTAAAATAAAGCTCAGATACATTGAAAAGTTAAATTTTATGAAAATACATATTAAAATAAAACCATAGAGATATAAAATGGAGACATACATTTATATGCACAGTGATTAAAGCATTGAAGAAGAAAAGGTTTCTAAGTTTAGAAACAAGATGAACATATTTCACTATCTTGAACAACTAAAATCTTCTACCATGCATGATAAAAATGATGTTTAAATTAACAATAACGAATTAAGAAAGTATTTGCAATAATTGCAAAAATCAAAAGTTATCATTAACACATAAAGAATTTTCATAGATTTAATTCATTGGTCTAAGTTATTAATATTTTTATCCATAAAAAAAGAACAAAGAAAGCATGAAAATTTTAAGAGAAATTCTCAAATTCATATATAAGAATAAATTCAAAATTCACAAAAGAAATATAATAGATTTAAAATTACAGAAAATTATTTATTCCTTTTGGTAATACAATCATTATAAATTTAAATATTAAGGTGTTATTTTCATCATTTAAATTGGGTAATAGTCATAAGGTACTCAAGGTTGCTGAGTCAAATAAAAAGAATATTTTCATATATTAGCATATAAATATATCTGATATTATTAGTTGTCTTATGCTGTTAATAGACTATGATATAAAAATTTCCATTTGTGAAACCGATTCTTAACTCATTAGGAATAAAATTTTTATATACATCATGAAAAACTAAAAATAATCTAGATATCTAATCTTTGGTAGAATATTAAATCTAGATTATAGTAATTCAAAGGAGTATTAGACATATCATTTTTCTTTATAATAAAAAGAATATGTTCATATAACATTAAATGGAAAGTACAGACCATAATTTTGTACATTGAATATAAAAATGTATGTTCTTATTTATGCCAATAGTTATCTATTGAGATATAGATATAAATATCAGTATAAATGTGTGTCTGTGTATATTTGTAGAGATAGAGAAAATCTAAAATGAAATTTACCAATATGCCAACTAATTTTTGTGGCTATTTTTGAGTTTCCAAAACACTTTTATTAAGAATGGATTACCTTTAGAACGAGATTTTAAAAAATTAATAAAACAATGGAAACAGCATATGAATAAGGTAATATAATGAATTTCAAAATCTTCCTATTAAAAATATCAGAATTAAAAATGCATGCTTTTATTTTCTCTAATACTTCGTTGCTTACATATAAAATATTTCATGAAGGCTGTGAGTTTTGGGAAAATGCCAGCAGAAAGCCACAACTATTTTTCATCATTTAGAAAAGTACTTGTCAGAAAAAGACTCAAATTTTAGTTAGCTTTCGTTAACTACTGCCTTAAACTGAGACATACACTTCAGGTTACGATTCAAAGATAAAAATGTGAGAATATTCTCCTGAGCTGAAAATAAGTCCTGGGGGACTAATAAGTAATAAAGCCATCCAGCTGCTCATGAAAATCTACTCTTTCCTTGCATTCTTAGCCCTCTTGGCCATTTCAGAGTTATCCTCGTGGGGAGAGAACTGATAGCTAGAATTACCACATTAAAGGACAGCATATTTCCCAGGAGTCATGAGCAATGTCACAGGCTGTTGAAAACATTGGCCCTTTCTAGAGTCAAGTAAGTAGCCTATGAAATCAAGAGAATGACAATATAATAGAAATTCTTCTCATATATTTTTCAAGTAAATAACTAAATTCTAATACATTATTCTACTACATTGTTATATTGAAAGAATAATTCTAATAAATATAAAGTCAACATGATTTTTTTCCTGCCTTAGAATTTATAAAGTCAAAAAGCTACTTTACCTGAAACTTTACAGTTGTGGTTTTTAGTTTTAAGTGATTTTACTTATACACTTTTATTCCAAAAGCTAAGGTACATTTATTTTACCAAGGCATAAATTAGTAGTCTATTAGTATTCCATATTCTATGGGCAAACAGAATTAAACCTAAAATAGCATATTTATAGGAACAAGAACAAGTTAAAAATAAAATTGTAGTATGAAAGGCAAAGCAAAGTTATTCTTCCCTTTTTGGAGTATTTTAAGGAATTCTAATTTCATGAAATTTAAAAAAAAAAATTTTCTATCTTTCAAAGATTTTGATAACCCTCTTTTTCTTTTCCTCTGCACATTTCTAATCTATCTTATCTCCTAATTACTATCAATTTTATTAAGTTATTTAATCGATCGGTTATCTCATCCATCACTCCCATAACCATGAATCTCAGAGTCATAGACCACAGCTAGAACTAACTTACCTGTTCTGATCTAACTCCTGGAAGTCTATTTTGCCTTGTAAATTCCCTGAAGTTGAAAGATAATATTTAATGTTTTATTTCTCTCATATTTATGTGGTCTTTTGTACTTGTTAGGTATAATTCTGTTTAACACTTTAAGGTTCAAGAAACTATATATCACTGAAGTTAATACCATAAAATGTACTCTCTCTCTCTC
>NW_006432669.1:11357921-11358972 GCF_000325575.1 Pteropus alecto
GCTTCATTCCATTAGCAGCCATTTTAAATGGTAATGCATGCAGTGCTAAAATATACATTCATTATATGTACGAAAGTATGTAATTAAGGTTTTTGTTGTCACGTTCATATACTTTTCAGGTATACAGTCACTTTGAAAAATGCACATAAACCACTTTTTCAATAGTTCCAAGCATATCGTCCAAATGGAAAATTAGTATTTGTTCAGCAAAAACAATGTCAGTTTGATTCTATTTTCATTGTCTTTAAAATATAATGAAAAAAAGTCTTAGCCATACTATAAGTTAAGGCCAAAGTTATACACTGCTTCTACTTAATGTATAAGACTGAGTTTTTTTTCTAAACATCATCATTAACTGAGATATAAAACAAAGGAGGCTAAGGAGGAGGAAAAAGAGTGTTGAGAATATTAATTTATTTTGGACTCCTCAATGTTGAGCTTCATTTTGGCTAAGTGAAGATGAAGTAGATAAAGGAATGGCTCTAGAGCTCAGAAACAGATTTAGATTCCTGTATCAGCTGGAATATGGTGATTAGAGTTGGATCATGATGAGTGTATATAAAATTTACCAAGAAGTTCAGAGAATTAAACTTTGAAGATCACCACATCATAAAAGGATGACAGCAAGCAGTCAACAAAGAATATGACAGAGTGGTTTTTGAGGTGAAAAGGGCAATGGTTAGATGTCACTGTAAGTCAAAGAAAGGGACAGGTCAAAGGAGAATGTCTCAAAATATTGACTATCAGAGGAGTCAAAGTAAAAGAAAAATTAAAATTTTTCCATTGCATTTGATATTAAGAAGTCAGCAGTATTATCCTGATAATTTAAGTGAGCTTACACAGGCAAAGAGACTGCAGTGGATTGAGGAAGAAATGGACAATAAAAATAAATAGAGCCAAAGAAGATCTATACTGACCATTCAAAAACCATACAGTGTTAGAAAAAACCACAGATTTGAAACAGGGTTTTTTCCCTTCCCCTTTATCACTAGTAAAAACATGATCTTTCTATATGTTTCTATATAAAGCCACCAGAAAAAAAAAAAAGTGA